>NC_092460.1:62881130-63182789 GCF_047495875.1 Pithys albifrons albifrons
CTGCTTTGAGTTCCTTCAAAAGTAAGGTCTTTTGGAATTTCTCATTTATCTCTGAAAAGACTGCTGTTACCTCCACTGCTGGTGAATACAATCTCATAAAAGTGAAATAGAACTGTGCTACATCTCTGTGGTTTTAACACAGATAATGCTGGAAAGATGCATGCTAACTCCTGCTCCTTTTCCTTAATTGTGCACCTTGGTCTTATCTTCCATTCATCTCTTTTTTCCATAACGAGTTCCAAACTCTCTGTAAATCACAGTGTTTAGGTTAGAGTGTACACGTTGTAATCGCCAGTGTAATTTATAAACTAATGTGAGGTTTTCTAAAGATATAGTAAATCATAAATAAAATCTCAATAGAAGTATGTTTAAATAGGAGGCTTTGGGTGTGAAGTATTGCTCCTGTTCCATAAGCATGCATTTGTATTTAGTTTAATGTGGATAACATTGGACATCACTCACTCACTTGAGTTTTTTCAGTGGGGAGGGATTCCTGCAGGGAACTTCATAAAAGCCACTTAAGTTACAGGAGTAAGTTAAGGGATGCAGAGATCCAACTTGTAGAGGACTCATGAGAGCAAGAAGGCACCACAGTCTCCAGGTATGATTCATCTCTTCTAAAGTTAGCTGCCTAAAAATGGCAAATCTCATCTCAGGTTTTTTGCTACGTAATCAATGGAAAAGGAAGGAAACCTGCAGGATGACTGACTCACCAGGAAGGCTGTGAATTAGGAATGACCTTAGGTGGCTGAATGGCTGAACCTTGGGCATGAAACTTGAGTTAGACAAGCACAGATAATCAAAATCAGCCCCCAATGACTTTGGTCCCTACAGGGTTTACAAAAACTTGAAGCACAGACCTTACTTCAGAAGTGGCAGTGACTGCTCCATTAAATTTGATGTCATAATCCCTGCATCAGCTTCCCTGTGGGATTTCATCCTTCACAAAGCCTCATTTTTTTTCTAAGGAGAAGGAAAGAGAAGATGGTTATGAAGGGAAAGAGTTTTAAAGGCCACAGTTGTTTTAACACTTTGATACACTGCTCCTTGGGAGGTTTAAAAGCTTCTGGTTTATTTTAAAAGGGATGAATGAGAATTGCAAATAGAACAAGCAATAGGACAAGAGGAAATGGCCTTAAGGAGAGGTTTAGAGTGACCATACAGAAAAATTTCTTACCCACAAGAGCTATAAAGCACTGGAAGCAACTGCCCAGGGAAGTGGTTGAATCATCACCCCTGGAGGTATTTAAAAGATGTGTAGATATGGTACCTGAGGACTGGACTTAGCAGTACTACATTAATGGCTGGACTTGTTGGAATTAGAGGCATTTTCCAACATAAATGATTCTATTATTCTATGACATTATAGATAGAAACTGCAGAACTTGGTTTCCTACTATTCCTGAAGGAATTTCCAATGACTTGGTTAAGAACAGGCTTATCAGTTGATGCCATATTGCCTTCCTCAAAAAAGGGAATCAAACCCAGGTAATATAATAAAATTGAAGGATGACTATAGAAAAGCCCTTGAAACTCATTCTTCAGTCTGCTCTCTCATCCGTTCACCAGCACAGAGGTACAAGAGAGAGCTGAAATGATTAATACACTGGCATGGTTGTTGGGATGACTGAGATCTCCAGGAGCACAGACTGAAGGACTTCACAGTCAAGAGCTGACAGGTAGGGAGAGATTAAATTGTCAGCTTGGCAAATACACACACACCAAAAAAAAAGCAGAGACTCAAAGACTCAGTCCAAAACTTAATCTTGCTGCAGGATCCATTTCTACTGGATGTTGTCAGGGTGGTATCTGACCCAGTGCAAGGAACAATAGGAGAATGTAGAGCATGTCTAGGAAAAAACCTCTTAACAGTGATTATAAAACAGCATCAGTTTGACTGCAGCTGTAAGTATGTGCTCTGACTCTACTTAGAGCAGCAAGGACCAAGTGTCTTGTGTTGAACAGCTGGTGCAGATGCAGTGTCCTAACAGCACAGAGGAACCACCAGATATAATTCTCTTAGGACTCAGAGCTAAGAAGGGAGACAGGCTTCGTGTCAAATAGAGTAAAAAGTTGTTGGGAAGTGCATCTTTACAGAGTATGATAAAACTGAACTCAAAGTAGAAGGAAAAATGTGCATCTGGAAAAGGCATTTGAAACCAAAGCACACTATTTCTAAAGAGCATTTTGTTGCAGCAGCTGAAAGATAACATAAATTTTGTTCCTGTGACAAGGCTGGACTTACATCAATGGCCAAAACACAAGTCTTTTGTCTCTGGTACTCTCTGTCTGTCTGGTAGACAGAAACATAGAGAGCTTATAGGCCAAAGTAATGCCCAGAACTTCCATTAGATCTAAGGCCATACTACTTTTCTTCTTGTTGTAGCTGAGCAACAGTAAGGTATGTTTTGTTGGCTGGCCTGCCAAGGCTTTCCGAGCTCCTTTTTGGCTCCTCGCTAAAAAAACATGCTATCTCATTCTTCCTAAATCCTCTGGTAGCAAATAACCCTATCTTAAAACTGCTTGAAAATAGAAGGGATTGTACCTAAGTAGAATAAAGGATGGGATTCAGGTTGCATTTTGTTGATAAAAATGCTCCTTAAAAAAATCCAGTACAATCCAACAACATTCTGCTTTATTAAGACATTACATTGCAGAGTTCCAAGGGATGATAAAGCCAGACTGAGTGGTGTCCATGGTCTGGAAGTCAGGTGTTCATTCTGTTTTTAACCACCAGAAAGTAGCCAGAAGGCCCTAGTTGACCTTTTTACTGGAAATTCCTTGAAGGCATCAATATGGTGCAGCATAACTCTGCCTGGTTGTGCTGGACTCTGCACTCACATAAGGGCATGAGAAAAAGGCCTATGGGCAATGTGCATCTGTACCCCAGCTATCCAGCCCCTGCTGGAGCCTTTTCTAGCCATCATGCCATACGTAGGTGGAATTCAATTAAAGTTTTCTTTCTTTTTATTTCCTTTTTTTTTCTGAAAAAAACGAGATACGTGGAGAAAATCATCTGGTAAGTGTCTCTGGATAGCCCTTCTGAAGGCAAAAGCTGGCCTGAAAAATGTAGTTGTTTCTCCATGAGATATTTTAAAATAGTCAGCTTGTTCTGTCCTGCAGTAGGACTCTGAAGCACACATTTTGCCAAAGAAAGTTGGCTGGGATTACAGCTGGGTGGTACCTGGCCACACGGTGCCAGCCATGAGGTACCTCACACCAAAGGTTCCAACCTCCCGTCTGGGTGCTCAACACCTCAGTGGCATTTCCCACACCAGAAAACCCAGAGGTCTCAGAACATAGCCATTTGTGATGATGCCTACTAATAATATGAGACTAAAATAAAGCCTAGGAACATAAGTAGGTTGAAAAAGTGTTACTTGTAAAAGAACTGCATCTTTCTGTGTGCTGCTTCCCCATGCAGTGCACACAAGTGTCTCCTAGCAGCTCCTCCAGATACTGTAAGCCATAATTCTGGACCACTCCAAACCCTGTAATATGTATGTAAGCCACTCACAGCCATACCACTTTTAATAAACCGTTTATTAGCTAAACATGGGCTGATAATAAAGACATCCGTGCTGAGAAGGATACCTCCTTTGAACTGGAATTTGCACAGTTCAAAATCCCATTTCTTCAATCGTCGGATTAATGTCTGTCTTATCTCTCTGTGAATACAGTTCTACTTTGTCCCCATTGTAAAAAGGGCCTGTGAATCCAGGATGTACATGTTTGTATTTGTAGGGGAATTGTATTCAAGGCAAGAACAGCTTGACTTGGGGAGGGAAATGCTGCATCGTATTTGTATTACCATTAAAAAGCCCCCATGCTAGGCATTAGGCATTATTTCTCTTATACTTGGCATGTTGTAATAGGTTCTGAATACTGTAATACCCCTTTGA
Source organism: Pithys albifrons albifrons (assembly GCF_047495875.1). Classification (NCBI taxonomy): domain Eukaryota; kingdom Metazoa; phylum Chordata; class Aves; order Passeriformes; family Thamnophilidae; genus Pithys; species Pithys albifrons. The sequence continues at coordinate 62,885,033 of NC_092460.1, forward strand.
AATATCACTGGAAGTAAAGCCATGCAAAGAAATAGAGAGAAAAGTCCGTCTTGCACATTAACCTATTCTTGAGCTCAGATCACTTCTTGTGCTTCTCTTGAATTTAGGCATAGTGTTTGTATAAATTTGGAAATATGCCTATGCCTTATCTGGTTTGTAACTTAGCAACCTTTAGTCTGTGTTTCTTGCTGCTCCTTATAAAGCAGTTGATAAATCTAGTCAAGCACTTACAGTATTCTTGGTAAGAGAGTATAAGGACTTCATCAAAACTAACACCCAAAGCTCCATTGATTTTGCTGGCATTTACCTTTATGCATAAAGACAAGCACAAAACCGCCCACTGCTCAAAGTCACATTTAATCAGACTGAGTGGCTGTACATTGCACAAACCACTTGCTAGAGGGAAGCCTGTGATTTGCACACTGAAGAAGTTTCATAGAGCATGGTTTGCAATAGGATGATCTTTCATTTAATCACTTAACTCAGGTAATTTGCTATCTCTGTATTTGAAGAGGGAGTTAACGAGAGGTAAAAATGGAAAGGAAGCAATAAAAATAGAGAAGATTATCTAGATGCAGTGTATTTTTTTACAAGAATATGACCACACTGAAGACCACAGAGCAGTGTTGGGTTCAATCCTATTCACAAGGCAAACATTATAGAAAATAAGACCTGGGAGCTTTGAGTGACAAAGCTCTGAATGACACAGGTATCACAAGTGCTTGGTGTATTTATTACAGCATTGCCCCTTCTGAAAAGATGTTTTGGCATGCTGCTATAGCATTTCTGGAGGATGCCCTACAAGCTTCTCTCTGTTTTCCTCCCACATTAGTGCAGCTACATCTTCCTGGAACTTCATCCTGATGCTATGCATTCTGTGGATGGCAGAGACACATCCAAACGGAAGAGTTACAGGCTCAGAGTTGGAGACTGCCTCACAAGTTGCGGGGGGTGGTGGGGGAGGCGGTTAAGCACTTAATTACACTCCTGCATTTGCTTCTGGACTGCTGCTGTGCTGAGGAAACACCCTTCCAGATGAATTCCTATTGACTGAACTAATACATATTCTTAAATATTTCATAATGAAGTCTACAAACCTTCATGTCCATTAATCTTATTTATCAATGAAAATGCCAGTGGTTCTGGGAGCTGGAAAATACCATGTGGATCTATGACCTAGTGGTTCTCCTACCTATATGTTTTCCTTTTCTTTTGCTCGTCATATTTTATGTCTGTGTTGTTCTGCTATGAGCATCAGTTCTCATGTACATCATCAGTGGGGAAGATAGCTGCAGGGTAAGCTACAAGAACAGAGCCTCCTCTGAAAGGCCAAACTACCACCTCAAAGGAAAAGGGAGTCTCTGTGGGACATTACTGTTGGGGAAGCTTTCACACTTGCTGGAACAGGACAGACTGCCTCTCTGAAGTGGCTGTGCACTAACACATGCAGCACAGGGAGCAAGCAGGAGGACTGGGAGGTCTGTACGCCCACTGGCACCTTGGAGATGTGGCAGGAAACAAGAAGATACTTCTTCAGCTGTTTTTTCCTTCTATTACCAGTTAACCCAGAGTCCCAAGGAAAAGGAAGAGACTAAAGGCACAGTACTGCTGAGTTTGGACTCAATTTTCAGAAAGAAGGTTCAGCTCTTTCTGATCCTAGGAATGTCCATTGAAAGCAAGAGCCTCTCACAAGGAAGGACAAGTAAAGTCTCCACAAGCTCTGTTTCAGCTGCTGTTCTCAGGCACTCAAATGCCTGACAAGTGAACTAACTTGTGAAAGTGCTGCAGAAGCTGCCATGGATCAGGGATCCATGGGAAGGAAGGATCAGGGAAGGAAGACCTCCATGGACAAAATTCCTAGCTATTGCAAAGACAGACTTACTAGCTCCTGCCAGGGTTGATTGCAAGTAGCACTGAGAACTCTGACCAGATATGATTCTTGGGCAGCAGCACAAGCCACAGAGTGCCGGGGGCTGAGAGAAAATGGTGGAAGATCCACAGGCTGATGCTCAGTGCAGGACACGCTCCAATGGCTTGCAGCTCCTACCATGCTCTTCATTCCCAAGAAGAGCAGCAAGCAGTGTCTCTGCTGCCAGGCACATCCTTGGAAATGGCAAAAGTCAATGCATGAGAAGGGGATTTTATGAACATGTCTAAAAGTCCTGTTTATTCAGGATTTTTACAGTATTTTTAGTGGAGTTTATTTCAGAACAGGACCAGGGTGCATGACACTGGCTAGAGGATGGTACAAAAAGAGGTATTTCCACCCATCACAAGGGAACAGGAGAAGAGGAGAGGGTAACCAAATCATCCATGTCATTAGCAAACTGCAACAGCTTGTTTGTCCTTGATAGTTAATTATACCCTACTCAGCTTTCTCCTGAGAGTCTATGTGAGCCCAAAGACAGGATAGGTTTGCCAATCTGCTTTTTTCCACGCTGGATTCTGTGACTGCTGAAGAAAGATGACATTTTAGTACTGTTACCCCTGAACCTTGTGAGTATCCATTGCACTTGCTTGTGGATCTCGTTACTCTACAGTGAAAGAAAGCACCTTTCTTCCTACTTGATTTTCTTTTCATTGCTGGAAGAAGATATCTTCACACAGTTCCAGTGTTACCGGCACAAAATATAAAGCTTCATATCAATGAAACTTGGATTTTTATTTTAAGCATCAAGATCCAGCAAATTAGCTTCCTCTTCACGGGGCAAAAAGTGGTCTGCAGTGTAGTGACATGATTTCCTCTGACAACATTGCCAGTTCATGTAGGAGTAACACGGAGGAGGCATGCTGGAATTAGAAAATACAGACAAGCAACAGTCAAGGACCACATGATTGCACAGTTCGGTGACAGCTGCCAGTTGTATGTTCGAGTTAGCAGATGTCTGTGGGACTTCTGAATTTAAACATCTCCATTGGTTTTCTCAGATATATCACATCTTTCTTGTCAGGGTTTAAGCATGTGTGCTCTTTCCTCTCTCTCATGGGCTTTTATGCAGTGGTGCCCTTTCAAATTTTGCCGATGGTAAGTTAGATAAATAGACAGTTCTTATTCATATTTGCAGTAGCCATGTGCTCCCTGCATTTACTACGTGAAATACAAAGTTTTGCACTTTATGCCCCACAATAATAATTACCAGTCTCATCATTTCAGGCCTAGCCTTTATATCAGAGATATGGCTTATATCAGAAACAGTGTTGCCAGCAGGACCATGTCAGTGATTGTAACCCAATACTCTGCACTGCTGAGGTTGCACCTTGAGTCCTGTGTTCAGTTGTGGGCCCGTCAAGAGCAAGAAAGACATTGAGGTGCTGGAGCATGTCCAGAGAAGGGCAACAAAGCAACAAAGCTAGTGAAGAGTTTGTAAGTCTTATGAGACTTGGCTGAGGGAGCTGAGGTTGTTTAGCCTGAAGAAAAGAAGGCCCAGGGGGACCTCATTGCTCCATACAACTACCTGGAAGGAGGTTGTAGCCAGGAAGGTGTTGGTCTCTTCTCCCAAGTAAGAAGCAAGAGGGAATGGTCTCAGGTTGTGCCAGGGAAGGTTTAGATTGGATATTAGGGAAAATTTCTTCATGGAAAGAGCTGTCAAGCATTTAAACAGGCTGTCAAGGAAGTGATGAAGTCACCATTCCCTGAGAAATTTAAAAGAGGTATAGATGTGGCACTTGGGAACTTGGTTTAGTGGTGGATTTGGCAGTTCTGGGGTTAATGGTTGGACTTGATGATCTTAGAATTTTTTTCCAACTTAAACAATTCATATCTGGCTAATGAAGAGGGAGGTGAAATCACAGTGCAGTACTCAAATTATCTAATGTCTAAAAGAACTACTCTGCTCCCACTGGAAAGGTAAGTAGAAGGGCTGAAGTCAGACAGCAGAAGAGAGGCTGAGCAGAGCAGATCTGAGATCCCAGACTTGTCTCCATCCACCAAGCACCACTGCTCCTCTGCCTGTGCAGCAGAACTAGGCAGTGCATAAGGACCATGACAGGACCAAGGACCACATCGCCATAGGCATCCATTCACGCATTCTGTAAATAAGCAAGTTTTTAACATCAGTGCAAAAATTTCACTGTTTGCATGCTTTCTAAACAATTTCATTTGGTTTGTTTCCTCTTTATTAAAGATATTTATTTTATACCATTTATAAATGCATATAAATAAATATATAGCTGACTTAACTAGATGTGTTTACAGTCACATACATATGTACTATATTATTCCTTTTTCCAATTTTGTAAGGAATAAGTATTGAAAAAAAACAACCTCCTGAAAATCTAGAAAGGTTTTTAAGATTTGTTGTTTTCTCCTCCTCATTTTCAGCTAATTGTGTACATGTGAATAAAAACTGATAAACTGATTATTTTTCCTGCGCAGAATTGCAATAAAATTATGTTTTCAAACAATACTTTTTTTTTTAATCAGGCCATTCTACAAGTTTGAAGCACAGTAAAACAATTCTTTTGCTTATCTCTGCTTTTATAATTGTCGTTATGAAGCATCCCCATCTCTCTAGGGTGTGATAGCAGTGCCAACAGACATGAATATTCTTCTGCTTCAGCAATGCAGCCTGCTAATATTGCCCCCAGCCAAAGAAAAAGGTGATATTCTCCATCAGTACCATTGCTTTGGATGCCCTTGGGCCATTCAGATATACTGGTCTAGCTTACTGAAACATTTGAATTATTAGCCATGCTCATTGTTTATCTGGAACAGTTTAAATTAACCTTGCTAATTTTCTTCTAAAAATCCAGCTCCTGCAGCAGCTTACCTAAACATGGTATTTGGCAGGAGTCCAATTAGGGCCAGTATTTGTAAGTTATTTGCTAGACAGCTGCTTTTTATGCAGACACTAAGAAGTTGTTGGAGGTATACTCAGCTGGTGCATAGTCTGTTTGAGCTCCTGGAAAACCCTGTTCTCACCAGGGTCCCTTTAGGTCACCAAGGCCCAGAGCCGACAGGTATTTGATATAAGTGGGACTGATGGGAAAGCCTATGTTAGAAAGTTTGGACTTCAGTCAGCTCCAGTTTGTCAGTGCTGCTGGTCCCTGGCTGTGTTTCTCCAGGCACAGCCATGACTGTTGCTCATGCCAGACCCAGACTGATGGTGCTGCAGCAAAAGCCAAGCCCTGCCTGAATGTGAGCCAGACCACCACCTGCACTCAGTGGCTGGCTGCAGCATCAACCCTCTCCTGGGCCCACCTGCTCACCCAGCACTCACATTCCTTTCCTCCTTTATCAAACAAGTAACTTGTGTTCTTTCCCCTTCAGTGCTCTCCCTGCTGCAGGGATGGCCTCCTGACACCCACTGGGAAACACAGCTCAAACCACAGATGCTTTCTTTTCTCTCTTTTCCTTTGCTTTCCATGTGTAACCAAACGCAGTGGCTCAGTTAGCAGAGTGGGGATAGGGATGAAGGGACAGGCTGAGTAAGCATCCTATGAGGTCCTCAGATGTTCTGATTTAAACTAAGGGACTAGGGAAAGGGACAGAAAAACACACACTGCTGACATATGAATACATTCTGGGAGAATCTGGATCTTTCCCACGCTGCCGAAAGCTACAAGTAACTCTTGCAGAGTCAGTTTTGTTCTGTGTTCATATTACATTCTCTCTTTGGACCAATACATGAAATTTGCTACTTTGAGAAGAGGTGAGCTTTAGCAACTTTTGTATCTTGAAGGGTGCTTTTGGCTCATTGTGCTTATGACTTAGGTCTCCAAGCTCTTAGAGCTGTGGCAGAGTTCTGTGTCAAAGGTTCTGTCTCCACGCACCAGGGCCAGACAGAAGTGTCAAAACACATGGCCCGGTGCATAGAGAGAGAGTGACCCTGGGAAAAGAGACAAATCTAGGTAAGAGCTGCAAGACAGATGGACTTGGGCAGTCAGTTACCTGACTCTGGGTTTGGTTGTGGCTGTGATGTTTTGGTTGCCTTCGCTGTACCAGTAGGCTTGGCATTTGCTTAGGCTTTAGGATCTGAGCTATCTGGGGGCAGCAGTCTTCATCAGCTTCTCATTAGTGTTTGTGCTGAGTTAGCACAGCTTGTTGAGTCTTTCTGAGCTCCAGTGGGGACAAATGAAAAGCTTTGTTATGTTTAGGAGATATATCTGAATAACTTGCTTTGTCATAGTCTTGTTAGTATGTGACTACTTTGGCAGGAAGAGGATGAACTGTACCAATGGCTCTGAGCAAATTCCCAATATTCTGCATGCTTGGGAACTCTCAGTGTTCAAGTCTGTGCTGCTTGAGATATCTAGAGACAGATTGAAGGAAAGAGAGAGTGAGAGCAGAGAGTGAGTAAAATATATAAGGAAAATATGATAGCATATTACAAAGGTTTTTGTCTACACGTTAGCACAGTGTGGGCATTGTCACCCCAAATGAGAGGTTATAAAAATTCTATCATGTTGTCCAGGATCCTTGCATGCTCCTCTGCAAGCCCCAAAGCAAGGGAGCTGGAGGAGCATTGCCCAGAACCAGCAGGGATAGGTTTTTTATTCCCCCTATAAATACTACATCTCTCCACCCAGCTCCATCAGCAAGCTGTTGAGACAAGATGCTCTGAATAGCTTCCTGGAAATGCCTACTGGTGGGATCTGGGGGCTATGCCTATTCTAGAAAATGAAGCAAGGAGACAGACAGTGCATTGGCCTGTGATCACCTTCCTATTTGAGTAGATGGAGTAACACATTACCCAGCATGGATTTTACCTATGTCAAGTGGTACTTTCCTGGATAAACTCCAAGCACAGTTTTTGTGTTACACAGGCCATGATCTGTTTCCAGAAGACAGAATGGATGAAGTCACTCTGTTCAAGAGGCAGGGAGAAAGCACCTTTTGCTACAGAAGCACAGGTCAGAGTTATCTCCTTCCCTTCAGGGACAGAGAATAGACTCTCTCCACCTAATTTATTAACATTAATGTAGCCAGGGAGACCTCAAGTCAGACTGTAGATTTTTTTTTTGGGGGGGGGGGTTAATATACGTTCAGTGGCACAATTCTGACCAAAAAAATACCGTCTCAGCATAAAGATGTGAAATAATTCTTCAAATATTCTAAAATACATTTTGAGTATTTGAGAGGGCCCCTCTTTTAAATCCCAGAGCTAAGAGGCTAAGTAGATTCTTGTGAAAGTCTGGACACTCTCAATGTGAGGCCATCAGAAGACAAATTTCTGAGTCATCACATTTCTTGGAAGATAGGCCTGAGTTTGGCCAGTGCTGGGCCAAGGAAGGACAGGCAGGGAGGGTTACATGCTCAGGAGAACAGCCAGAAGAGAAAGATTTCATTCATGGGAAGAAAACAAAAGCAATCAAAAGGAAATATTTGCAGATGCTTAGAAGTGGTTTCAGGAAGTATATTAGTATGTTGATTGAGATGTCAAGTATCTGATAAACTGCACAGAATACGCAGTTTTATACATGAATTTTATTTCTACATATGGTTCAGATATCCTATGGGGAAATTTAAACAAACTCTGAAGTTACTAACAAATCCCTTTTGGTCTGGATTTAGTTTACTCTGCTTTGTTGTAAACACAACTGCCTGATCTTTGCATAAATGTGCATGTTAGTCTCTCATATGATACTCATCGGCAATAAAACTGCCTTCTTTAAGTTATGGCATTCTAAAGCAAATTTCTTTGAATTACCTCAGTGTCTATGCATAATTTTGGTATCTTCTTAGTATCCCCTGATGCATCTGAGAAGAAAGTAGATCTGAAACATTATATATTGCCTTAAGGTCTTGTAATTGTGCAAGATTCTGCCACCTCTATCTTGTGTGTGCTACCTTGAGCTCACAACTTATCAGTAAAGTCAAAACAGTTTGGTTAGCATTTTCTGAATGCTATTTCGGTTTACAAACAACTGTGGTTTTCCTAAGCTGATCCCAGTGGTAGCTACAAATGCACTTAAGAAAAACCCCTTTTTTTAGTGTTCTATCTTGCATATGAGCTATAGTTCCCCATGCCTGCTATGAAGGGTTTGCTCTTTCTTCATATGTGATCCTATTTCTATAATACTACCAGTGGTGGGAGAATGGATGGTGGCACAGTCTGCCCTTTCCTATGTGCCTTTTATCATCCACTGCACCCAACTGTGCACATCATGGGGCTCTGTGTCCCCTAGACCCCAGCCTAAATTTGCCACCAGCCCTCAGGGTCGAGCTAAGAAACTGCAAAAATTAGCCTGTTCAAAGTTCTGTGTCACTAAGACTAAATTGCAGTGTCTTTTCAGGTTTTTCAATGAACACTTATAATATCCAAAGGATGTATTTAAAGATAACCAGACTCTGGCATGTAAAGTCAAATGTATTAAACTGCACACTACTTAATAGAAGCAGTATTTTTGTCATATATCCTCTGCCAGTCTATCAGCCATTAGTTATTATGCAAGTATCCTTTCAAATGGCATTTTCTGGCATTTCCTATATTAACAACATCATGCACTACAATATATTACAAAGTGTCATTAACAACTACCATTTACAGAATACCAAAATATGTTCCTTTTTACCTACGAGGCAAATACTCTCTGGATGGCAAATCTGGTAACACTACTGATCTATCTGTCAAAAAGTACTGGAACACTTTGGGAATAAAACCATGTGAGCACAAATACGTAGTCACGTTAGGTACAGGTGCTCATGTTCATTTACTTGCTATAGGCTAGCAGCTGCAGTCTTCACCAGCAGTACATGTGCTTGTTTCTTCAAGAACATCACTTTCCTAAAGCTGAAAAAAATAAAGCAAAAACAAATAGGAGAGAGTATTTTAACATCAGCTTCAGGATGTAATCTGATAATTAATGAGTTGGGGCTATGAATGTACATGTGATAGTAAATTTGGATTCATTTCCTGGCATTGGGCCTCCTTTTTGGGTGAGTTTTCAATCCAAACAGAGATCCAAACCAATGTGACTATGCTGCCATAGCCCATGGTAGTCGTCCATCCCAGTAAGAGTGTGGGATGATACCTGCTGTAGTACAGGCAGGTCAAGACGGTGGACTGTCCATGCCATGGTGGTGCTTCCTCCAAGGGGAAAGGGCTCCAAACACACAGGCACTGTCTGTTTTGGGGTAGGGTGATGATGAACCCTTCAGAGGAGCAGCTGTTAAGTTGTTATCATCTGGAGGAGGGAGACAGGTCAGCCAGGTTATCCTCCCAGATCTTATCCCACTTCTGCCTCTGCTCCAACAGCAGCAGCAGCTCCACACCACATTCAGTCTATCCTGAGGAAATTCATTGCTGGAGCCACAGGGACAGAGCTGACTGCACAGCCAATGAACCCAAAAGACATCACCCTAGAGAGGCCCACTTCTGTGTTCCAGTGGATATTTTCTGTATTTCAGGTCGAGAGGAAGCAAATTCTGCAGAAAGCAGAGCAGCAACTCCTAATCATCCATGTCTGTGCAAAGACTCCTCAGTTCCTTGGAGGACAAATGTCTCCCTCTAATTAAAGGATGAAAGGGAGGTAGAAATACTATTAGAACCAAAGTTATACTGATAGTAATGGACAGAAATAAGGAAATCTGAATATAAGTAATTGCTAAGGGATAGAAGAGAAACCACTGGTCAGCCAGGGTAAGGCTAACCAGGATGGGTTACTTATATACATCAGGAGCAAATTAAATGAAATCCCATTAACAGCTTGGACCTTCTGCTAGAAAAGGTTGGCAGGATTATTAATCAAAAAAGTGCAAAAGGCAGAAGTACTCAAGCAGTGGTTCTCCCAGGTGCTCAGGAGCTGAGATACCAACAACCAGAGTCAGCCACTGGGAACTGGCACAGAGGAGAAGATACTTCTTCACATGCATCCTGTTCAGATAATTTTGATTTTGCAAGACCAGATAACTTGTACCTATAAGAAATAACAATTGTGGTCAAAAGCTCTTTGAATGAATCCTAGAATGATAAAAAAAAATTCCAACTTTTAAGGTTACCAACAAGTTTAGATTGATACTGGTCTCTAATAAAATCCAGGAAAGGTTGACAGGGAAAACAATCAGAAAGGAGTCAAAAGAACAAGTGATTCAATCAATATTGTTGGGCACCTTTTATTTTTATAATCTACCTCAAAAGTTTTGTGACATCAAAAATTTGATTCAGTTACCCAACTTCTATAAGTCATTAGAGCAAGTCCTTCATAACACTCTCAGAAAAATTAGCTGTACAAGAAAATCAATGCAGATTAATTTTAAAAAGATTAAGGATTGCTCGGTTTGTGGTTCTCAGTAGAACATTTGCAATGGCTAAGGGTTTTTTGAACAGAAGCCTCCAGGGAGCTGCTCTCATCCCATTCAACGATCTTGAAGAAAATATTAAATCATTGCTGATAGGATTTGTAGCAAATAAAAAGAAAATAATGAAGAGAGAAGAAATGATGGGCATAGGTCAGGATCATTTGGAAAAGGGGTTTCATTTGAATGCATGTTTCAACACAACCAAACATAAGGTCATTCTTCAGGAGAAATGAAATCCCATTTATAAAGGTGGGGTGGGAGGGGTTAGGGGAAAATATCAGAGGAAGTAGTGGCTTTTAGGGGGATTTAGTAGCTGTAAAAGAGAAGCAAAACAAAGTAATGGCTGAAAAAGCAAATAATTTCCATCAAAGACAAATGCCGAGGAGGAGTAAGATTGTTTTGTTGTACATAATGTTTATTACTTCAAAATACAAATTTGACCATGAGCATCAACGGAGCTGGCACTCCTGTTTCCCAGGTGACGTCTATGTTTCCCATTTCTGTTTTTTCCCTCCTGGTGCTGTGCCCAGATGGCAGGGCATGGCCAGGCTCAGCAGTCCAGAGGCAATGGGCAGGATAACTGATGCCAAGGCCCCGGTTATTTCTGCCCCCAGGGGCTTCAGTGGTGCTGCAGGTCAGGAAATGAGGGATGCTGTACTGATATATCTGGGACATATGAAGGAGCTGGGGAAGAATGCTCCAAGTGGGGAATTGTCTTCCAGTGAAAAAGTCTAAAGTTTACATCTATTTTGATTACTCAAGGAAAGGATAAGAGGTGATTTTATCACAGTGTAACTGAACCTAAATGAAAAAAGACATTTCACAGCTAGCAACACATCTGTCTAATAGAAAAAGACACATAATCCAGTGGTTGGGAAACAGAGCCAGACAAACTCAGCCTAGAAACTCTTGCTTTTCAACAAGGAGGAAAAATAATAATTGGTTCTTCACTGCAGCTTTTAAAACTTGAATGAATATATCACAAAATAATATGCAGTGATTCAAACAAAAGTATAGACCGGAAGGTAAAATCATTGTGCAAGATTATTTGAGAGACCGTAGATCACATAAACCACTTCTATGCTTACTTGGTTATTTTGGTGCTTTTTCTAGGCCTTGGAACTCATCTGGAAGTCTGCTACTATCCTTGGGTTTTGCTCTCCTTTTCTGAAACCATGCCACAGCATGGAAAAAATGCAAATACAAAAGATATATGCTTTATAGTTGGAAAAAAATCAAAATAAAAATCACACACACTTTGTGGTTAGGCAGGTTTTCAATCCTGAATTTGCAAAACTACATAGATAACTCAGAGAACTTATACTGATTTTAGGAATGCTTTCCTAAAACATGAAAATTACTACTTCTACCAGTATTTTGTACTCTAGCCATAAATTAAATGTAACTATAAAGACTTCTTCATCTTTTAACTACATTATCATTTTTAACATTGCAAAACCTTGTTTCAAGGCTACATCATGCAGTGGTTTCAACTTACTCTTAAATTTTAGTGCAACCACATTATAATTAGACCTTGACTGTACACTCCCGAGTACAGTAAATCTACAAGTTGGAGACTGTTTCTATGACTGAGTTACTTTCTGATCACTTAGTTTATTTTTACACCCCAGATACACTCCATTGATTCTGTGCTGTAATAACACAGTCATATACTAACAAGAGTATATCAATTAGCAGTTGCAGGTAACATGGAAATATCATAATTTTACTGTAATTGGTGTGTAATTTTTATGTAATTCATGTCTGATGTAAAAATTAAAACATATGTACTTTGCCACTAATATTTTGGCTATGTTTACCTATCTCTAATAGATTCTAGCTGTAAAGAAGTGGCTAAAGGAGAACTGGTTTTCTCTAGGGAATAGTCTTCATTGCCACTCCATAACACTCATTTGAAAGGAAGAGTCCTTTTGCTCCATGACTCAGGGAGGCAGTTAGCTCACTTTCTGTGGTCCAGGAGAAACATTACCTGATCAGGACGACTACCAAGGATGTGTACCATTGGCCTTGGTGTAGTCAGGATCCACCCTAGGCAGGAGAGATCTAAAGTGCTGAGTCAGATTGAAGAGTAAATGTCATATTTTCCATGGTAATACTCCAATATGTCATACTTGACTGTTGAATTGACATCCCCCCAGTGCTGGCTGAAAGAACTGTAAGGCTAAGGGCTGCTCTGATACCAATCCATCCAGAAGCTCTTATATTTAGGATAAATACATGGAACCAAAACAAAGACAATAGAGCACATTTGTTGCAAGATACACTAGGGAGGACTACTGGTGCTTCAGCAATGGACTGCCTGCCCTTACATTATGAGAACATCCATCCATAACTTGACACCCAATATTAGTGATCATCTTCCTAAACTTTAAGTTTCTTTATAATTGAATTAAAAATTATTTTAGAACTTGAAATTCAAGTCTGTATCTCCTCTTTCCCATCTCACATCACTATCACAATTCATTCCCTCTCACTTCTGCCATTCTTAACATCTTATCTTGCTTGTCATAAATATAGTTTATGTTAAAATCACTACATTTCAGGCAGAAGCAACATTGAGAATAACTTTTGTAGGCTCTAAACTACAGACTCATGCTGACATTAGCCACTTTCTTTGAAACTCACATTTTCTTTCCTAGACAAATTCACATAATGACAGTTTAGACTCAAACTCCTCTTACAGATTAGATTTTGTAAATACTTCTTTTTTTGTTGTTTGTTTGTCTTAATTATTTTTTTCCATTTACTTCAGTCTGGCATGGCTCCAGGGGTTGTTTTGAAGTATAATACAAGACTTTGTATTTCCTTTGGATGCAATGTTTAAACAAGGATTTGGAAACCTTTAAAACACTAAGTAACTGAGCACGTGTCATGGTATGGAAAAGCACTTTCTTTCAGCCTCTTGGGACAGCTGGGAGCCCATGCAAGGAGGCACATGAAAGAAGTGACCTTGACTGAGCAGCAGCAGCCAGCACCAAGCAGAGAGACTCTACCCTACAGGTATGGAGGGAATGGTAGTCACTGACGTTGCGATAGTAGAAAATACTAATTTTATTCCATGGCTTCCAATTGGAAATAACCGCTGGCATTCTTTTGTAAGGTCACATGCATGATTGAAAAATTCTAGGGGTGGAATTCAGTTCCAGTTATGATACCTAATCTCAGGTCTGTAACTTAGGGAACTGCCATGGAGGTCTCATCAGCATTGCCACTAGAGGTTATCTCAGCTGGCCAGACAAGATGCGTCCACTTAATGTGAGCGAAGGCACTCCCTACATGAACAAGATGTCTCTTGACTGTGACATGAAACTCATCTCATAGTCAAAATCATAGTCATAGAAAGGTTTGAGTTGGAAGGGACCTTAAAGATCATCTAGCTCCAACCCTCTGTCAATCATGTTAGGCATGACTCACCCTTAGTGAAGCCATGCTAGCTGTCACCAATCACCTCTGTATTTTCCATGTGCCTTAGCATAGCTTCCAGGATGATCTGCCCTATGATCTTGCTGAGCATAGAGGTGAGGCTGACTATTCTGTAGTTCTCCAGGCCTTTCTTTTTTCCCTTTTTAAAATGGGGATTGTGTTTCCCCTTTCCAGTCAGTGGGAACTTCACCAGACTGCCATTACTTCTCAAATATTCTTAGCCACTTCACCTGCTAGTTTCCTTAGGATATGCAAAAGTATCTTAACAGATCCCATGAGCTTGTGTACTTTCAGGTTTCTTAAATGGTCTCAAACCTGATCTCCTGCTGCAGTGGGTGATTCTTCATTCTCCCAGATCCTTTGCCTTCTGTGACTTGAGCAGTGTGGTTGGAATACTTACTGGTGAAATCTAAGGAAAAAAAGTCATTGACTACCTCAGCCTTCTCCATATCCTCAGTAAGCAGGTCTCCGTTTCCTTCCAGAGAGACACCATATTTTCTCTAGTCATTCTTTAATAACGAACATACCTATAAAAGCTTTTCTTCTTGCCTTTAATGTCCCTGTATGTATTTGATTCTGAGGGCTTTAGCTTTCCTAACCTGCTTCCTGTCCACAGAGACCATTTCTCTGTATTATGCTGAGGCTCCCTGTCCTTGCTTCCACCTCTGTAGGCTTCCTTTTTTGTGCTTGAGTTTGTTCAAGACCTCCCTGTCCATCCATTAAGGATTCCTGGCATTTTTGCCCGATTTTGTCTTTGCTGAGGTGCATTACTCCTGAGCTTGGAGGAGGTGATCCTTGACTACTAGATGCCTAAACTTGGATTTTCCTATTTGAGGAGCTGAGCACAGAGTTAATGCACACTTCCTCCACAGGACCTCTACATAAACATCATGGAAGAGTGCTCTAGTAAATTCCTAAATTCAGTTCAAAACCGACACTGAAAGTGCTAACTAAAAAGCTGTTCCGTAACAGCAACTATCTTTTATCCAGATTATTCAGCAGTAAGCAGTATTTATAATAAGACTCTTGATTTATTTGTAATGTTTATACAAAATGTCAGAGCAAATTACTTCTCTCCAGTACAAACTCTACTTTACAATTCCATCAATTTTGTTAGGTTTTTTAAAATGGTCCTAATTTGCATCTTTATGTTGAAACATGAAAATAGAGCTCCTTTCCTTAAACACCCCCATTTTTCATTAACTTAAAAAGAAATGTCTCATGTAAAAGGAATGCCAGATCAGAGGGTGGCAGCTGCAGTAAATGCAAGCTAAAAAATTACATGCAAGAGGGGACAGTGTCCTCCAGTGCTTTCCAAGGAATATTCCTTTTAAATCAGGCAATAGTGTGCATAAAACTTAGCAAACATTGTGAGCTTCATTTTAGATCCCCCAATGACAGTTTTCTGTGGGTCCCATCCTAATTTCAAGAAATATTTTATAATCCCAGCATGGATTGAAGAGGATCTCCTCATACCTACAAGCCTTCAGACAAAGGGGATGCCAAAAGCCAGTGTGAATTGCATTACAGCAGTTACCTATAAGAGCAAAACTTTGAGTATCTCTGTTTTCAATAACATGACAAATTGAAGGAAACTTGGTTCATGTGTATGAATGACTCTAAGATTAAACACAGCATACATTAACATATCATCTCATTAGAATAAATGCTTCTAGATATAAGCTTTAAAATGTTTAAGGTATACACAGAGCAAGTTTTTGGTTTCTACGGGGTGACATTCACCATCTTTACATTTTGATATATCCTCCATATTTCCCCCCTCAGCCACATGTACAAATGGCACTGATTTTCCCCAGAACAGTTAGAAAGATTGCAATATTGTGTATGACCTGGTTTCAGTAATACTGAATAGATGCAAGTAACAAAATGTAACCCCAAAACAACAGAAAAACAGATCATACTAATTAAACGTTGTAAACCAAAGGTGTTTCTGTTAGTCCCATCACAGCATCACAGTAGTCATTTACATCTCTTTTTGTTAAAAACCAGTTATGTTTCTTAGCTAGAAATTTGCATTTTATTCCTGATTACATTATGTATTCTCACTGAGAAAGCGCAGAGGACACGAATATTTAAGTATGCGAATCAGACAAGACTGCAACGTTGCCAATTTCTTTCAGTCTATTTTTTTACCAGTTCACTGGAGCTTCACACATTGCTTCCTCACCATTAATAGGAGTTATTTGTCATGTGCATCTCATGAACTCATTGTGAGAAGCTGGAAGGCACTTATTGGTTGTTTGTATTTACAATGTAAGAACATGCTTCTGCACTAGTGATTTCTGTGGATGCATTGCTACTGATGTAAGCAGGAGCTGCCATGACAGAGCATGTCTCTTCTTCTTCCCTAGACGAGGTGGCAAATGCATTTCAGACATTGCCAGATGGGAAATAGTATGGTAATTTACAAAGCACCTGATACTGGTTTTAATACATATTTTAGTACTTGTGCTGTATGTTGCCATGAAGATGCTTTAAGTGTGGGCTTAAGATAATAAAAATGAAGAAGTAAGAAATATTTCAAGGAGAACAATATAGATCCACCATTTATACCTATATCTTGCAATAGCAAATGGGAGTAATTTCTGTGTCAGTTAATCAGTTTAAAATGCTGAAACACATAGATGGAGACAAAGCCAAACAGATAGGAATAGCAAGTGACCTTTTAGATGACACAAAGCCTGAAAATTGTCCAATGCAAAGGCAAATAATAAAATCTTCAATGTGAAAATATTCATTATGTCAAGTCTGCACAGAAACATCAAGATCTGTCTCAGGGACAGCTGAGCTCTTGCTGTTGCTTTTAGTGGCTTTGAGAAAAATCTCTCTATAAATGCCCCAGTACCTACAGCCCCAGTTCCTTGCCAAGCAGTAGCAAACATGTGGTCTGACACAAAGGGGCGAGCCCACAGGGATATCTATTCATATATTTATAAGATATTATTAAAAATAAGGAAGCAGAAAACTTGGGGCATCAAATGTCCTTGACTGTCTATCCTGAATTGTCACTTTTTGCCCCATTTACTGTGTTCATATTTATACCCTGGTGTGAAAATCTGAAGGAATGCTAAAATTGTCATCATAAACAGCACATTAATGTGTTTTTCAGAACCTGCGCTTTTTTACCAGGGAAATCAAAATATTTTAATCAGTGTGTAATAAACTTATATTTCTTTACAGCCCGCATATCTTTTAAATAATCATAAAACCTTTCACTGAGGCCAAGCTCCAATAGGATTGTAGATTTACACTTTGATTTAAAAACAAGCAAACAAGAATTTATGATTTCCATTGAGTGAGGAAAATATTATATTACTGTTTTAGCTCTCCTTTTGCTGTATTATCTAAAGAAACAGCAATGATATATTGAGAAATTTGGAAGGAAAAAATTATTTCATATATGTCTTGAGAAAGCATGTTGTAATAACCCACCATGGGAGGAATATGAATCCTCACCCATCCTCAAGTTGTCTCAACAGGATATCACAGACCTAATCCACAAGTGTGAGTGCTGCAAGGAGCACTCTCTAAGGCAGGGCACGACCCCTTTATTATAAAGTAATGTGGCTCTTTGTTGGGACTAAGCTTCTCTGGGAGTGTACACAGATGTTAGCATGGGTCCTGGTGTCTATGCATACAGTCTGGGCCCAGAGCAGCCAGCCTGGTGCCGAGAGGTGTTTCTGCAAGGTTATTCCAGGTGCTATGGCTTTTGCAATGCTGTGTTGTCCTGGAGTGTTTATGCAGGCAGATTCAGCATAACCAGAAGAGAAGGATCAGGGAATGGCTTTTGAATGGCTTTTTCCATTGGCATGTTTATTTGGCTTCTGTTTAAAACAATGAATATGTCATCATAATGTTTAGATGAGTAAGTATATTAACACTAGTAATAGTAAGGTAATCAGAAGCACATATTTGGAGGTCAAACAGTTCTACTCCCATCTAATTTATTGTCTGCATTTTTTAATTCAAATAAGCTCCAGAATAAGGCACAAGTGATAGCTCATTTAGCCCTGAGGGAAACATATTCAAAAACCTGCATGGTAAGGCATCTTTGTGAAGGAAGAAAAAAGATTGAAAACAGAAACAGAATATTAAAAATAGTGTTGAATCAGAAGGGATAATCAAATAGTTTAGAATTGAAGAAATCTAGAATTGTGTAAGGCTGATGTGCAGAACAAGAAACAAACTTTATTTGGTGCAGGACGCCTTGTTCAGCATCAAACAAATGGCTGGACTCCAACAGCAATATGGGACTCCAAAAGATGGCAGATGTTCAAACATCAGCCACTAAAATCCTGTTGAAAAATAATGTCCTATGGAAACCTTGACAAGTACATTTCAGAAAGGTTTCCAGTGGATCAGAGAGAAAAGATGGTGACATTTCACATCTAGCTAGAGTTAGGTTGCTGTGCCTTGGATCCCCTCCATGGGTACCCCTCTGAGGCTTCTGGCAAGTACCACAGGGTGGAGTTTAATCACATAGTTCTAGCCACTTGGAAAAAAACCCCAACCCAACCCAAACAAAACAAAACCAAAACAAAACAAAACAAAACAAACTGGTTTTAATCCTCTGTTTCTCTAGCTAGTGATCAGAATTGGTAGCTTGCTTTGGGAGAAAATCCTCCTTCTGAGAACACTAGTATATGGTGGGACAAAGTACCTGGTGTGTTTTCCTTCTTGATCTCTTCTCTCACTGCTCAGATTGTTGAGGGAGTCTAGGTGAACAACTTGTGCAAGAGGCTTTATTTTTAAGTGAAAAAAAAATATGAAATGAATTCCACTCCCAGCCTTTTCTTTCATTTCTGGAAACTACTACTGTGTCATATTAAGACTGATGGCTTCCCCTCATGGAAAAGAACAGTGAAGGACTGCCTTTACTGAATCACACTTGATTTAATGTTTCTTGTGTTTCTGTTTTTGAAATAATTTCCTACATGTAATTATACACTTAAGCAGTATTTATGTGCATAAAACAGCTACACAGTTTTCCTGTTTTCCAACAGAGATTGGCTTGCTCTAGGAACATTTTGCCTTACTACTGTAGTTTTGGACTAGCTATTGCTATTTAGGATACAAGTAAAGGAAAAAGACTATTAATTGTGCTTTTCAGTGAATTGTACAAAACAGCCCTACATGAGGCCACAGATAAATGCAGAACAAAAAATGTGTGCACACTGTATGCACTGTTCAATTATATTGAACCCATACATGTGTAATAAAAAAAATTGAAAATTGACACAGCTCTAATGATGTGCCAAATATTGAATGATGTCTTCTTTATTCAGATTCACAGTAGATCTTCTGAATTTTGAACAATCTATATATTACCATGATGCCAGCATCTCATTCATCTGCTTCCTGACAAAAATCTGCCTGTCAGATTTTGAGTGAATGTAACATTTAAAAAGAAGTTCAATGACAGCCAAATCCTGCAGTGCTCATACGTCTAAAACCTGACTGCAAATTGCAAGTGTTAGAGACTGCAAGAGAATGGTGTCCAGCCTTTGTTAAATCCTCCATTTCAGGGCTTAACAGCACAATTGTGGATACTGAAAGGAGTAGTCAGCTATTTAGTATGACTCCTTTATTGTTGTTTTTTTTAGTGCATGTTTCCTTCTTAATAACTCAATGTGATAAAGTAAACAACCCCATGACCTTCAATGAAATTGTGAGGACTTAAAGGAGAACAAGGTTTAGGTTGTAATATTAGCAGTGCAAAAGCCTTTCTGCTTCAGGCTGCAAACAGCCACAAAGTGACAAAAAATATAACAGCTTTTACCTATTTACTCATCACAGATCCTCAGTGGACTTGTTCCCCATGTGGCCACTGGAGGCTCATGGCACTTCCAGGCTGGCTTGCCATAGTGCCTTAAAGATAGTTGGCAGGTCTTAAAATGCTGCTATTTTGTTTAAGAGGCAAAATGTCCTGAATCCTTAATTTTTTACACACATAGTCCTCCGAATTATGGCATCTTCAGGGGTGGGCAGCAGGAAGTAGACCCTCGAAGAGCCCAGAAACAACCTTTTTCTCCTGGTATGATAATGAGCGGTTTGCTCAGCTAGTGCAAGTCTCATACAAGATACAGTTATCCCCAAACCCAAGAGGCTCCAGCACACACGTGGCAGGGAGTGGAACCTCTTTAAAGACCCAGAAAAATGACTGGCCCCACCTGCTCTGAGGGTAAATTAAGTGCAGGTGCTGGGACTCAGCCCAGGGACCTTCATCAGAGCTGGAAAGTTTAAAAGTGCTTCCAGACCCCAAAGTCAGGAAAGATGGTTTCACCCCAGCCCTGTGGGGAGAGTGTGTGCCTCTTTCCCTACAGTGAGAGGTTGCTTGCAGGAGTATGCTGTTTCTTTAGGCAGATATGAGGACAACACTGTGTAGGTAGGAGAGGCCAACAGCTGCTTTTTGCTGTGAATTGAAAGGGAACACCTCTCTTCTGTGCCCGGCCATGGATAAAAAGTGTTCTGTACTGGAATGGCAATGCTGAGGTCATGTTATCCTGCTGGGCTGGAAGAAAAGCCTGCTGGCACATGGTCCACCAAGCTAAGACCCATGTGCTTTGCATCCTTGCATGTGCACAACCTTTGGTCTTTGTGCATGCAGGAGCTAAGAACTCAAGTCCTTCCTGTGTTGACATGTGGTGGCCTGCAAAGAAGCCCTATGTAGAAAACACTAGATGTTTGTGGTCAATGTAAGTGAAATTGGAGGTGCTACTTTAATCACTGCTGCACTTCTGTTCAAAGGAACTCTGAGTCATGAGAAAATCCTTTTTACAGTACAGCTTCATGCGGTTGACAAGATGTCAGATCTGTCAAATAAACAAATTAACCATTTTTGTTTAAAACACCTTCATACCAGGCTATGCAAAGATTTAGAGGAATTCAGCATCTGTCTGTGAGCCTGCAAGGTGCTTAGTCACAGAGCCAACTCAATGGCCTTTCTGCAACAGAATTGAGGAGTGATGCCATCAAGCATAAGTAGCCTCATCTATCTGGTCTTTGATTTGATCCTGTCCCAGAGCTGACTCTAAGCTCTGTTCTGTTAGGTTTGGTCTTTTTTTTCACCCAATGATGAATGGAAAAGTGCAATGATACTACTACTAATCTTGGGTGTAGTACAGAGCACAGAGGCTCCACCTCCCTGGGGTAAGAGACAGGCTCTTGTTTGGAACCTTGTTCTTAGACTATTACTTTTGCCTTGCACAATTTCAACTGGCAGAGGTAAAGGTATCTATAAACCTGCCTTCCCCTTTTCCCAGCCTTGTTTCCCTGTTCATCTTGTCTAAACCTTTCTTACACTGAGGTAGGCATCAAATCCCCACTTCTTAGTCTCTGAACAAGATCTTCAGGCTACTGTGTGAAAGATGAGTTGTAGGTGATTCTATCATTTCCAAGGAAGGAAAGGCACAGCTACTACTATGCTTTGTGGTGTCAGTTCTTACACTGCCCATCCACACTGGCATTTTAAATTGCTCCATTTATTGAGAATATTTCACATGGGTCTACTACAAAGGGAGATGGATCCTATTCAGGCTGGATTTTTCCACAGCTGCCAAATTTGAAGAACCAGACACTTCAAAAGACACATGAAATTCCACAAAACAGAGTTATAGGACAGATTTTCCAGACCCATGGTGTCTCAACCTGGGAGTATGAGGTTTCAGGCTTCCCTTCACCCACACCAATCTTTTAAGGAGCTTACTGTTCTAAATTTATTTATTCTGCTTAGTATAAATATCTGCTCTCTGTAACCTGAATGTTCATATACTCCAGGACTTCCTATGACACTGAATTTCAGAAATCATTATGCAAAAAGACATTTCCTTTGTGCTCAGACTCTTTAACTCAGTTAAAAAATGTCTACTATAAATCATAGAATGTCCCAAGTCAGAAGGGACCCACCAGCTTCGTCAGAGCCCAGCTCCTGCCACTGCACAGGAAAACCCCAAGAATAACACTACGTGCCTGAGAGCATTTCATCTCACACAATATTTGTATATCTTGCCTGGTATGCACAAAACTTCTCAATGGGGTGGAAAGCATGGAAAATCCAATACTAAATACATTTTGAAAGTCAAGATTGTTTTAAACTGATAGATTTCTTACCACAGATACTGTTATGTTAACAGCCATACCTTTTGCCAGCTTTAATTTGTCTCAGTCTATTGATTGTCCCCTGTAGGATGTTCCTGCTTCACTCCTCCATGGTTACAGAAAGAGGAAGGATCGCTGCTACCTTGGGCTGCAACCCACACAACCTTGCAGGAATCAATGACATGACCTGACATCTGAAGTGATTAACGTAACATTACAGCTATAAAGCCTAGGCCAGCTCTGGTTTCCAGACAGGTGTACATGCCAAAGAATGTAACACTGGACTGATAGAAAAAGACTCAGTGGAAACACTTATCTTGCTCACAGCTGAGGCATGAGCTTGTCTTATACACACACACTTGTGCTTTCTTAGACAGTTTTGGTGTTCTGATGTACTCCAGGCAGAGCTCTGGCTACTTAGATTTCTTATCAGTTTTCTCCCTGTTTTATTAGACTAATTACCCGATTTCTCCTTCCCAGTCTAGGTCTCTTCTTCTGGCTGATGGCATGTGTGACTCTCTCTTTCCCTTTGTACACATGTTTCATGAAACCACTTAAAACCTTCCATCCCTGTTTCGGTTTTCTTCTGTGAGAATGATCTATGTTGGGAGTCTGCAAAAACAGAGTTACAGTCTGGAGCACATCAGGGGTGGGTGTTAAGAGGTTGCTGCATTTGAGAGCTTTTCTGAAGAAGGTCTCAAGCACTCACCTTGTAAAGCAAGTATCCATTTTTTATTTCTCAGCCTGGGTTGCTGAAGTGAGACCAAATAACTTCTAGCAGAGTTGGAGGTCAAATTCTGCCAAATATTGTAATAGTTACAAGACTTGCATGAGTTTCAGCCATGCCTCTGAAATGGGGTAATACCTTTTAAATGTTATGAAAGGGGAGCTCTAAAGACAACTTTGCTGATATTTGTGAAAAATTCTGATTTCCCAGTGACTAGTGCTTCAGAGAAACTTATGAGGAAGAACTGATTATCTCCATTTCATGCAGCTCAGTGCTTAGTCAGAGTGACACAGCATGGGAGAGCTGAAAATAGAGGACTGCTGAACAGCTGCCTATCAAAGAGCATCTTATGTAACAACTGAAGCAGGAGTTGACTGTGGAAAATGCCATATGTGATCATGTAATTGGCAAATGTATCATAATACCTCAGCATAAGGGAGCTAAATTAAGCTATGGATGCATAACCTAAGTTGCTTGTAAGATCTCCTCAAAGACTGTATCCCTTTTATTGTTACCAGTGGATGCTCCAGGCAATAAACAAACCTGCAGTTGGATTTCCTTGCTTGTGCACACAGCTGCTAAATTCAGCATTTATTAGTGGTGTCTGAGGGAGAGACTGATGTTATTGATGAGAGTCTGTAGAATGAACAGTTGCAGTATAGCAAGTACCTCTCTGTAAAATTGACTAGCAAAAATACAGCACTTAAAAGTTGCTGTACTGGGGATGAATTCATAACACTCTACATGGCACCTGAATAATTCAGTGATAGGATAGCTTTGAAGACAGTAACTTTATAGGCTGAATGAAGGCTGCTTCCCCATATTTACCTACCATGAAGCTCAACTTAGATACTCGAAATTTCTTGTTTGGTAATGGCATTATGAAGGTAAATTAATGGTGTGTACAGTATATCTTAATGTTCAGTAAAGGTGCTCCAATATTCCAGGCTCAGAGAGACTATTGAGGGCGAAAGATATATGTGAAAAGGCAAAGAACGATGCTCCCATTTTTCATGTTCATTATGGATGGACCTGATAACAGTCACCTTGCTTTCACAGTCTGCCTGGGAAGAACTGATTTACATTTCTGCTTTGCAGCATGACTTTCCCGGGTGAATGCCATAAAGGGTATTGTCTGGCTCACTGGTCCTTGAAGACCAGCTTCCTCACTCTGAGCCTCGATTGGTGTGTGGTCTGTCAAGATAAAGCTTATTAATGTGGCAAGTTAGTGTGACCATAAGGGGTGACAGGAGGAAGGGGGGATACCCCATGCACTGAAGGATGGTGCAATGTTGTTTCACAATCTGAGCTGATTCATATTTGTATTTCTCACAGAACTGTTAAAATGCATACAGACTTGAGTTGCCATATAAATACTATACCTGCACCTGTGTCTTTGAAGAATATTCATGCTTACCAGTTGTGGAGTGACAGTCCTAGGCAGAAGGGTGGCCTGGGAGCTCGATCTAGATCATATTGCTCCTGGGCAGGTGCTGGGCTCATTGCCCCTCTCACCAAGCCTTCTCTCATTAACCACAGACATACAACACTGGCTTAGAGCAACAACATTTTACACTACATCCTCAGAGATGAGGCTACGGGGAGCACAGGTGGGTCCCATTTTGCCATCTGTAAGTGGAGTAGGTAATTTGTTGCCTCCCACTGGTGCTGGGGGTTTCTGTTATCATTTTGTGCTTTGCATGCAGAAGGTACTACACAAGTGCATGTTTGATACAGATATTGCCAGAGGCTTACAAATCTTCCCATATGGCATCTCCATGCAGTGCTCATGAGCTCAGATTTCCTCTGCATGGGACTGTGGCGATAAAATAGTGTCTCTGTCAAACTGGAAGCTTCCAGGAATCAACATTAATGCCTCAGAAACATTTTAGAGGGTTTTCTTTATTTACTTTTTTAGAGCAGCTGTAAGTTTTCTGGCCTTTCAAATTTTTGTTCTAATTCTCATCCTAAATGCCCCCTACCTCAGCCCTTCAGCTGTTTTTCTACTCCAAAAACAGGAAAAGGTTTAGGAGGTTGAAGTGAAACAGTTGTGATTTAAAATATGTTCTTTTGAAATAACATTCCCATTTCGAATTGGAAATGTTGGTGTATGCTGAAAGTAATACTTTCACTTCATGTCTTATAAACACTAATGTAGGCTTTTCCCCTAATTGTAGATGAGGAAGGTTCCTGTCTACTTCTTAGCTGTAGTAATTCCTTCTCTAAAGAGAATAGTGTGCAGCAGGGATGGACAGTGCCTAAAGACGGAACTTATCTCCTGCCACCCTGATGTATCCCTGCCACTGCTCTAACAACCAAAATTGCTTGCTGATTTTTGAATTAAATATGAGTTAAGTCATGTTTATTTATGACTGAGAGGGATCATTTTCAGTCAAGCCTAATGTCATAGTGGTACATAAGTTCCTTTTTTCTCTGAGGGAGAGATAAGCATTCATCATGCTTTTATAGCTCATTAATTAATTAATTTGCTCTGAATGGTGAAATACATGTATGGTGCTTCCAAAGAATGAAAGAGATGGAGATGTAGCATAATTGTATAGACTGATTTGGGTGATACAACTAAACTCAACTCTGGTACCTGTGTCTGACCTGAAGGTTAGCTGGTACTTCTATTCACGTCCTGTGCTCACCAAAAAGGCAACTGTAAATATATTAGAAGAGAAAGCAATCACCATTTAAGGGAACTGTGCTTAATGCTGTTCCTTGTTTTGCCTTTCATACTGAGAATGGAACAAAAACATTTGGGACAAAACATTTTACCTTAAATGAAAGTTGGAAAACAAAACTAAATATTTTAATATGGAGATTTAATTCAAATCTAAATTTTATTTAGGGAAAAACCAAAATAAACACAATATTGTCATTAAAGTTCACCCAATGGTTTTGACTAAATCCACAAAATATCTCGGCCATCTCCCCACTGCTGCTCAGTCTGTGCCTTTGTAACTGCTAGATCTCAGTGATCCAAAATTTAAAGAGTATTTTACTCCCCACCTATCAGCTTTGTGGAGGAAGCAACTGACAAAAAGATTATCCACTGACAGAAAGATTATCGAGACAGTGGATTGTTTAAGAATGTGAAGGTAGCTTTAATTTGGTATGAGGACAAGAAGCTGTGTGAAAAAAGGGGAATTGAGCACAGCTATTCCCCTTCTTCCTCCTGTGCAGGACATAGACAGGATCAGCCCCAAGCACACTGCAGAGCCTGCTGGTGGGTTGCAGGAGGCTTCTCACTGTAGAGCACCTCCCGCTTGGTGGTTTAACACTGTGTCCCCATGGCTAAGTGCCACAGCGTGGCTGTGCCTTCCCCAGATGCCTGACAAGTGGTACTGTCAGCCTTGTTGCTGTCCCTTTGCACCCCAGTACTTGTGAAATACCAGTCAGGACTGAATTGTGTACCCAAGGCCACAAGATAACTTTGCAGCTGACCTGGGAATTGTACCTACACCTTGCAATACCCAGCAGAGCATTACCCCAGCTTCACATGGATTCAGTTTTAGAAAGGACCTCCATATGGTTAAATGGATATATAAAATGGTACAGATTTATGGATTCATGATTTTATCCAAGATGTTATGGTGATTTAGAGTTGGGTTAGAACCAAAACCTTTGATCACACACACAGATTTGGGTGGCATTTGAAATCTGGATCCACTTCTAAAATCTGCATCTGACTCATCTCTAGCTACAGACATGATGTTTTAAGGTTTTATTTCTATTCCGGAGGGAGATTTTCATGCATGCCTTGTAGCAGACAGAGAAGCCAGGGATCTCTATGTGATTTATATTCAAGGTAATGCATACATAACTACATCTCTATTTCTCTAGCACATAGAAAGATATAAATTTAACTTTATTCATTTGCTGCACTAGGAAACAATGCAGATCCCTTGGCAACACACCAGCCACAGGCAGGAGTTAGGTAGAAGACAGATTCAAAACCAGTCTCCTAACTGACTTTTTGAAGTCATAAGCTATTTGTAGCAGTAATGGCAGTAAATAGACCGGTTTAGGGACACTAGAGAAAAAAGTCTCCAGTACCAATCTTTATCTAAGTGAATGCTGGAACACTTCAAGTGCTTTCTGAAGATGCCCAAGAAGAAGAATTTCTTGTTTTGTTTCATAAAATGCTCTGCTAGTTTAACTGTTGAACAAAAAAACCCCAAACTTTCAATATTTTAAAAGGTTAAGATTTGTGGTTTTTCAAACAGTAAATTTATCTCTGTAAAGCAAAATACTGTATTACCCTGGAAGAAAAGTAATTTGTTTAGCTGGGAAGGAGTGACCTCATTAAATATGATTCACTTATCTGTGGGTTTAGTGAACAGATTTTTTTAAACTGATCAGGAGCACAAGGTGTTCAGCCGGCTCTGGCAAAAAAATAAAATGTTGTTTTCTGGAAAAAACAGTATTGGCTGCTTCTTTTAGTGGAAAATGTGAAGTCTAACAGGTGTAAAGCAGAACAAAATGAACGCAAAAGCAAGAACATATTTCCATATGCTATTTTGAGAGCTCTGGGATAGACTGCATCAGCTTCCACATGGAAAAGTAGCAGTACACACACAGAGTGGGATATTTCTTTTCTCCAACCAAGGGGCTACAGCAATAACAAACCACTCTTTGAGTTCCTGGCGCAAAACACCAATATGTATCAGGAGCTTGACATCCATTGCAGGCAGCAGTGCCAGTGGCAGAGCTCCCTCTTAGCTGCTCCTTCACCTCTGTGACCCAGGGTAGGTCCCTCTGATCGGATTTGTTCCTTCTCTAGTTGCTGCTTCATCTGTCTGCCGAAGCATTCATGACCAAGGTCAGATTTAGAGTACTTTTTGGTTGCATTTACATATTTCTCAGCTGTGACACAGGAGCCGGTCTACTGGTTTCCAACTCTGAGACATCTGACTAAGAAATGGATGCAAATTTACAGAAGGACCTATGACATGGATCCTGGGACAAGTTAGGTGGAAGCTTGTGGGTCGGTCAAATATTAAGGAGACCAGACTCCACAGTGAAAATCACTACTACCTTGGACTCACGGTTTCTCACACCATGTGTGGGGAGTGCCAGACATTATGCAGAAGAATGCTGAGAAGTCACAATGCTGAGCAGGGAGCTGTCATATCTAGCCAGGAGAAAAGAAGAGGAGAAAAGTAGGACTTCAAAGCTGACTAACTTCTCACACTGCTCTGACAGTGACTCTCAGCTGTGCATCTCCTCCTGGAGCTAAACCTTTCAGCCAGATCAGTCACAGAGCAGTCATAGGTGTCCAAAAGCAGACATTATCTTAAGAATTTGAGATACCTTGGCATACACAAGAAAGGGCTAGCAAAAAAGAAACAAGAGGTCCTAACCTGGAGTTCAGATTGCTCTAGAGCATTGCATGTAGCATCAGGTATCATTAAGGCAGCAGAAGCTGACCCTTGTGCACTCCAGCACACCAACCAACAGTCACTCCACCGATCCTTCAGAAATATTCATTGAGAGTTGCAAAGCTGTGGCTTCATGAGCCTGAAAAGTTCTTCAGGACTGTCTCAAAGACTGGGGTGTTCCTGCTGAGCTCTGCCCTTCAATGCTGAATGGAGAGCTGCTGTCCTATGTTAAGGATAGATTTAATCCCTCTGGAGATTGGGACATG
Source organism: Pithys albifrons albifrons (assembly GCF_047495875.1). Lineage (NCBI taxonomy): Eukaryota > Metazoa > Chordata > Aves > Passeriformes > Thamnophilidae > Pithys > Pithys albifrons. The sequence goes on from NC_092460.1 coordinate 62,913,215, forward strand.
CATTTTGAGCTGGCATTACAATAAATGCATCTTACTTCAGTTAGGTTTAAGCTAATTATTCAGTGACCAGCACTGAATCAAGGCAAGCTCAGAACAAACTGCAGCAACTTCAGATCTGTTCTTTTTGCTTCCTGTTCACACACAATGTGTGAAGCAGCACTGCTGGGAGGATTGGTGTGAACCTCTTGTCAAAAACAACATTACTGGACATACAAGCTTCAGTTACTCTGTCCACACAGAGGATCAAGTTCTGTTAGTTACACACAACAAGAGAAAGATTGCCAATGTCAGCCTGGAATCAGAGAGCAAAATCTACCATCCCCTGTATCCAGCAATGTCCAGAAGCCTCTTGCCATGCAAACTGCTGGATTTACAAGGGTCAGCATGTTCTTCCAGGCCCCAAGGGTGCTGTTAATAATACAGCTAAGAGAGCTAGTAGCTGCTAAGAGGTTTGATTCCACTTTCCCCTCCTTCCTTACACTTTCTGCTTGGCAATAACTCTTGATTCGGCAATCTCCAGGCAAACTGGGGAGCACCAACACCAGGGGAGTGGTGTGAATGCACGAAGAGCCTCAGAATGCCACTTTCAGGGACAATTAGCTATTAAATCAAACCATCCACAGCATCAAGTTGCACCCCCAGAAATGGCCTCAAGCCTTTTCCAGAGCAACTTTCCTTTAACCAAAAGCCCTGGTGAAGTGTCTCATCTCATTCTTTCTGTCCCAGTTGCTGGATGGAGGGTACTGACTGCTGCTGCTGCAGGCAGAATAAAGAGCACGTTTCAAGTGCCATGCAGCTGAAGAGCACTTGGTTTTGCAAGAGGGTTTGGGTGATGCTATTTATCACAGACATTCCTCACTCCCTGTTTACACATCTTTTTAGCTTCCTCAACTTACTTATGAAGGAATTCCAGAACAATCAGTGGAAGATGTAAAGCTGAGAGCTTATCATCCAGGCACCATAAAGATGCACACATCCTGATATTTACCACCACAGAGGAAGGAAGTGATTTAGTCTTCTGGAGTGCGAATACTGGTGCTCTACAGCTCACAGAAGCCAGCACATATGAAAGATTTCCAAAGGCTGGTGAGTAATTCAGTGCTGACTTTTTCAGCTGTGTGGAAAACTACAAACACAGCAGCTCTGCCATATTTGTGAAACATAAAATGAAAAGATATTAATGGCTGGTATCTGCAGCTGGGTTTGTTCTGCTATTTAGGTCCTGCTTCAAATGGGAAAAATTTAGAATAGTATGTTAATGCTTGCATTGACAGCATTCACATGTCAAGGCTTGGACTACAGGCATACAGAGCAATTCTGCCTCAATTATTATGCTTCTGAAAATGTCCTACAGGAAAAGAGATGGAAAGGCAACATGTTCATGTTCAATAGTAGAATAAAAAAGTGATATCAAACCAAAAATATGGCTGTCCACATTATAATTTTTAAGAGGATATGTGAAAAGTTGCAATCTTGCTCTCCCAAGTGCTTTCCTGGAGCTCTTAAATAAACATCCAGATTTCTTGGTCTTTATAAATTCATCTCACACTTTTTGTCTCTGTTCACTCTTTTTTTCCTCTCTCTAGGTTCTACAGTTTCATGCACAAATATTCAGAGTGAGACCAAGTCTGAAAATCATCTAGGCCCACAGCAGCCCTGAAACATTAGCAACCAATTGCTGTCCTTTCCCCAATTTTGCAATACAACTGATATGTCAAGTAAAAATGCCTTATGCTGTGACAGCAGAGATGTAAAAGAAGGCCTGGAAACTTCATACCCCCAAAAGGAATAAAGTCCTCCATGCAGGGGACTTCCCATAGGTTTCAGATGTATTTCTGCAGCTACTGCATCCTGACTCAGAATCCTATGTGCTCGTATTAAGAACATCAACTTAAAATATGTTTTAAAGGTCAAGATCAGAAATTTTTTATACATCTTACCCTGACTTTAATTGAATTTGTTATTTGCATCATTTGACAAGAAAATTTGACTTTAAATTTCTTTTTCTCATCTCTGGAGGTTGCGCAATTATGGGAAGCAAAGCATTATATTACACTGCAGACTGAAATTTGCTGTTTTTACAGTAAAAGAGTATGATGATCTTGATAAAGGGTTTGCTAATACTATTTGCAAGGCAGAAGTTTGGTCATTAACCATAAGCTTGATACTTTGCATAGCCTTTTAGTCTCACGTCAGGATAAAAACACCAGAGGGGATCAAGTCTATCCACTATATGGAACATTAAAACTTGTATTATAGTGTGCTGGTTTAAAGGTAAACCGGCAGGAGAAATGAACCCAACACAAAAAAATTATAAGTCAGAGTTACAATTTAATAACAATATTACAATAAATGCAATGCCAAAAAGAGAAATTGGTTTTAACTTACGAAAGCTGGAAGTATGACCCAGCACCCTGGAGCACAAAGGGGTTTGTCAGCCCCTGTGCTGAACCCCACATGGTTCCCCCAAGTCCAAAGTAAAAGGAAGTGAAAAACCTCTTTGTGCAGCTGACGGTTGCAGTCTGGTGAAGAGTGGTGGTCACAGTCTGGTTGAAAGTGGTGATCTCCTCCTGTCAAGGTTCTGGTCCACCTCTGGATCCGATGAGTCGTTTCACAGGTCCCCAAACCACCAAGATTATATACCCTCAGGTCCAGATGGGACTGCCCAGTACCTCCCTCAAGGTAGGGAGTTACACAATGAGTAATCTCACTCTGTGAGTCATAGGGTATTTGAAATCACTGATGGCACCTTAGCAGACATGACACTTCAGGCTGGGTGTAGAGGTGCTAACAACTTGCTGGAAGGGAGTTATCACAGCTCTTTTCTCACAAGTGTCTTTCACACCCAGCTCACATCCTAAGGAGTCAGGTGTGCCCTGGGCAGCTACTGCAAATGGTCCATTGTTAACAGTTCCTGGGAAATGAATAGAGGGTGAAGAATACATAGCTTTGGTCATACCCACACAGTGATAAACTGGTCCCACCTGCTGAAGTAGAACATATAGTAATGGTTTCTTCAATGACTCTGGTATTTAGAGTTAATTTTCAACACAACCATTCTGAAGTGCAATGCAATGGTTCATTAAGAAGAACTAAACAAAGCTATACCTTCAAACTATGGGTGTAGTGCCCTGCAGCACAACAGCCCTCATAGGCAAAAGAGGTTTTTGCCAGCTTGAGCTTGGACCCACAGTAAAATTTCAACTACTGCATTTCACAGTCAATGAGCCATATCAGGTCTATGCTATGACATTATGAATGTTAGACATACCAAAAGTTCCCCCATTTTTTTTTTATTTTTTAAGTAAGTATGGAAATGATTCAGCCAAACACTTGATCTAGGTTTAAATTTTACTATGTGGAATTTGACCTTCATTTTTAATACAACCTGCAGCTCTTGCTCATTGCTTGATACAGAATTACACAGTTTACCAAACAACCTCTGTGTAAAACTCACAACTGAAATGTTCAGAATGAAAGTGAACATGTAAGCCCATGAAGCATACTAACCTTCTTTATGGCATGTTTTTTCTCTATCTTCTTAAACACATGGAATCTGTCATTTTCTCTTCTCAGAATAGTATATCCTCTTTCAAGACTTTTGCAAAGTTATCCAACTCAAGAATGAATGAAAGAAGTGGGATTTGTGAACACTCAAGACTGCCAAGAAACTAGATGAATGTAGCACAAAATCTCTTAGGTTCCAAATATTTAATCTTCTTACAGTACTATTGTGTTAGAGCCCAATACCTATTTACTACTTTCATACTACAGTAGCAACATACACCCTACCTGAGAACCAACACATTTTGCTTTTCATGGGGTCAACATCCTAAGAAGCGTCTGCTGGCAGATTTAAATCTCAAACCATGCAAGGGAAGATCATCACCTGCTGGTGCTGCTGCAGCTGCTGCTTTGCAGACTGCTCCTGAAGGTACTGCCTGCTGCCATCTATTGATGTACTGTAGGAAGGCACTGTACCAGCAAGTTCCCACTCAGGTGTTTCAGTGAACATTTTCCTTGCAGGGGTTAGAAATCTTATAGATTTGAGATATGAGACTCTGAGAGGAGTCCTTACTCAGTGACTCAAGAGCAGAAGAATTATTTAACATAGCTCAAGCCAAGAGTTCACTACACACAAACCTTAACTTAGGATAGGCTAAACTCCAGAGCCTTAAACACCTTATTGCATCCTCTTTCCCTTCCACGGGAAAGCATTAAGGTCTTGACTTTTAAGGGGCCCACCTTATGGAGACATCACAGAATCTATTCACTGCAGCTGCAACAAAGAATTGCATGAATTTCTGAATGTCATCTTCAGCCAACACCCACAGCACTGAGGTCATTTGGCCTGGGTAAAGGTAGAAGTCTCTGAGCCAGTGCTGGCATTGCACCAAGACAAGAACAGCATCCCACAGGGGCAACAAAATCCCATTACATCTGCTCTGAGTGACACTGCTGCAGCTGCAATCACTGCCGGGGGAAGCTTTGCTGTTTGAAGAAAGAGGATGGTAATGAGGCAGACCTTCCTAAAAGTCAGCTGCCTTTGTCATTGCAGTTCAGAAACAATTTTCTTCCAGGTAAACAGAACAATCGGGATCTGTTGAGCCTGGTACTGGATGCCTCAGTCCTAAGCAGCTCAGCACCCTAGAGGTGACCTACCCAGAGGCAGTGGCCAGAGTGCTAATCAACTGTGATGCCTGTCCTCTATACACTTATGGTGTCCACTGAGAGAGCACATAAGCGTCACACTCACCAACTACATGCTGCAAAATTCATGGGTGGGGTTTTAAGTACGGCTGGCACGTCTTAACCCTTTGGGTGAGTGTGAATGTTAGGGACTTATTGGAGGTAAGTGACTGTATCTTTGCAAGCACAGAGCACACCAAGATTTATTTGAGTTCTTCAATGCTAGGCAGCAAAGGAATGGGAAGGTTTCAGTCTGTGAACAGACACTAGAAAAATTATTACAGAGCATTGTAATGAAAATAGCAGGTTTTAAAGGGAAATCTTTACTCATGGTCTGATCCTAGTTAACCCCTGTAAGAAGAATGAGAGGAAAATCTTTGAGTTAGCCCCTGTAGATAGCAATAGGTTAGAGAGGAAAAATACAGGCAACTAAAGATCTGTGATCCCACAGGAATGGATATTTTATTTACTATTGGCATCCTGGTGATTCATTGGTTCCATGATTTTCTCAAAACCATACAGCTTATCTCCTTCCATCTCCCATTACTCAGTCTGATACTGTTTTAAAGTATAAATTCAGACCCTGAAAGCAGAGAAGTACCAACCCCTAAGGTCCCCAGGGGAGATAACAAGATTTGGGTGGAAGTGGAGATTGGAAAATCATACCTATTTTGTTTTGTAGTATTTTAATGCACTATTTTTTTCCTAAGTGACAGTGCTTCCTCTGGCTATTGCCAGGGGGTAGTTTTCATGAATGCTTTTGTATAGCCTGCACAGAATAGTGGGGCATCAGCAAAATATTCCCCTCTGTCCCCAGTTTTCATGCTATCTTATGAAATAATCACAAGGAAATTTTCAACCTTCAGAAACGTGGGCTTTGTCTTTTGAGCTACATGTCATATATGAGGGGCAGATGAAGCAAATGCAGCAATAACAAAACATTCAAAACTTTATTTTTGAGCCTAGGGATAGGCTGTAAGAAAGGGGCAACTGAAACTCTCTATCGAATAACAATTAAAAACCTGCACCCTCTTGTTTGACAAGGAGGCTTAGACTTCATGTACTCACTATTTTACTTCATGCTTCACATATTTCTATTAGATTGCCTTTGGAGTGTTCACCTGAAGAAAAGAGGTTGGCAATCTGTCTGGAGAGACAAACTTGACAGGTTATCTAAGGGGAGTCCTGTACATTCTAAGTGTTTGCAAGTTTAGGCTCAGTAAAGGATTTGTTTTATAGATTAATTTCTTGAAGAATGAATTTGGAATTATAAAACCAGCCAAGGCTTTTGCAAACTTTTGTGATGAACAATTCAAATATCTCATCCCATAATTTAGCTCTCCCAGCTGCTATCTGGCGCACTGAGTGACCATTAGAATTTCAGTCTGGATTCTTGTGTTCTGCTGACGAATGCCATGAAAGGTTTAGATTGGATATTAGGATTTTCTTCATGGAAAGGGTTGTGAAGCATTGTAACAAACTGCCCGGGGAAGTGGTTGAGTCATGATCTCTGGTGGTATTTAAAAAATGTCAAGATGTGGCACTTTGGGACTTAGTTCAGTGGGACTTGGCAATGGTGAGTTAACAGTTGGACTTAAGGATCTTAAGGGTCTTTTCCAGCCTAAATGATGCTATTGTTCTATGCTCAGTATTCCACTCACCTCCATGCAAGGAGATATTGCACTCTTTTAACCAGCATTACATATGCTTTGAAGAACTGCAAAGAAAATACTGACACAGAGTCAATCTACAGCATGTATTACTTACCAACACTTTCAAAAGCATGGCAGTGAGAAATATGGCTTTTGCTTTTTACTTTTTTTGGTTGATTTAGGAGGTTTCGATTTGGTTTTTGAACTGTGCATGAAAAAGTCTGCCTTGAATAAATTGGGAACTATTTTATTTCAAGGTCAAAAGAAAGATTATGTAGCTCCTAATTTGCATGAGTGCATTTAAAAGCAATACAAATATGTAGAAAAGAAAGAACTTAAATTTCTATTCAATGTTTCTTTTTTATATGCTTTTAGAATATTATGAATTCTAGTTTCATAATATAGTATTTTTCTAGACAGTGAGAAATCTGAATGGCTCATGCATTACTAAGGCTTGTAAATCAAATTTTAGGACTCACAGCAGAAATAACTGTGTATTCTTCAGCTTATATTGTGTCTTAATGGTGATTCTTTCTCTCATTTCTTGGCAAGTGTTTTCTCTCACAACATGTGGGCACCACAATATAAAAAGAATCCACAAAGATGGTGGAGGGTCTAGAAGGGAAGCCATATGAGGGGTGGCAGAGGTCACTTACTTTGTTCAGCCTGGAGTAGACTTCACTGCAGTCTACAGCTTCCTCACCAGCGGAAGTAGAGGGGCAAGCACTGACATTTTCTCTGTGGTCACAGTGACAGGACCCAAGGGAAGGGCCTGAAGCTGTGTCAGGAGAGGTTTATGTTAGATATTAAAAAAAAGGTTTTTCACCCAAAGGGTAGTAGGGCACTGAACAGGCTCCCCGGGAAAGTGATCACAGCACCAAGCCTGACAGAGTTCAAGAAATGTTTGGATGATACTCTCAGGCACGTGGTGTGACTCTTGTGGGTGACATGTGTAGGGAGGGGAGTTGGAATTCAATGATCCTTGTGGGTCCCTTCCAACTCAGGTTATTCTATGAATCAATGGTTTTATGATTCAGAGACAGCAACATTTCTTTTTTTGCAGATCTGCAACAGAGATAGAGGTGTGGAATAGTCAATAGCACACTATGAGGATGTTCCAGAGCCCTGGTAATCTGATCATATTCTATAGTGCTCTGTCTATTCCTTTGTGAGGTTAGTGCATACTGTATCTGCAGGTGGATCAGCAAGGACACTTACACATAGAACAACCTTCAGCAGAGGCCTAGAACTCTGAATTGCTCTCCACAGTTTCCTGCAAGGATACCATATGTTCATCTATATTACAGAATATGAGTTTAATGCCCAAGGTCAAAAGGGACACAAAGCTTATGCCAGCATATCTTACAAATACACCTCATAAATGAAATTTCAGTGTAAACAATAAGAAAGTTATTTAATTTCCATAGATCCAGCCCTGAGATTTCAGTAATGTGCATAAGAGATTTGAGCATGGTTGTGTCATGCTCAAGACCAGAAAAATGAAACAAGTGGTGGGTAAAATATTGCCTGGGACAAGGAAATCTGGAAAGAAGCTTTTAACATTTCTCTAATCATGATAACCTGGCACCTTCCACTAACAACTTGGGCAAGACCAACTTGATTTGGGGAAATTAATTTAATTTATTGACAATCAAAAGTGAGAGTAGGGTAATGAGAAATAAAACCAAATCACAAAACACCTTTCCTCCACCTCTGCTTCTTCCTGGACACAACTTCACTCCATTTTCTCTACCTCCTCCCCTCCAGCAGTGCAGGGGGATGGGAATGGGGCTTGCCATCAGTTCATCGTGTTGTCTCTGCTGTTCTTTTTCCTCAGAAGGGGGAGGGGTCCTCAAACTCTTCCCCTGCTTCAGCGGGGGGATCCCTCCTGCGGGAGGCAGTCCTCCACAAACTTCTCCATTTTGAGTCCTTCCCACAGGCTGTAGTTTTTAACAAAGCCCCAGTGTGGATCTCTCCTACAGGCTGCAGTCCTTCAGGAACAGAATGCTCCAATGTGGGTCCCCCGCAGAGTCACAAGTCCTTCCAGCAAACCTGCTCGAAGGGGGGCACCTCTCTCCACAGTACCAGAGGTCCTGCCAGGAGCCTGCTCCAGGGCAGGCTTTCCATGAGGTCACAACCTCCTTTGGATACCCACCTGCTCCAGTGTGGTGTCCTCCATAGGCTGCAGTTTTCCTGCCAGCCTGGATCCATACTTTCCTCTGAAACAGAGCCAGCCTGAATTTCAGTAAGAGATCCTCTTATGGGGATTGTACCCAGCAGGAAGCACAAGTTACATGAAGGAAGCAGATTTATCCCAAAAAGCCTGTATCAGATCCTGTAACAGATGGGCTGGTGCTTTCGTTCATGGAACTGGCTCTCCTCTCTGAGTCTGCATGACGTTTACCATCACCAGGCATCTGCTGATGAACATCATGCAGACTCAGAGAGGGGAGGCAGTTCCATGAATGCCAGCATGTCCAATGCTGGCCGGATCACTAATCCTTAATTGTACTCACAACTTTTCAGGCTGACTCAGTGTCAATACGAAAATATACAAATTTTCCAGACTGACACCCTCCCACCTCACTCAAGATCCAAGAAAGAACATGGAAACATAAATGATGGCACGACATGTAGGCTCTGAAGGACACTCTTGGGCTGTGTTACACCCAGGAGGGGGGGGTGTGATGCCAGGTGCAATATTATTGCTCAGAGAATTAAAAATTAACACTGTTGGAGTGTTATTGTTTAGCAAGCATACAGTCAGACTACCACAGGCAATCAAGTTAACCGCAAATGACTGAGTTACTGTGGTCTGAGAAGCTGACTCATCTTCAGAAAGATTTTAACTAACCATCTGCATGCCTCTCATGACTCATTGCAACTAAGGAATAAAACCTATACATTTAGCTGAGCTTAATATGTTTTGCTTTACTGTGGCACTAAGTCAAGAGTGTATACACAGGCCAGGTTAAGGCAATTGAGCTTTCCATCCACAAATTGATCATCTGTTCAGCCATTAATACTTTCAGATATTCGGCACAGCCTACTAGGAAAAGTTTATAAAATATTTTGGTTGGTCCCTAAACATTTTGTTTTAATTTTGTGCTTCGAAAATCCTTATTTAAATCAAAGATATCCCTCAAGACTCAGACTCCTAACTGAAGCTCCGAGGAAAGCTGTTCAATTTGCAGGGAGAGGTTTGAGCTTCTATACTGTTTCCCATTGCTGGCAAGATTTTGACTGCTGTTTGTAAATTCTCACAAGCTTCATTAGTTTGAGTCAAGCCTAGATTTCTTTGGTTCAGTGAGTGTACTTGAATAAGAAGTAGAATCCTACTGAACTGTGGAATTATATAACACAGGTCCCTCTAGAAACAGATTAAAATTCCATAACTGGAGTAAGGCTACATGTTATGTTTTTCAAATGGCCAGATTCAGGAGGGGTTTTGTTAAAGTTTTGTGGTAGAAAGCACCTCAGATATAAGGAAGCTTAGTACAGATTTAGATTTTCACATTTCATGTTACTAACCTTTCAAAGGTTAGACTCTATTTTTGTTTCCAGAAAAGTTATTTTAACTGCATTCTTCCTACAAATATGTTCAGCATTAAAATCAAAGCCAAGACATTGAGAAATATTTTGTTTCCAGGTAAAAGAACATTTTCCTCCCAAGACAAATATTCACTCAGACACAAAGAAAAGAAATTATTGGCTCCACAGACAAAATGTGCAGCCTTAGGCTATTGTGCCTTTTTGTTCCATTATGTCTGCAGCAGAGCTTAAACCGACCAGTGATAAAAACATACTTTTTATTTTATTTATGGTAAAAACAAAGTATTTGTCTACATAAATGGATAAAAAATATGTGTCTAATGCAGTTGAAGATGTATTTGGTATTCTGAATTGCTTGAATATGATGGATTTTCCTGTTTTATCCTTATCTTTCCGAATAAAATAATATTGTGGACATATATCAGTATAATTCATGTCTAGCCATTCTCAAGGCTCTAAAGAGTTCTATAATGTTCCCCTTGAAGTCAGCCATTTGATGTTTTTATGTATAGCTTAAGGATTCCTTTGTCCAGTTAACCCCTTGATGCTAATACCTATCTGATAGACTTGTGGCACTTTGGCAAGTGTCTAATTCTGTTTCCAGAGACCAAAACCAAAGACTTATTGCCAAACTTTACAGTGCAGGGAAAATATGAAACAGGAAAATCAGATTAAGAAACATCTATGTAACCTCACAGCCAGAGACCATGCACAGCAGAACATGAGATCACAATTAGATACAAGCCAGCAGTGGACAGTCACAATTCCAGGGTTTCCATTCTGCAAGGGATTTGGTGAACAGTTAGAAATTATAACCTGCACTGCAAACCCAGGACATCTCATTAGCTGGCTAGGATTTAGTCTAAACTTGAACCATTATCTTCATGGGTTTACTAGAAGGAGGGGTAAATGGGAGTGTCTAAGCACATTGGAGCTCACTGTTACAGATGTTAGAGCAGAAGGAGCCCATCTCATCCATGGATGAGTGGAGAAGGTCCATGTCTTAGCTGCTGCTCAAGGCCCCTTTATGTCTCCCTATTTTTTGTAAAATCTAAGTAAAACACATTCATCAAGTGACAAATGTTTCATGGTAATTAATTCTGAGGAATACTTCCCTTAATTAGAACACAATTAGTTTGCAGATCACAAAAGAGAGGATTTGTAAAGGTCTTTTTTCCTCAGTGGCAAGAGGGAAAAAGGCAATTTTGAAACTTCTATGTGGAAGGCAAAGCTCGCAAGACAGGGTTATGTTGATAGCCACGATGCTGACATAAAAGATGGCCACCAGGTATATCACAAGGTCTGTTTTTATTTTGCATTTTTGCATTGGTTAGCATTTCTGGGGTTTGTGCTTTCTTCTGACAGGCAGAATCTATCTTTAGAGATGATGAAGACAAAAGATTTCCTTGAGCACAGGCTGTCACAAAAAGCTTCAGGACAAAGACCAAATATTATGGGACTTCATATAAAATCTGAAGGAAATGTCAAAAGTGCATCACTTTCTGGAGGGCCCCTTTTGCCTGAGGGAGCCCAATGGACCATTTTTCTGTGCTTTTCCTCCCTGCCACTTCTTTTGCCAACACCTTTCTCCCAAGGACAGTGTCTTTCTGGATTTAATATGTGCCTAAATTGCTTCAGCCAAGTGCAGTCTATCCTGAGCTGCAGATGTGACTGCCCCAGCATGTCAAAAAGGACCTTGAACCACCTACAGTTCCTCCTGTATGGCTGAGCCTCCATAGTCTGTTTGGGGAACCCAGCTGGACAGTCCCTGGGAATCCTTGTCCATATTGGGGTTGCCTGGTAAAGTCCATGCTTAAAGTTAGGAAGCAGATGTTAATATTCTATCCTTTACTTTTCTGAGCTACAACTTTTAGTGTGAGGCCTACAGGGGCTACCTCTCACCATAAAACAGCAGGAGGCTACAGAGTAGCCCTGAAATTTTCTCATAGTGGGAGAAGGAACCCTGCTTGGACCCAGTCAGCTGCCAGGACCAGTAGCCTGCCAGCTACACAGCTCTCCAGGATCCTTCAAGAGAAAAGCTTCCTATGCATGCAAGTCCAATATCTCATTATAATCTGTTTTGTCAGACATTAACTAATCAGCTCAGACAGATCTGGATCAAGGTATTTTGGCATTTGTGCTCCCTCTTACCCTCCTAAGGCTCTTCCCAGCTACTGCAGTAGTCTCTCTGAACAACAGCAGCAATGACAGGCAAAGACTGTCTTCCCATAGGCATAGAGTTGTGCCCTCTCCATGCTGTCTGTAGCTCTGAGCTCATCTCTCTTCAGATTAAATTGTTCCTGCTACACAGCATCCATTTCTTTATGGTGGAACACAACTTGGTGTCTAGAAAGAGGAATGTAGTAACATGGCTTGTTGAGAATAAGAGGAAAAAGATGGTCTGGTGGACATACATGCCATCACTGTCCCTCCAGAATATTAGACCCATATATAGGTCAGAAAAAATCTGAACTTCATAATTTGTGAAGCTAAATGATTATTATTAACTCCCCTGCTTTATTGTTCCACTCCAATAGGCTGCCTTTGTCTAACATTTCGCTATTTGCGTTCACATGTTCCATGGGTGGCTGCTGGGCAGCGTGTACTCACAAGTACATCCAGTGGCTTAGAGATGTTATGACTTCTAGCAAACAAAACCAAATACATGTGCTTGCTTCCTGGTTGGACAATCAGAATCTTTACACACTTCCAGACACCCACCTTCCTCTGTTATAACACTTTATATGCAATTAGTAGCTTTTATAATGCTACAGTATAGCAAAGATCTGGATGTGGAAGAGCATAGGAAACCCACTACTTTTTTTTTGTAACACAATTCAGTGTTTTTTAGGAATGACAGCTAACTGTAAATCTGTTTGGTTTAGGGTGCCTTTTGCAACATCTGTAAATGGTCCACTGGAAAAAATATGATTATTGAGTATACACTGATGAAGGCACTTTCAGGACTGTAGGTTATAGTCTTAGATGACTATATGGCTAAGTGGAGATGAGGCACTTTTAAAAACCTCAGGAGATAAACTAAGTTTAGCCACCTGCCCTTTTCTATGGCAGTAATCTGATAGGCTTTACCATACTTGTAGCCAGAATTTTGACTGCCAGCAACTCATACAAGGTTTACACATGGTAAAAATCAGAAACTAGCTAAATTATATTGTTGGGAGTTGAGCTAAAACATAAATCTATTTAATAATCTTGAAGAATGGCCTGTACTTGTTCAGAAAAACCTGCTCTTCTATGTCCTTAAAGGGTTCTCAATTGCCTTGGCAGACTGATCCCTACCCCTGCCCCAGTCTAGGCTAGACCACATTTCTTCCCCATTTGCACCACTGTATAACAGAGCAGAGGTGGTGGGACTTCCTGGGCAGAGTGAGCTGTGGACTGCCCTGGCAGCTGCAATGGCACTGCTGTTTCATCAGTTATTTAACCATTGCAATGATTAAGCTAGCAGTAAGTCAACACTTTTGGGGGATCTTTCTTGGGGACAGACCTCAATGTCTAACCCCAATTGCCACTCTTCCATATGAGCGAAAAACACAAGACCTTGTGAACAGGCATGCTTTGCCTTTGAAATACATGACAAGAACCACTACCCTCCCTCTACTAATCTTATTCTTTTCTTCACTTGTTTCTTTTTTATGGAAGCCCTTGCTCTCTTCTTCCCTGCTTAATTTTTCTCTGCGTTTAACCTTTTGCCCTGTTAATTGATTATTCCTCTTTTGTTTCTCTTTCCTTCCCTCCCTGTGTTCTCTTTGACAGAAGGTGACACACTGCTCATGCTGGAAGCATCTACCAAATGACTGTGAAAACAAGCTCTGTAGACTGCTGGAGGAAATGACAGATGCCCCTTTAAAAGTGACTGCTACATATGAGCCAAAAAATTTAGAGATGAAAATCAAGTAATTTTCAGGCAGAAAGGTATCATCCTAACAGGACCTGAGCAGAGACCCTCAGATTAGCTCAGTTGGTTAAAGCTTGCTGCTTATACCACCAGGGTTGTGGGTTTGATCCCCTGTATGGGCCATTCAGTTTAGAGTTGGACTCAATGATTTTTGTGGGTCCCTTCCAACTTGGAATATTCTGTGATTCATCCCTCAACTAGCTAACAGGAGCCTTCATGCAGTAAAAGTGTGAGGCTTTGTGCTCAGCCTATTGCTCTTGTCTGGCAGCTCCTCTGCAGCAGCTTTGCCAGGTGCATTTCCCCTTGACAGACTGAAGATTTTGTTTCAAGATGTCCAAATTTGACCTGTACCAGATTGCATAAACAGGACATTGAATAAATAAGTATTAATATCTTGCTATTTACATAAATAGCTTTACCAAGATCAGCATTCTCTTCTCTGTTTTGCAGAGAGACTGACACATAGCACAGTGCAATGACCAGCTCTGTGTCACACAACAAAACAATGACAGAGCCTGTACCTCATGTGTCCCCAGTCACAGCTCCTCAATATTTATTACGGTGATATTTGGCTTTTAAATCCTCTTCTGCAGAGATACCCTTCAAATACTATGTGATCTAACTTGACATCAATTAAAAGTTTAAATAATCACCCTTTCACAGACTTCGTAGTGACAGCTACATGGCACTCTCTTTCTGAAAGGGCCAAAATTAAAAATTATACTGCCAACTGTTATTCTTGAATTGTTTGAAAACTTCAGCACTTCAGAAATACGAAGAGTAAAAGTCAAGACCCGAAATACATCTACTGGATACAAATTTCCATGCACCCTCCATCAATAAGGGCTATTATGACATCTGACTAAAATGGTGACTAGACCAGTTTCAAATGGCTGACTTGGGAGTCTGAAAAACTTAAGACTGACTGGAACTTAAGCAGAAGCTTTTAAAGCCACTAAAACTGCCAACACTTGAAAGATGCTTTTGTCTTCATAGCTTCCATGTATATTTGGTCCAATATATGGTATAACATTATCTACTTTGTATAAAGGGTATTTGTATTAATATTGAGTGGTTTTAATGCTGCATTTAATTTAAAACTGAAAGTTGCAGAACAACAAACAGTTAACAGGAAAGTAAGAGCAGTTCTGAGTGCCCTTTCCCTTTTAATGACGTTTGCTACGGTAGCTAGTTTATGCCCATAACTATAAAGGAGAATATGAATAAGAGTGAATAAATCTTTCATAAACTCCAATCCCAGAAAGTACCATTCTGATCATCTAGTTTGACCTCCTTTGTTTGAAAACAAAATAAAAATAGCAACAAAATTCCCAGGCCACAAAATTTCAACATATTGCTGAATCAAATCCATAACTCTGACATACCAGAACCAATATAAAGAATTCTGCGAAGTCTGCATTTTACAATAGCTAACTTGGGGAAACATTTCTTTCTTGATAGAGATGGTCTTTAAAAGGTTGGTAATACCAATGCTCTACTGCTTCTTCCTATACATTCAGCCTTGTCTTTGGACTATCAGGCAGGAAAGGGAGATGTGTTACAGCTTTTCCTACCTCAGGACTCCTCTCTAACACGGCAATATCTGAAGATCCTTTCAAACAGCTCTATGCTTGTCTGAGCAGTACAAGAAGCTGTATGAAAAGGCCAAATCTCCTTCAGGTTTATAAAAGTTTTGTATATACCAATATCAGCTGCTTCAGACCAGTGAAGACACATTATAGGTGTAGTCTCCTGTGGAGAAAAGTTGGGCTTGTGTATAGTGGCTGTGTCTTTGAAGTGGTTAGGCAAGTTACGCCTTCCAGACCCAACTGGTACTTCATCCCCATGCCCCAAAGAAGTTTGCAGCTCATTCAGCTGTGCCAGTTGAAGGGAGAAGGCTCTCTGAGCAAGTTCTTGTTGAAACAAAACCCTGATGCTTTTTCTGTAGGAGATAGCTGGAACACTGTAGGTTTTTTATTCTTTTGTTGCAAAGCCAGTTTAGAAGAGTTTTTCTCTCCTTGCCCCTCCTTTGAGGAATCTTGAAATTATTTCCTTCATTCTTGTCCAAAGTTATGCTGAGGCAACTGTTTAGTATATCATGTTCTAAACCATATCAGTAGAATGATCCAGAATAAAATGGATCCATATTAAAAACATGACACAAAAAAGACATTTTTTAAAGTTTGGTATATATCTTATGGGCTGGCATGCATGGCATCCTCAGAAAATGCTGTATCAGCACATTAAAAGGGTGCTGGTGAATGGCAGAATGGAGATGGGAGAGAGACAGGGCTATGGAAAGATCATCAGCCTCTTGGCTGTCAATAAAAACACACATGGGATGTCCTTGGGCTGACTTGGGTCTTCTGTAAGAGGCAATCCAGTTCCAGCTCCTGCTTCTCTCTTCTTCTCACCTTCAGATACTTGGTCTCTCTCTCCAGTGCCAAGTACTTCTGGAGTTGTGCTGGGAGCTGGGCCAGGCAACAGCCCCAGGTCAGAAGTAATCCTTTGGTACCCAGGGGCAGGAACTCCTAAACAAGCATGTCTGCTAAAGTATGAAATTACTATAACTTGGATTTGAGAGTGTGTTCTGTTAAACCAAATCATTCCAGATATTTAAAGAGCAGTCAGGCAAACACCTCAGCTGGCAGTGACCTCTAGAAAGGCAAGGGGCAGACAGACAAGAATGAACAGTAAGGAAAATTACTATATCTCAAGCATAGTCACACTAAACATTTAATAAACAATCTAACTTCCTTTCCATCTCCATTTTCATTTCCTGCCACATCCTCATCAATCTGTCAAGAAATAGCAAGAATATTTAAAGACTAAAGTCCAAGATGACTCAAGTTAATCATATTCTTTTACTTAATTATTCTACTGTCATCCAGTTGATCAAAATCCGATATTAATTCTGGACCTCAGGCTAGATATATTGTGACATATTGAACAGAGAAGTCAGGTTGCTCTTAAACGGCAGTATCCAGCAAAGCACAACAACAAAACACACTCCTTCTGAGAACATCTCTTTAAATACTCTGCAAAAAACACGTACTGTACATTCATAAGAAAAAGGAATGTAGGAATGTCTTTACTTAGAAGTGGTAGGTCAATAATATTTTTCTCAATAATAGCACATAGGACAAAAAGATAGGAATGATATGAAAAGTTCTCAAACACTTGTCCTGTGCAGTGTATCAAATCCCTTGTGTCTTTCAAAGTCTCACAGAAAAATGCTAAGAGGGTCTACTCTGAAATGACAGAGTATCCCATCCCCTCAGCAAAAGGTAAATGTTTCATTATTAAACATCTGAACAGGTATGCAATGGACATGCTACAAGTACAGTACAGAACATTGGAATCCCCAAGATGGAGAAAAGTCACTGAGCATGAAATTTCTGGAAAAAACATCAGGAGAACAAGATCCCTTGCTTTAGTATGGGGCAAAAGCACCAACATCATCTCTAAACTCAAATGTGGTGACAGTATAAAGCAGAGCACACAAGACAGATATATTGGCCAGATATGAGTGCACACTTAAGTTCTCACAGTTCTTGTCCACAGCACACTGAATTTATCCTCTGCCTACATGACACACAGTCATGGATCTTTCTGTAGGAATAGAATAGTCACAAGCTGTTTCAAATACAGTAGCTGAAGTATGTCTTTCTGTCCTTCCCTCTGATTTAATTGGGTATTTCACACTTCAGTTTGAGTTACTTTGTTCAGAGAACAGATGGTGTGTCAACGTACTTTCGTTGAAATCATGTGGCAAATAGAAAGCCGCCCATTGCATTTTTTTTAACCACATCCTCTTCATGAACTGTGGATTTCACCTCTGAACTATTAACATGTTTTGGGGTGTTTTTTCATTTCAGATACAAGTGTCACACCTATAAAAATGACCAGGAAGGATGAATGAGTAGTGACAGACATCCACTTAGACCTTTTATTCTGTCAAATTTTTTACAGCAACAGTAGATTTCCAGAATCAATATTGACTGACAGCCAGTCCTCCTAAATATCAGCATACTTATGAATCAAATCTTATTCCATATCACACTACATCTACACAGGCAGCATAAGAAAAGCAAAACCTCAAGACCTTCAGTTGGGCACATCTATGATTGATGTGCCTAAGCTCACCATACACATGCATGTACTTGCTGAATAATTTCTACTTAGCATGCTATCTAATTTCCACGGGAATGCAGAAACTTTAACCAATCTTTCTACATGTTTGCAAGGCTGAAAATAGAAGCCTCTTCCCCAGGAAATAGTTTTCCCATCCTCTGCTAGAGAAGTTATCAAGTCTCAATCAGAGCAAGAACATTTCATGCCTGTAAATACTCTGTGCTTATCTTTGATGAAAATAACAAGATTCTGACCTTGAATCAATGTCACCAGTCACTAGCCAGTGGCAGTATTTGTTTTGTGATTTGTACAAAAAGACATGTTATTGTATGACCTGAATACTTGAGAATGACTGCTACTCTTGGACTAAGTGCAACAAAGATGCCTCACTGGAGATGGCAGTGGGATGCAACTTTGCCTTCCAAATCACTCCACATTTCTCTCCAGTGTCCAGCATTTCCCTGCAGTGCCCTAGGCACATCAACTTGCTACACACTTTCTGTGTGACTCCTTTAAAACACATAGAAGTGTCCAGATCCAACATAACTGGGAACACTCAGCATCTATAAATGAACACCATCTGATCCCAATTTCACATTGAATTAGGGCATTGCCAGGCTATGGGTGTAATTCCTAAAGCCAAGATTCTGCTGCAAAATTTGTAGAATTAGGTATTCAGCACAAGAAGTTCAGAGACTGGGTCAAGGCTAATTCAGTTGACTGCAGGATGATCTGAAATCTTATCTCTCCTCTGGGCCTGAAACCAGTGCTTCAAGCACCCTTCCATGGTTGTAACCTGTTTAAAGATGCAAGACTGAAAACATCTCCTGGATTTTGGATACCAAGCTATCATAATGGCTGTTAATTATATTTTCCTAGAACCTAAGGAGTATAGGTCTCAGGGACAGATTTATCGAGGTTTTATTCCAAGATAAACCAATGTCCCAGGCAGCAGTGCAAGCCTCCAAATGTGGAACTCAGAGTCCATTCAGGTGCATATCCCAAGTATTTTATTAGCTGTAGTAATTATTTTTTTTGTTGATGCAGCAAGGAAAGAATGGTCAAGACTAATCTGGAACAAAGCCCATTGTAAACAAGGCCAGAATATATATGCTAACATTTTTTCATTACTTTCTTACATATTTGTTGAGTGAGAACAGGTGATTCTTTAACTCCTGAGCATCTTTAGGTTCTGAAAAGTTCTGAACATTTTAAAAAGAAAAGAAAAAAAATAACTGCAAATAAGACCAAAATCATTTACTGACTATTCTGGAAATTGTTCTGATTCCTTAGTGAGTGAGAATGGTTAAGCAAAGGCACTAGATCATTAATAGTTTTCTTCAAGAAATGAAAGTAAGCTCTCAGCTTATATTTAGCCATCCTTGGTATTCAGCCAAGGGAAAAAAAAAAGTATCAGTAGCTTTCAATTAATGTTTGGTGCCAGTTCTCTAGGTTAGATAGAGCATTCCTTCTTGATAGTGTAGGCAGTACCACTAAAATCAGTACTTGGTATTTCATTTAAAGAGACAAGTCACAGCAGTAAGCCTAATTACTGGCATTCACAGTTACACAGGACATGTCAGGAGGACATTGTGTATGTTGAACAAGCAATTCATTCAATGCTTACACTAAAAATGAGTGGCTTTTTAAAGACTTCAGATTGACTACCTGCTTTTTGCAGCTTGCCAGCCATTCAAGAGGAAAACAGTGCTGCTCTCTATTTTGAGCACTCTCTCATTTCAGACAATTGCAAACTATGGTAGCAAGCTGCAGTGCAGGCATCTTCTGAGCTTTCACACAGTTACTAGGGGGCACAGATTTGATAATTATTTTCACTTTTCACCTGCTCAACCGCAGTAGCGAAAGAAACTAATTTCATGCTATAACAGAATTCCCAAAGGAACCAGAAGCCTCTGGTTGCACACACTGCAGCTCAAACATAGCATCTCATTCATATACTCTAGCAGGCTTTGGGGAATAAGAACAGCACTGTCACATAAATATGTGATTTACACCAGCAAATCAAATAGCACCATTAACACACTTGGAGATAAATCCTATAGTGATATATCTCAGCAGACCTTTAATTTCTTCATATTTACTGTTTTAACATACAGCTTAATGTAAAGGAAGCCTTTGTACTCAGCCAGAAGACAGCATATATCAAAGCAAAGTACTTGCCCCACTGTGTAATTACAGTGTGGAACTTGTAGCTACAGAAAACTGAGATGGCCAAGAGTGCAGCTGACTTCAAAAGTGACTTTCTGCAGGCTAAGTTCAGAGGCAGCTGCTCAACATGACTGTCTAGATGCAAATGCTTTCTCAAGAAGTTCCTTAAAGTGCTGGACTTGGGAATAATGATCAGGGAAAAGATCACTTTCTATATATTCTGATTTTATGTACTTCCCTTAGGGCTACTCTAGTTGCAAGACAGGGCTGCTCAGGGCAGACTTCTTGCTTAGTCTAACATGGCTGTTCCTGCATTCTCCTGTACTCACCAGCACTAACTATAATTACTAGGCAATATGGATGTTGTACAGTTTTGCTCAAGGTAACCTCTGCATCTGGTGTCCTTCCTATAACCAACAGATTGTCTTTAATAAAGTGGAGACTGTGTTTACAAAAGCTAATTGCAGCCAATAGGCCTGACCAGACCCAATCTAAGTGATTTCCTTCTCTGTCCTTCTTCTGTTTTCTTGCTATTATCTCCCCCACAGGGCATATGCCATAGTTATATTTCAGAGAAGACAATGTTATCGCTGCTTCCAAGAGAGGTATCGCTTGTATTTTTCTAAAAGAATATAAATAACAGAGTTTGACAGTCCTTCTTGTAAACCACTGCTCAAAACACACTGCAAGGGCTCTAGCAGAATGTCTTATCTCCCTTTTGTTTTGTATGAAATATATCAAGCTTAAGCACACAATTGTTAAGCTAAAAAAAAATTTAACAGTTCACTTGGAAATTTTATTGGTTGAGAGAAGATATTTTCCTGTAACTATCCCTATAGAGTACTGAAGAAAGAAATGTAAAAAGAGCAACTGTTTGTAGGGTAGATGTGCTTTCATGTCCAATCCCTTGCACTTAAGATGCACCAAACTCTTAGCAGTTCCCCAGTTCATTTGCAAGGCTTATAAGGCACACCTTGAAAGTCAGACAAATGGTAGTTGGTTTTTAACAGACTCATAGCTCCATTCTGTATTGACACTTTAAACCCTAGGGTTCTAGTGTTAATTTTATGGCATTGATTGACCCCTGCCAAAACAGCCACATTCATACATTAGTGATAGAGGAAGATAAAACTCTTGGCTTAAAAACATCAGAGAAATGGAAATGTGTTTAGAGAATTTTTTAAGACACATTTTGTAATATATTCCACAAAACTTATAAGATAACAATGCTATCCTGTTCTCTACCCCTGACACGATCTTTACAAATAGATATTTCAGTTTATTTTGCTCCCGAGAGCTTCCTTTGATATTGGGGAGGAAATTTTGGTAAATCATAGTGTTGATGTGTCAACCATAAGTATCAGCTGACTTCTATTTTCCTTGAAGTGCATTGTAAGTATAATATTGAATCCTTACAAAGACCAAGAGATTTAGGGTCTGTTTCTGCAAGGTGCTAAATGTCTTCATTCCCTTGCAGGACAAATAAGCCCCTACTATCTATCAAATGTAATGCTGGAGCACTGCTTTCTTTAAGTGTCTTTATTTTTAAAAACACAGTTGTATTGTACATCAGGTATATAGCCAGCTCTGCTTTGTTAACTATTGACAATTTCTCTGCCTTCCAGACTGACCTCACCACAGGTAGAGACACATCATATGGCTCTGTGCAGAATCAACTTAATGCTAGTTTATTACCCCAGGGACAGCTTTGCATGAGTGCATCTGCCTTGTTCCACGCTACAGCCTGGAAGCAATGCTTTTGGGTGGAAGCAGTCCAACTATAAGCATGCATGCTCTGCCAGATTGCAATTAGTCCCCTGAAGAACCATGGAGCTCTCTTTGCTCAGAATTCTAAAAAATAAAATATTGAAAAACAGTAGACATATCATGGCCTAGTAAATGACAGATCTAGGGCAGCTTCAGGCAAACTGGCTAGTGGCCTTGAGGCAAAAGGGAAGAGTAGGGGCATGGAAAAAAGAAAAGTGACAGTGATAGTAGTTCTGAATACTACTTCAGTCATGATGGAAGGGGGTAGGCTGAAATTATGGGTTTATTATCCTAAGTGCAGGGTCAGATGGCACCAGCTGAGGTTCAACATCCAGGCAATACACTTCTGATACCAAAATCTCCAGATAATGTGACACATAGTCACCAAAGGGTCTGTGTGATGTACACTTTTGAGTTCAAGATTTCACTCCAAAGTTCAGGTGCTCTGAAGACTGATGCACCAGGCTCTATCGCACAGGACAGAAACTTTCATAAAACTACACTTAGAGGCTCATCCTTATTCTGGGTGAAAAGTGCTTCCCACTACATTTCAGTGTGGCACCTACCTCTGCAAATGCTTGAGAGTCAAGGACCTCTAAATGGGCCTTGACATTCCCAAATGTCTAAATGCTGTATTATCACTCCCACTACAAAAGGCAAATGCATTATGCTGTCCTTGCCATGTAAATATGTCTGTATCAGTTTAGAGTTAGCTATTGACAGTAACTACAGCTGAGGGTGATGGGGTAGGTAGCCCAGTTTCAGCCCTGACTCCAGGCTAGTATCTTTCCAGGTGGCAGGAACAGCTCTGGACTTCTCCTGCAGAAGTGAGGACTTCTGGTGATTGGTGGTCACAAGAGCTTGTCTTGGCAAAAACTTTCTACTTTACAGGCTGAAATCTGCCTAAGGTGCTCTTTAAGTTTGGATCTTATCAATTCGATGTCTAAGAGCTGGAACTCTTAAGTGATTTTATTTATCTATTTTGCTAGCCCTGCCTTATAGGAGCTGGCATCAGCCAGGCAATTTTGTTTAAGCATAGCACATACATAACATGAGGGGCCAGTGGGAACTGCTCTGCTTTCCATACTAGGTTGATGGGTATTGAGTCCAGTGGCCATTTTGCTGATGTATGGTAACTTGCCAAAGCAGCAAGACTTTAAAACATACTGATACACAACAGCTGTGCCTGTTCTCTTCTCAGCAGGTGCAAACATTAAACAGAGACAAAAACTAAAAACTAATAAAATTTGCATTTGAAGAGAGTTGTCATATAAGAGATAAGAACTGCTTGACAAGAAGAGCAATAGACTCCTCTGAGACTCCTTTCTTCATGCTAAAAAACTCTAGCTCCACCAGCTACTCCTCATAAGACTTGTGCTCCAGACCTTTGGCCAGCTCCATTGCCCTTCTTTGGAAACACTCTAGCACCACAACATCTTTCATATAGTGAGGCCTCCAGAACTGGACACAGCACTCAAAGTATGGCCTCACCAGTGCTGAGTACAGGGGGAATATCACTGCCCTGGTCCTGCTGAACACACTATTTCTGATACAGGCCAGGATGTCATTGGCCTTCTTGGCTGTGCTGGTTTAAAGGTAAATCGGCAGGAGAAACAAACCCAACACAAGAGAAATTACAAGTCAGAGATACAATTTAATAAGAGTTTTACAATAAATGCAATAAATGATGCAAAGAGAAATTAGTTTTAACCCACAAAACCCAGATGTATAACCCAGCACCCTGGGGCACAAACAGAATGGTGTTTGTTAGCCCCTGTGCTGAGTGCCATGTGGTTCCGCTGAGTCCAAAGTAAAAGGAAAGGAGAAAACCTGAGGATGACAGTCACAGTCCTGTCTAGGTTCTGGTCCTCCTCTAGATCCAACGAGTGATACCAGGGCCAGGAGTTTCACAATGGGAGTGAGTCATGGAAATTTTTGGGCTCCTTGATGCCCCATTAGCAGACATGACCCCTCAGGCTGGGCGTGAAGGTGCTGATACCTCCCCAGGGGGAGTTAACTCACCTGAGTCATTGGTGTGAAGACCCTATCTCACAGGGCTCTCTAACATCCAGCTTGAAGCCTGAGGTGTCAGGTGTACCCTGGGCAGATGCTGGAAATGATCCATTATTAACAGTTCATCAGAAATGACACCAAGGGTGTAAAATACAGAGTTTTGGTTACACCTCCTCAGTGATAAGCTGGACCTGGCTGCTCTAACCAGGACACTGGCCACCAGGGCACATTGATGACTCATGTTCAGATGCTGTTGACCAGCACCCCCATGTCCTTTTCCATCAGGCAGCTTTCCAGTCTCTTTGCCCCCAGCCTATAGTGCTGCCAGGGGTTGTTGTGACCCAAGTGCAGGACCTGGCGCTTGGCCTTTTTCAACCTCATACCATTGGCCTCAGCCCACTG
The DNA here is from genome assembly GCF_047495875.1 of Pithys albifrons albifrons. Lineage (NCBI taxonomy): Eukaryota > Metazoa > Chordata > Aves > Passeriformes > Thamnophilidae > Pithys > Pithys albifrons. Next base: position 62,937,512 of record NC_092460.1, read on the forward strand.
ATCCAGCCTGTCCAGATCCCTCTGCAGAGCCTTCCTGCCTTCCAGCAGATCAACACTCCCACTCAACTCATCCAGATCAACAAAAAAGATATTAGACAGAACTGCTTCCAGTACTGAGCCTGGGTGAGTACCACTTATTACTGTCTGCCAGCTGGAGGCATCTCCATTCACCACCACTCTCTGAGCTTTGCCATCCAGTCAGTTTTTTACTCAGCAAATAGTACTCCCATCCAAGCCACGGGAAAGCAATTTCTCCAGAAGAATGCTGTGGGAAATAGTGTCAAAAGCTTTACTGAAGTCCAGGTAGACAACATCCATAACCTTTCCATCATCCACTACACAGGTTAATTTGTCATAGGAGGTCAAGTTGGTCAAGCAAGATCTGCTTTTCCTAAACCTATGCTGTCTGGGTCTGAACCCCTAGTTCTCCCGTATGTGCTGCATGATGGCACTCAAAATGATCTGCTTCATAAAAACAAAAATTAGCTTCTAATGAGAAGTGAAGGTTCTTACTCCAAGCCTCTTAAAATGAGCAAAGAGGTGACTTTCTTATTATTGCAATGGGAAAAAGCAATATTTGAAAGGCATTGCAGTTTAAAAGTAGAAAAGCATAACAGGAATTAACAACTTGAAACTTAAGCCAGACAAAATTCAATTAGAAACAAGGACAAAAAATAGGTACAATGGGCTAATATTTAAACTAATAATAGCAAAAATGATGGATTCACAGTCTTTTGTTGTCTTCAGATCAATACCACGTGCTTCTCTGGAACACAAGCTTTAGCCAAGCAGAAGTCCTTAGGATCAATATGTAATGAATGCAATTTTAATGGCCTGCAACACACGTGAGGTCAAACCAGATGATCGAATGGTCCCTCTGGCTTTATAATCTAGGGACAATCATATCAGATCAAAGAGTACAGGGCAGAGAAATTAAATGAGTCAGGAGCATATATGTCAATCTTTGCCAGGACTATTGTGCAAAAAAATTAAGAACTACAGGTCTTTCTTTTTTCTCTCATGTCTGTCCATCTGTTGATTTAGTTCCTCCATTGGAGAGTATTTCCTGGGTAGATTGTATCACCGACTGTAAACAGTCTTAATGAATTCCTTGGGTACTACATCACTAGAGTCATATTGGGACTTGTCTTATAAAATCTATGATAATAATTTCCAGGTAAGAGACTGTTTTTCAAATTCATATTTTCCATGTTTGGCCTCAGGAAAAGTTTTAAAATTATTAAGGGAAGGAGTTGTCCTGTTTCTAGACAGGAAATCAGGAAGAAAACCCGTTCATCTGTAAGAAGACACTTGGCATTCTATTTCACTACCAATTCAATAAACTTTCAGGTGGCAGGTCCATGGAGGAAACTAGTGCTGCTGAACCATTCATAATAATAGAATGGAATGGAATAGAATGGAATAATAATAGAATGGAATAATAGCACAATGGAATAATAGTAAATAATCACTAGAGAGCAGTTTTGAATATTTACAGCACAGAGTGCATCCTTCTTTGAGTTAAACTACTGACAGTTTTATGGAACTACAAATCTTTTACTGTGAATTTTAGGCAGGAATGTTTGTGTATCAGTGTTCTCTTGATATTCCACAAAACAAACAAAGAGCTCTAGACTTTTAATTTGAATCAATGAAGATTGCAACTGCATGGGAGGCGTATGGTCCCACATCTGAATGCTGTATGGTCCTGATTAATCTTAGGATGAATCTATAAAAGAAAAGCAGAGGTACATAAGCACTTTTCACCAAAGGTAACCTGACACGACAGAGTTGGCACACAGCATCTCTGAGATAGTGACCAGCAGAAGGATATCCACAGACCCTTATCTTTTAGATTAAGGGCTGTTCAGAGTAAAGATATTACACAGTGTAAAAGAAGACAGGGCTTCAACCAACTGTCATGGCAGCCTTCTGGCGTCTGTAATATTTCAGTAATTGTTTTAATAACCTTAAAATTGTTTTGCACCAAACACATTGACTCTTCGTTCAATTCTTTTTAATGAAAAGTTATTTACCCAAGCCCTAGCAGAGAAGGTTTGTGGTACAGGCATTAAGCAAGCTATATCTGGCTTAGAGTGGTGAAATTGGAACCTTACAGAGATGTGAGCATTCATTTCAGTATGCAAACAGCAATTTAATTTCAGTATACAATAATCAATGGGAGTGCAATGCTACCAATGCAATCCTTTGTGAAGGGTTTTTAAAAGCAGCAGTTGGAAGTGATTTTCAGGTGCAAAGCTGATTCAAGAGACATGTGATTTAGAGAGCTACCTGCTTCCTTATATGTGACTTTTGGCAGGTTCCTTGACATCAGACCCATAAAACGACTGAGGTATGGCCATGCCAGCTGCTCAGCTCCTAGAAGGGATTTTTCAAATCAGCTGGAGTGCCTGCCTACACTATCCACTAGGCAAACAGTCAGCTACCTCCTGTGAATCTGTAACACTGAGCAGGGCTCCACCTGAATTAGGGAATGGGAAATACTGAAGATCTGAAGCCCTTCTACCAACTTGCAGCCTCAGATTAAACATCACCAGTGACTTCCTTGACTTGAGTCCAGGGAAACAACCTACTATTTTTATAGATAAGACAGAGCAAAGGGACAAAGCAAAGACACTCATAGAATAGTTAAGCAACTCCAGCACTCAGAAAATGGGGGACTCATTCAACACCTTCCTCTATTGGAATGGTTTTTAATATGCATATCTTACCTGTCAGTTAACTGAGCCACCCAGCTGTGGTCTACTTGTGGCCCCTCTCTGTCCCTCCTCTCAGAGCCTGGGCTCTGTATCACAGTGAACGTAAACTTCAAAAGCACGTGACCTCACAGCATGGTGGGAGAAGGGCCTTGCTGGATCCAGGTCCCACTCCCAGTTCTGCTTCTGTATTTTAGTTACAGCTACTGATGCCACATGTCCATAGAATCACTCCTGATGCAACCTCTTCTAGATGTTCTTGAATGTCAAGTGGTCATGGCTACAGCCCTTGCCAGTGCAGAACACACCTAGCCCCAGGCAGCCTGAGGTCCTTGAAGAGTGGTAATGTCCAAGCTGTCCCAAAGAGGAGATGATACCTAAGCTGGCAGAAGCTTGGGAAACAATCAGCAAGAGACACCAGACACGCCACTACCTTCACCAGTGAGAGTGCTGGTGTACACAGACTCCCTGATGGCTCAGCAATTGGGTGACTCAACCTGGCTTTTAATGGAAATAAAAGCTTGTAATTTGATCTCTGTGGAGTTCTGTCTCTTCCTTACTCATAGTTTTTGAGCTGAAATTTTAAATACCAGCCAAAACAGAGAGAAATATAAATTTCCCTCATCACTGAGTTCATAGAAAAAAGTAGCTGGGAAGAGAAAAGAGAGGAAATACTGGGGGTTTGGCATATAATTTTTTGCATTATAAGAAGTCATACAGGTTTAAAGGTCTTAAAAACTACTTCCCATTCCAAGATGAAAAGTACTGTTGAACACATTGATATTTGTTTTTATCCAACTCCTCTGCCAAAGTTATTGTCTTTCTACCACAAAGAATTGGCACCTTTGTCGCTGACTTGCATGAAATATTGTATTTTCAAGTCTAGAAACAAATGGAAGGAGATTAATGGGAATGTTTAATTCTTAATAATATTTATGTTAAATAGAATGTATGTATTAGTCCATGTGCCATTCGTTTAAAATCATAAATAATCAGATAGTGCTTTTTTGTCCTGTAAAAATATTATATAACAAAATCCTTCAAGAACAGGCACTTGTGTTTAAACTTAGTAGTCAATTTGTTAATTTATTCCTCCGAATTGTAGTAGACATACATACATACATACATACATACATACATACATATATATGTACATAAATAAATAAATCATTTTGGAGCATTTTATGATGTATGTGTGTAGGGCTGCAACAATTAATCTTATCTGATAATCAGCTACCTTCTTCAGCTTCTACAAACAGAAAAGGAATTGTAGTGTCATAGTTTTGTTCTGATTAACTCACAAATATTACAATACTGTGTATTCATCTTATGGAATAGATTAGCACTGCTTAACAAATATGTTTATATTTAAAATATATTAAAATAAGTATATTTTTTATGTTATATATGTCCATCACATTTTGTAACAGCTTCATATTAATATATTAATTCTGAACATTCTTGCTTCCATATTATAGAAGAATTACTGTACAGAAGAATCCAAATGACTGTCAATATCTCCAGTAAAAGGGGTTCCTCCAGTCTAAATACACATAATTGCCTCAGACTAAACCATCACCCAGTGTCCTTCACAACTGCTGCAGCTCCCATAGCTGCCCATATGGTGCCATATCTCACTTCTCCCACCTTAGTCTATATGTGTGACTCATACCCCTTACAGTATCCAGTGCCAAAGTGGGCTCCAGCACCCCACTTAAGCACAGAAGTGACGCCTCTCTCCCTCCAACTCTGCTTTGCTGCTTCTCATCTGCATGCTGAGCTCCACAACACCTTCTGGAGATGAATTTCACTTAGCAAGCAGGCTGGACTTCCAGCCCATCAGAGATCTGATTCACTTGTCTCATCTTCAACAGATCATGGCTTTTCTAGAACAGCTGTTACATAATTTCAGCCAGTGTCCTCTGAGCAGTATGTGGTTCTGCTGCCTGGAATACCAAGTGTGTAAAATGACAGCAAAATCAAACGAAGGTGTCAAACATGATTCAAATTAGTTCTCCCTTGAAGACTTGTAGCAATTTATATCCAGGGGCATCAATAGCCTAGAGTAAGAAAAGTCACAAGTCTTGAGTGTCAGTTAAGGCCCCAGATCTATTCCAGTCAATAACATCTCAAATAGAATGTGCCCCATCGGCTACATAGTGTGTAGCTCGTATTGACAGGTATTTGGACTTGAGCCTCATGGGTCTCATGCCTGTCTACAGATATTCCGATTAACAGCTTATAAATGACCAGATTTCTAAGGCCAGAAGCAATAATTGTAATGATCAAATGACATTCTACATGCACAGGCCATAATATTTCAGCAAGTGACTCAAATATTAAGGCCTAACCACCATTAGACTCTTAACCAGGAAGTCTCTGTGCTAGAGCTGCAAATGCAGTTAGACCTTCATGCCATGTAATACATTATCAGAGGTGTTATTAATTGGCAATAGATATGCAATTGCCTGTGACAGACCTAAGATAAGGGTCTGAGAACATATTTTTCTATGTCACTTTAAGTAGATGACTAAAGGGGCCAGATGGCAATTTCCTATCACCGGGGCTGCAGGACACAAGCAGTTTCTCAGCTGCTAAACTCTTTTCTCAACTTCTTTACCTTGGTCTAGAGTTCATGCCTAGGCATGTCAGTCTGCAATGCCAGACTCTTGTTCAGATTTTCCATGACTCTGCATCTCCTACAATTCTCATGAGACTGTTTTCAGAGTTCCTGTGAGGGACAGCAGCAGTAATAGTTTACTCCTTAGGAATGTTTCTTTGTATATATTTGCAAATACCTACTAAGAGACATACTTTGCACTTATGGAATTAATGTTTCTCTAGACAATAAGAAGACTAGGGCTTAAAAAGCCTGAAGGGCTCTTTTGTACAGGGTTTTATATATATATAAAAAGAGGTTCTTTTAGAATTTTTATTTCACTCTCTTCAGTAAATTGTGGTGTATTGGAACTTGCTGAAAAGAAATCAGAGTACTCTAAAAGTGAATAAATTATAGAGATTTAATACCTATCTGTTTTGTACATCCCTATTGAAAAGAATCTTTCTTGGTTCCTCAAAAACTACCAAATGAATATTTTGATAATCAGAATTGTGCGCTGGATTTTTTCTACCGTGACAACTCATTACTAACTCATGAGCTACTTGAGAAGGAAACCCACAACAAACCAAGACAGGAATAATGCAACTGCATGTCTGCAATTATCATAACAACAAAAAAGTACAAACTCACCTTAAACAGCAAAATTAATTACACTGTACAAAGAAAACTTCCCTAGAAAGGGTCTCAAGCTTAGAGCAATCACTTTCAAGTCTGAAATAGTTCTGCATAGCAGAAAGCTATGATTTTGACAATCTTCTATCACTTTTTTAACAGTGTTTCCACAGTCAAAACAAGTACAACGAAAAGCTCATCACTGCGCAGCTCCACAGACTGCCGGGATTTGATGTGTTAACTTTGAACCAGGCTTTCTCCCAGTTTTTCCCTTATCGTGGTACTCCGTAAGGTACCAAGGGAGGGAAAACTACAGAGTAGAGTGACTCAGGGGAAAGCGAAAAGTCTCTTGTGTCCAGACTGCTCCCCATGGCGCCTGCTCGCGTTACCTTCCCGGCAGCAGACTCGTTTTAGGGGATGTCGGTGGAGTGTCACACCCTGTTCGGGTCGCCCAGGGCTGCTGTGCCGCACGCCCCACGGCCCGGGCTGCGGGGCTGCCCCAACGCGGACATCCCGGCGGCTCTTTCTGCGGCCGAGGCGGCACCCGCTTCCCGCCGGATCAGCCCTTCGTCCCCTCTTTCAGATTTACGGAGGGATGCAGAGGCGCGGAGCAAGGGGCAGCCCAGCTCCCGGCGCGGGGACAGCCGGCCCTTTCCCGCCTGGAGCGGGCGGTGGCGGCGGGAAGGGCGCGGGACGGGGCGGGCGCGCGCGGGGAGGGCGGGGAGCGCCAAGAAAAGGAGCGAAACGGCCCCGCGCGGGCGGGAGCCCCGTCCCGCGCGCCCGCCGCTGCGCGCCGCCCGCCCGCGCGCGCTCTGATTGGCTGGCGGAGCGGCCGGGGCTCCCCGGCGGCCGCGTCTGATTGGCCGGATTGTAAAGCGATGTCTGAGGGCGCCTGGCGGGAGCGGCACAGCCGCGCGCCCCCCGCGCGCCCCGGCCCCGGGCGAGGTGAGGGCGCGGAGCCGCCTGTGCCCCCATCCCGCCCCTCCCGCCCCGGGGCGCAGCCTCGACCCGCCGCGCTCCCCTCGCGTCCCGCCGGGCACGGCACCCGCTCCTCATAAGGGCCGGGCTAAAAACGCGTTCTCGCTTTGCAGATGGAGGTGAGCGTCCTGTCGCTGCGGGACCTGGCGAGCGCCCGGCCGGGGCGGCGGGGCCGCGCTGAAGCGGCCCAGAAGGTGAGCGAGCGGGCGGGCGCGGGGCACGGTCCGGTCGGTCCCGGCGCCGCGGGTTCCCTGCACGGCGGCCCGGGCGCAGCGCGGCGAGGAGGGAGCGAGGGAGGGAAGGAGGGTGGGCGGCGGGACCGGTGGGCGAGTGCCGGGCCGCGTCCCGGGCCCTGGTTCGGGCTCCTCTCGCTCCTGTGGGCAGCGTTTGGGGTGCTGCCCATGGGACCTGCTCTGCTCTGCAATGTTGGTCTGTACAGCAATATCTTACCTTGGAGCACTGGGGTGTCCAACGCTACCCTTATGATAAAGGGACAATCCAGTGAAAGAACCCCGAGTCATGCCACCCTTGTCAGTAAGTTAAGTGATTGCACTCTGGCACTACTGTCAGGGAAATAGTTTTTAATTTTCACATAAGTAAAACTCACTAAGTGATTGCAAGCATCCCCACGGCTACCATGTGAAAGATGGAGTGGACTCTTGTAGGACTCGCCATTCCAAAGGTAAGAACCACCAGGCCTAAGCTGAGATGGGAATTGTATAGTCCTGTTACTTAGCAGCAGTTTGTGTGTGCTGATGCACGTGTCCACTCTGCTTGCCTTCTGGTCTGTATCCATAAAACTGTGCTCCCAGGTCAGGAAGCTAAGCTGGGGCCACTCAGCAAGAATCGAGCTCGTTGTTCCCCTACTCCCATCTCAGCCAGGCGACAGGATATTTAGTACTGGGCATAACCTTGCTCAGTAATGTCTTCTGAACTAGACCCAGTTCATGACCTGTGGTCCATGCTCAGTCTGAGTCCTTCAAAGATCACATAGTTCTGGTCGGATTCTACTCCTATTACCTCAAATTTCTTTCAATTCTTGCTTACGTACTAAGTTCATTAAGCCAGCCTTTCCAGTCCTTTTGTAGTTGTAAGCTACCTCTGCTTGGATCAAGGTCAATCTCATGCTTCCACCAACTGCCCTTGCAGTTTTGTGCAATACAGATAGCTGAAGTAGTATTGCAGCTACTAAAATGAAGGGAGACAGGGTAAAAATGTTTCTTACCTTAGTAGGTCATTACGGTAGTAGGAAACAAAGATCTGAAAGGGAGTAGATGTTTCTCATGAGCCACTACTTTTTTCATTTTGATATTTGCAGAAACATGAAAATTTGAGGTGCTGAAAGAGCAGGTTGCTTCAGTTGCCCTCACTGCAGTTCCATCACCACCAGCCACAGTGAACAGGAACTTGAGGGGAAGGTAGACCTTCTCCATTACTTAAGTGTTGATTCACTGCCAAGTGAGAAATTGCAAGAATATATTGAGTGCCAGCACTATGTGAACATATATTCTCAGAAGTACCATGGCCTCTAAACTGACCTCTAATTATCACAGTGTAGTAAGTTACAACTGGCTGACTGTTAATTGTAAAAAGAGATGTATTTATTACATCCTTTTGAGTAGTTCATAGGTGAATGTATGCAGAAGTGCTCTTCATCACTACTCAGAGAACAGTGCTTTTGATGTGCCAAATTTGTTTCCAGTTTGCATGCTACAAAACTGCTCCTAATACAAATCAGTTTCAGTTGTTACTGAAACTTCTTTCTGCTTTCTAACTAGTCCATACCTGTTTTTTAAGTATCTATTTAAGATAGGAAACAGATAAATAACTTCAAATAAAGCAAGTTCTTACAGCAAACGAGTGTAACTCAATATTTTCTTTCAGGCTTTTATTCCATTTCTGAGTTGGATTTCTTGCAGCACAAAATAAAATGCATAATGTCCAGCCTCAAAGTTATTATGTCAGATTTTTAAAACTCCTTTTGAAAAAAATGAAGGGATAATCTTAATCTAAACAGGAAGACTTGCTCAGTTAGAGACCAAAAAGCCACAATTAGACTGAAGAGTTAATAACTTCAAACCTGAATTTTAGTTTAATAGTTTTCTGTGATTTCAAAGGTCACTGCCAATTACAGCAAGTTATAAGCTCTTCTAGGTTCCTGATAATCTGTTCAGTTTGCTTTCTGTCTGACTTCACTCAAAGTGCATACTAAATCTAGAAACCACTGGACCACATTAGCTAGAATTCCAAAAAACACAATGTCCTGTTTATAGTGTATTAAGGAGAATTAATTGGTATCTGGGTTATCTAAGAACAGAACATTGATCTCCCTGAGCAAGAAGGAACAGTATGACTTTCTGCAGGGGTATTTCTGGAAGTCCTGCTCTGTACCAGGCTTAAGATACTTGGATCACAGTTTTTGATATCCTTCAAAGAAAGCCAATATGGCATCCTGTCTACTTCATTTCTTTAGTCTTTATGAGCTATTTGCACTAACTGGCTAGAGTGAAGTAGTGTCTCTTGTTGCTCGAAAAACGTATGTCAGCTGAAGGACACTACTGATGCTTCCTTCAGTTAGTCCTTTGAAATGAGTTGATCTGTAGTGATAATTTTTGCAATAGGAGAAAGGGGTAAAATTGGATCTAAAGATGAAATATGGAAAAAATTTGTTTGCAGCTGGGGACTGGAAGGAGTTGAGCTTCATTCAGAAAATGATAAAGATCAGCTGATGAATTAGACTTTTTCTTCCAACATCTCTTAGCTGTAGTCAAGGAACAGTTGTGGAGATGTTCCTTGTTGCTTTGAGCAGCAGCTAGTGCAGATGCAAAACTTGCCTCACTTGCACATGAAGTTACATCCACTTTAGTTTGACATTTTGTGGCAGTTTGAGCTGCATTCCTATCATGGCTTTTATCTAGGGACCTTTCAAACAGAGCAGTGTGTTTTCTTGCTAGGTGTAATGTGGACCAGTGCATTATTTCAGTTTTGCTGCCATTTGGTGATTTACGTTTGTGGGCAATGCTGTCGTGTAATAACAGTCAGAGTTTAAAAGCCTCACAGGCCACAAGTTAGGCTGTTGACCTCAGGTTCTGTATTTCAAGACAGTATCTCATATACACTTCCTCCAGTACAGCAGCATGTAAAATATTTTACCACGTCTAACAAAAGCAGAAGAACTGTGCTAAATATATCTATCAGTATGAAGGCATGAGTCACTTCAATTACCTTCATAAGAACCATAAAATTGATTGTTGGAATGTTGTCTTTCCTGTTGTATCTAAAGAACTTTGTTTTTAATAGGAAAACATATTTGATCGATCCAGGATGGCCCCAAAGACTCCCATTAAGAATGAACCAATTGATTTATCGAAGCAAAAAGGCTGCACACCAGAAAGAAATCCAATTACACCTGTTAAGATAATTGACAAACCTCAGGCTGATCCCTGGACCCCTACTGCTAACCTGAAGATGCTTGTTAGTGCTGCTAGCCCTGACATGAGGGACAGAGAGAAGAAGAAAGAGCTCTTCAGACCCATAGAAAACAGTGAACAGAATGACACTCCTGATTCATTACAGGTGAGACTCAGAACACAATTACCATATGTTGTTAGGACTCAGACTTTCCTTGAGTTGCTCTTCCGTTTTCTTCCAACTGGCAGACACTTTTAAACAGGCATAATTTTCAAAAATAAATTCAAACATGGAAGAGCACACTTCAAATCTTATACCTCATCTGCAACAGTCCTGCAGAGTGGTCAGCTGAAACCTTTCTCCCCCAACCCCCAAAACAGTGGTCAGAAAGCAGGGTCAAGTGTTACGAAGATTTTTACTTGCCAAGACTTGGGCAATGCAGGGGTTGATCCCTGTCCTCGCTTTAAGAAGTCAGTCCCTGGAGAGAATGATGTCAGGTTGCAGTAAGCATCTCTACAGTTTTCTTCCTTCATATGTTTTTTTATTCCAACCACCACTTTCCCTCTTCTGGATTATTTCTTGTATAATATCCTTCCCTGGTGATTTCAGTGACAGGAAAATAGTTTCGGGGTCCTCCTACTGAGAAGCATCACTTGATAGGAACAGATCACACTAGAAAGTGTAGGTTTTACAGCAAGAACAGTGACTACTTTAGTCTAAAGAATTCTGCAGCTTACATGGTCTAATGAAACAAACACTTATCTAAGGATTATTCCTGGCATAGCATTCCGTAACTAAAAAATAGCTGATGTTGAAGATTAGTTCATTACCACTCCAAGCCTGCTAAGGTCACTCAACATTTTTGGGGTGGCTCCTATAAAGAGTTCAAATATTTTCTAGGTAATAAAACTTACATTTAATCTTCTTCACTGAGAAAGGTAACTTACAAAAGAAGTGAAGTGTTACTGTAATACTGCCATTTCCTTACCATATAAAACTCAAAGAATTCTGTCAGCAACAGCCTGCCACAAGGTCACTCAGTCACATCTAGCAAAGGACAGTTTGAGAACCCATAAGCAAGGAAACGTGGCCACCACCCTCAGCTTTTCATTCCCAGAGTGCAAAACTTATTTTCCTTTTTTTGACACAGAAGAAACTCCCAATGTTACCACTGCAGAAAAATCCTCCATCCTTATTTTGTAATAAATAAACATACCTCTTCATACATTCTTGGCATCACAGTTTTGTTGGGTTTTATTTTATTTCTGCTGCAAAAAATGAAAGACCATGTTCAGCCATCCTACAGAATTCCTTAACCTAACAGCTTGCCTGAGTTTAAGGTTCAAAGACTGGGTAGCACCTTTTATTGTGTCTTAGAATTGTGCCCCCAGCCCTTCCCCAATTGCCAGTTTCTTAAAATAATAGTGTCATTATGAAGGGCAGCAAAATCTTTTGAAAGAGGTTTTGCAGGAACTCTTTTCTGGCTTCTCCACCTTCTTGTTTATTAGATCCATAAGTGTTTGAGGGAATATTACTCCTTCTCTCAAAAAGAAATACTCTTTCCAAGTAGGATCTTAACATCTGAGAGTCTTGGTTGTTTGCCTTACTGTTTTTTTCCTTGTGTGTGACCATTATTTCATGATAGTGCAGATAAGAGTTTTTTTGTAGACACTCAGTGTGATGAATTAAAAAGAGCTTGCAAGCCTGTCACCCAAGTGCTCTGTGCTTGCATGGAGCCCATGATTTTTTTCCTTATTAGAAAATCTGAGCTTAAATATTGCTAACATCTGAAATATGCCTCACTTGATTATGTCTTGCTTTTAAAGCTCTGCACTAAAGGGTTAACAATTATTTTTTAACAGTATGATATAGTAGACGACAGCACGGTTGAGGAATTTGAAAAACGGAGGCCCAGCAGAAAACAGAAAAGCTTAGGACTCTTGTGCCAAAAGTTTCTGGCTCGCTATCCAAATTATCCGTTGTCAACAGAGAAAACTACTATTTCTTTGGATGAAGTGGCTTCAATTCTTGGTACGTATACCTGCAAAATGGGGTAACTGATCACTTGGGGTAACCCAACAGATGGGCCTTCCAAAGACCGTCTTCTAATAGACTGCCTTTCCCATCGTCTGGATGCTCATACTAATCAAGACTTGGAAATGCCTAAAATTCCTGAATGTCTTTGCTTGCTTGTTAGTGCTACCGCTTTGAAATCTACTTTCTGACAGTACTTTTCACTAGACAGATCCTGCCTCTTGCTCTTTACCAACTCTGTTACTTTCTTAAATATTCAATTTGTTGAACACTGAAGGAGTCAAGAGTTGCAAAACCTCTGGAGGAGGACTTACAAACAAGTTTTATCAAATTTGGGGAAATGATTGCAAACAACTAGGTGCAGGAGATTAGTTGGGTCTACTGCCTGACTTCTGCAACATGACTGACTGTATCTTCTGAGATTTCATAGTTTGTAAAGGTTATCTTAGGTTTAAATCATATTCTCTGTGACTCTGTTAAGAAAAGCCTTGAAATACTCATTTATTTGCCCTGGTGATGGGAAGTGGAAATAGGATAGAATTCAGATTAGGTAAATAGTTAAATAAATTACTTTTTAAATTCATTATTCCTTTAGATTTTGTAGTTACCCCTGCATGTGCTTGCATGAGATACTTGTGCTCCAGCCTTGTACAGCTCAACATGAATAGTCCTTTATGTCATTTTGGGAGGGATGTTACCTTGCTTTCCTAAATAATAGAATGTTTCTTTTAAAACTTACTGTTGGGAATTTTGCCTTCCAGAAGTGGGGCTGTTTGTCCTTTTCCCTTTGGTTTTCCCTTCCTTGCTTCCTTGTATCAAGTTGCTTCAGTGCCAACAAAACTACTCAGGGTTGATGTTGCAGTTCTCTATGTAACAAATGATAGCTGTGATACAACCTTTGCTACAAATGTAGATTGCTTTGTTCACTGAAGACCTATTGAAAGGCCACAAAGGGGGCTACACTGCCTGTGCCCAGCACACTCCGGGATATGTGTATCACTCTTGTTTTTCCGGAGTATGTTTCAATCCAAGATCTTCATACACTTAGAAATACTCATTAATTGTTTCACCTAATACCCGTTTGAGGCTGGTAAGTATTACCCATATTCTTCAGATGGGTAAACAAACGCATCAAGACCTTACTTTCCCCAGGGAAGGCTTTCAAAATCTTTCTCCCTAACTAGCACTTGTTCTGCTCAGCTAATGTTAAGTGTTAGGGGATTTCTGGTGCAGATGATGCCACTAGCATATGGTACACTGTGTTATGTGTAACAGCCGTGCTTCAAACAGCACTGGACATGAGTACTTGGGGCAGTGAGCAGAGTGAACTCAAGCTGGACATATTTCATACATTTCCCCTAGGCGTAGACCCAGTCAGCACCAAAGACTCATTTCTACTGCATTTGGAAGTGGTGGGTCTCATCCTACACTGCTTTGTACTTTGTGAAGATTGTAATGTTCCTTTGCTTGGTACCTTCTTAGCAAGTAAAAGCAATTTTGCCCTTGGAAACACAAGTGGAGGACCACATTCCCACTGGTTCCTGTATGAGGGGCTTTTATTTCTGTATCGTGACAGTGCCAGGCCCAGACCCTTTTCTGTCCTCTGTTACACACAGGCTTGTGCATAGGTGTGTGTCTGAGCTATGAAGATTTCTGTCAGGAAGGGCCAAAGTGCTTTGAAAACCTGGAGGCAGTCTGGATAGGTCTGAGTGAGTGGCCCTGGGCAGACTGCACTTAGTTCTAAACACAACGTAGTTGCTGTAAGATGAAGCCATGGCTGGGCTGGAATTTAAGAAAATTGACAAAGACCAGCATACAGAGAGGATGGCCACACATAAATCAGGTCTTAATTGTGCAAATATGGATGGATCTCATGGAACGTGTCCAGGTGAACAGTGAAAAATGTTGTGGACACTCAGTATTAGAGAACAGTCTGTTCTCTGTTCGCTTCTGCTGAGCAGCACATTAAATCTAGATAAGCATCTCTGTCTTTTTTTACCCTTCCCCCACTTAAAACAGGAGTTGAGCGTAGACGAATTTACGATATAGTGAATGTCCTGGAGTCACTGCACTTGGTTAGCCGTGTTGCCAAGAACCAGTACTGTTGGCATGGCCGGCACAACCTCAGCCAAACTCTGAAAAAGCTTCAGGAAGCAGGAGAGCTGCAGTATGGAGAGCTAATGACCTTCCAGCACAAGGAGCAGGACTCGGATTACAAATTTGGAGAACGGAAAAGGGAAACTGTTCCAGAGTCTCAAGACAGACCATTACTGGACTTTTCAGAACCAGATTGCAGCTCTGGTAAGATAACTAATGAGTGATGATACACAGACACAAGACTCTTTCTCCAGTTTACTATGTGACTTTTTCCCTTGTTTTGCTTTTAATTAAAATAAAAAATTATCCTTAAAAAAAAAGTGCTGAATTCACCATGCAAGGGGCAGAATTCTTCCTTCTATTCTGTCCCTAACATAGGTCTCAAGACAGATTTTTCCCTTTTTGCTACAGACTGGCAGGAACTTCTGCCAGACACTCTAGTTCTTTTCCCACCTGTACCTGACAGTAAATGCTTTGTCCCGACAGAAGGTGCCATCTTCACGTGTCCAGTGTTTCATGCTGCCCATGTAACACATGGCATTTAAGCTACAAAGTCCACTGGAATCACAAAATTATAGTGGCACAAAACTGTGTAACATAGCATAGCATCAGCTTTGGAATCTGACTTTCTAAAAGCTATTTTTACAATTTTTATTGCCTTTTGAAGAGACACTTCTGTCTGCATTACTCAGTTATTTGCTGCCTTTCAAAAGATTTCTTCTTCCTGACAAGGAAATACTTTACTTCCTTTGCGTGTGAGAAACCTACTTACTAGTTTTCTGGCTGTGATGGATGATATATGCTAAGAGGCTTGGGTATTATTTGTAACACAGCATCTGCAAACAGCAGAAAGGACAAGTCATTGCGGATTATGAGCCAAAAGTTTGTCATGCTGTTCCTTGTCTCCAAGACCAAGATAGTCACTCTGGACATCGCAGCAAAGATACTGATAGAAGAAACCCAGGATACAGTGGATCACAGCAAATTTAAAAGTAAGCTGGCTAATGAGAGGCGAATCAATCAGTAAGTGAGTAAAGAAAACAGTGGCATGTTTGGATTGACATCAGCAGGTAACAGCAAGAGTGGGTCATGAATCTTTTGCTGAAATACAGTTTGGATTTTTTTAATTGCAAATGTCAGTTTGTGAAAACAGAGTTGGCATGGGAAAGAGTCACTTTGACAATTGTCTCCCAAGTTTTAGCTTAAGAATGAAGAAAAAAATTTCTTTTTCAGTTGAATTTTTCTTTCATACTTAAACCCTGTTTCCTGTATTGCTCTGCATGTTTCAGAACATATTGAACAGAAACATGATGTTTAATTTAAGAGAAATAATTTTCTCTGTAGAAACATTAAACTTCTTTTTACCTAAATCTTTCACAACTGGATGGCAGCTGGCTTTTAAGTTAGTAGGGATTAGTACTTGGGTCCCTTGGACAACATGGAAAAAGTCAACATTAGAAAATATTTTTTCTGAGATTAATACTTTTATTTTAAACCTTTAAAGGACTTTTAAAATAAAGTACTTGGACTTCAGTCTTAAAATTCTACCCCCAGTATCAGGAGGACTGAGGAGTATAGCTGGACAACATATGGGTATCATAGTCAGATCAAAGATATTACTTACTAGAATCACAGAGATTTTTCTGAGTGTATTACAGTTTTAAAACCTATAAATATGTGTCCTTTGTGATGAGCTGTGCACTCTTGTGCCCCTTTCCCCCAGCTTGTGTTTAGCCCACATGGAGGTAGCTGCCTTTTCTGGGCAAGTTGACTTAATTGTTCCCTAACCTATTTCCATCAAAATGAGGTAGATGAACTTAAACCTGAGAAGCTAAGATACAAAGCAGCAGTGACTATCATGTAGCAGCTGGCATGGCAGGCTTCGTAGAAGGTGGCCTAAGTCCATCCCAATTTGATTTTAGCCACCTCATCTGTGAACAGTGTTGATGTTTTGGAATGAAATTACCACATATTTCCTGTTGGCATTGTAAACCCAATTGTCTTAAGTCTCTGCTTTTGGTTGTTAGCAAAGGTACGAAGACTGTATGATATTGCCAACGTTCTCACCAGCCTAGACTTGATCAAGAAAGTTCACGTCACAGAGGAACGAGGACGCAAACCAGCCTTCAAGTGGATTGGGCCTGTGGAATTCTCTGGAAAGACCGGTAACTTGTGTAGCTTGCATTTATTTTCTTTTTGTTTTGACAGTCCCTTCCCAAGTGGTAAAAGGTTGCTTTCTATGTGTAAAGAATGGTTCAGCATTCACTGTGTATCCTGTGATTATTTACTTCTGCCAGTTCAACAATTGCCCTTGTTAGACTGTGCTCAAGAGCTGGAACTGTGGAGGGTTATTGAGGTATACTGTGTCTACTGACTTAGATAACTGCATGTATAACTATGAATTGCAGAGCAATGCCAGATAACACCAACATCTTCAAATTTGGGTCTACAGCTTTTCTGGGTTGCAAATCTCTGTAATTCCATAGTAATTGTGCAGTGAATTATTTTCATTATAAGGGGATTTACCAAGGTAGACCAAGGCTGTTTCTTGTACGTGTCCCCTTGTATAAAAGTTTTGTCTGCAAAAGAATGAGGCAGTGGGACAGATCATCTCTGTAAGCTGATGATTCTTGTCTGGAAGCCAAAGCAAAGAGAAGCCCTTAGGCTTTGATATTTGGGTCAGATCAGTGTCAGGACCAAGTAAAAATGAAGGATAATGTTAATGCTGTCTTAGTACCTTTTCTACTCCAGCTACACACATGAGAGTGTTCTCCCTGCTATGGGATGAATAGGAGGGAAGCTTGTGATGCTTCCTGAGCTCTTAAATCTGTTTCAATGTTGTGGGGTTTGAAATAGTATGGGAGGATTCCTCTTCCCTTAAGACCAAGTTGGGTAAAATAGAAGTCTAAATGATGAGCAGTGTTGCCTCAAGGACTGTTGTACAAAATTATGTCCGTATAAATGAGCTGACAGGGCATAGCCAAACATCTGATCCTCTGCCAGAAACACAGAGAGAAGCCTGTGCCCGGTATCAGATCTGTGCCACTGGAAAGCAAAGGTTTACACGTCATGCTTCATTTAATGGTGCACAGCCTTGTGAAGGGACCAGAAGAAAAGTCAGTTCTGAACCCAACAGCCCACGTCACGAGAGGCAAGGTAACTACTAATGAAACATGTTCTTTTGTATCTCACTGGATCTGTGCAAATGACAGCCCAGCAATTTAAGGAACTTAGCTGGGTTAATCAGTGTAATTAAATATGTGAATTACTCTTGGGAGGTGCCTATATTTCTACTGTGCATGTGATGATGAGATTTGTGTTTTAGACCCTTCAGTCAAGTACCTAAAGTTAGATGAGGTGAATCTGGGCCTTACTGTCTTGAATCTGCGGTGTGTGTTTTCTGGTAAACGTTTCTGTTCTCTACTAACTGCAACTGTATTACAGTTTCTTTTAAAATTTGGCATAGATAAAGAAAGACTCTTTAGCCACAAAACGCTTGCTTCATTTTATGGTTCCTAATATAGTGAAGTTTACAATTGTAACAACCTAATGTAAAGTTTTTTAAAAGGCTAAAGCAATTACAGGGCTTTTCACAGTCCCCTCTTACAGGAAATGGTGATGTTGAGCACCCCTGCAGTGGGACTCAAAGTTCTGAGTGACTTGCACATTCTGGCACTAGGTGATTAGTGGATGTTATAAAAATGTCTCAGGACTGAAAAATTATAGCAATTATTTTGTATGGCCAGCATCAAAATATGCTTGGTAAACCTACCTGTGATTAATTGAATTCATCTTTGTTCTTTCAGCCAATATTGTGAATTCAGATGAACATTGTTCCAAAATGGTAAATCTAGCAGCTGTCTGCAGGCAGAAAATAGAGGAAGATACTAGGTAGGTTACTCTTAACTCCTGTTCAGTTTCATCTTCATGTTTGTCATGTTTAGCTTAAGGATAGATTCCATTGCTGAGACTGAATAAAAAATTGCCAGAAGTCTTGTTATTATGATTTTAATACAGATAGGTGTCAGCATGGCTTTCTTTTTTGTGGTCATTTTATACACCCACCTGTACTTGTGCCACTGTTGTCATTTCACTTCTGTATTTCTCTGTATCATTCGTGTTTATATAGGTCATCCCTGTGCCCTTTGGCCTGTTGTTTACATAGGCTGAGCAAATCATTATTCTATGGAAGAGCCTCTCTGCCTCTCATCTGTCTTCTCTACACCTATCCCAACTTGAATTCATTTGTGAATGATTGACTCTAGTCAAGTGCAGCAAAAACATTACTGTTCCTCCAAAACCTTGAGACGTCTGCTTCTGTGTAATTAGAAAAAATAAAAAATTTTCTTCCTTGTAAGCTGTGTAAAAATGGTGGTTTGGGGGGCAGGAATTTTTCCACATTTGCATCCAAAATGTATCTATTTGCTTCTAAGGATAAAATAGGACTAAATGTTTTTCTTCTTTTCATTACTGTTTTTTTTAGGAATAACGCTTGTGGCACAGAAACAATACTAAATTCAGCAAGGAACTCAAGCGTAACCTCACCATTCTCCCTTCTTCCACTTCCTGGGGACTCTGATTTTTGTGTTAACCCTTTGCCTCAGGCAGCTTTCCCTGTGGTTCAGGCAGAGGTGCCAAGCTTCTCACTACCAGCTGGCATCAACAGCCAGGTTCCACATCCTTCCACACAAGCAGCCTCCAAAACAGAAGATGGCAAACCTGCCCTGGTCCCCAGCCAACCCTTCTTGTGCTTCCCATCTTCATCCCTTTTTATGTTATGTGGAGGTCTTCAGGAAAATAACTTGAGTGAGACCCAGCCCACTGCAGGAGACAAGGGAAACTGGAGTGCCGAAGCTCAGGCTGCTGTACCTCCTGCTCTCTGCCAAAAACGCAGCTCCCACAAGTGCACATTGCCCTCTCCACCTGTAGATGATGAAGAGCCAGTGGCTAAAAAGCAGAATATGGAGCAAACTGATCTGCCTCTCTCACTTGTAGTACCCAAGGTAAAGTGGATTTCATTATCACTTAGGCTTCCTGACGGTAAGGAAAGACTTTTGGTTAAGACAGTGTCTTCAGAAATGAAAATTCACTACACCATTCTTGTTAGAGATACAAATGCTGCCTCCCACATGTTAATAGTTGTAAAGGGGCTGTGTCAGGAAGTACTGGCATTAACTGAGAGATGTTTTCACATTACCAGGGGAGAATAGACTGTTACTGCTTTGCCTAGCATTGTGATGCTCAGCTACTCTTTGGAATCAGTGTCCTTATCATTGTCTTGAACAAAACAACATGTCAGAGGGGAAGAAAACAAAATAACTATTACTCCTCATCTTCCCTTGTTACCTTGGGCTTTCCCAGACAGCAGCAGCATTGCTTACTCTGCTGAGGTATAGCAAATATGATTCGTACTTTCCCCCTTCTCTACAGCCTGAGTCTCTCTCTCTCAAGCCCAGTGTTACCCACAGCAGGCTGCTGAGAGAAAGATGATGGTGAAGGTGATGTGTAGCTACCTCAGGGTTCCCTTAACTACTGAAAGCAGGGATTAGGCTCAAGGCTGTATCATATAAGTCATTTGAATATTCAATATAAACTATTTGAAACAAGTGTTTTTTCCTTAGCAATAAAAAAATCCCAGAGATCAGGTATTTCTTATCTAGTATTTCCAAGTACTCAAAGTTCACTACAGCAAAGGGCACAGGAATCAGGCATCACTTATACGGCTTTTCAAACCCTCAATCAAAGTTTCTAACTTGGTGATTTGCTTATCAGGTTTGTGCTGCTCCTTTGCATAGATACATGTTTTACTCTGTAGCCAAAGAAGGTGCATGAGAGGCATCACACTGTTATTTTGGACCCTTCATTTATTTCCATTTTTCTTTTTGCCTAGAAGCCTTTTGAATCACCCAGGACAGAATCTACCCCAGGAAGTGGCTGTCGCTCTGCTGTACATCTAGAAACTTACCATCTTGACCGGGAAAGTCCCACTGCTCCAGAGGCTGGAAGCAAGGACTCTACTAAGCCTTTAGATTGTCAGGAGCAAGAAAAACAACCTCAGAACAAAGACCCTGATGAACCTCCTCCAGGAAATGAGCACATCCCTAAAGAAAATGCCAGTCAACCTTTCCAACCACAGTATCTTTATGTTCAGCCTCCTGCTGGTAAGGACTGCTATGAGATCTAGAAGCACACAAACTTTGTATCTGTTCACTGATCAAATACAGAGTCCTGCAAATAGGTGAAACAGTCTGTATTTGGCAGAGAAAAGAACTTGATGGCAGTTCTTTGTAGTAGTTTAATGGCTCTGAAATCTCTTGACTCTGTGTGAACTGTTGCTCCTCTGAAAAGACAGGCATTTTTTGGAGGTTCTCAAACATTTAACAGAGATGAATAACATGAGTTTTGCATGCTTGAATCGTGTGCGGCAAAAAGGCATTCAGAGGAGTTAAAAGTGTAGTTTTGGTGGTTAGGTGACCAAAATTGAGCAGCAGCATCCCCCTGAGTGGATGAATTTAGTCACCCACAAACTCTGTACGTGCATCCTCATAATAACCCCCCGAAAACCAAGGCACTGGGAGCGTAACCAATCCTGCTTGTAGGGCACCATAGGGATAGAGAGGAAGCAGATGAAAATACTGCATGAGGATTTTGTGTACACCATAGTTTGTGCCTGTGTTTGTGTGCAGCAGAAGACTGGGTTTTTTGGAACAGGATACGTGGCAGATTGCTGTGACTACTGCTTTTTTGATTCACTTGCAAAATGGAGTGGGGTCTATGGGATTTTACTTAGGATGGAGATGCTCAGTTTGAAAATGTTGATCCTGGTGTTTGGAAAGGTCAGACAAACTGGAAGCCAGAGCAACTTCTGTTTCAACACAATGTTTCAGCTGTTCTCAGAAAAATTAATGCCATTATGGTATATCTTTGTGGGTGTCTCCCATTTGTTGGGTTTGGTTTAGATTGGGGTATTTTTCTCACTAAAAGCAATGTATATGTTTTCATGTAGCAGACAATATGATTCCCATTAGTGAAGAGTTTGTTTTGCCAGGATGTTGCTTGTAATTGAAGTTAGAAGCAGAGAACAGCAAGGTGTGCGGTTGGTACTTAATATGACTGAAGTAAATGGATGTAGGTGCAGTGATCAGTAGGTGTGGAGATGGAGGAAGGTGAGGAAAGGCAACTGGACAGAAGAATCTACGGTTTGTGACTGTTTTCTTCCTTTTTTTTTTGTTATTTTTGTCATAGTTTACTTCCTAGGCAGACTTTTCTTTATTGTCACACCTTTTTCCTATTCTAGATGAAGTTACAATAATTTGTCAACTGTATTAATGCTTTATTTTCTTTCTTTGGTTTAGGATTAAGCAGTTTTAATTTCCTGTTTTCTGCAAACCAAGCCCCTGGTGCCATCAGCCTGCCTTCAAACCAGTTACCTTCTCTAAGTGTACCCTGTGTTATGGTGCCATCAGCAGCCTTGGCTTCCTTCCCTCTCGTCTGTTCTCCCTCATTCACCAGTCCCCTTTCCCATGATGGCTCCTTCCCAGCTGCTGCCTCTATGAATTTCAGCATGTCCAGCCTGGCATCAACAACACCTGTTTTCATAAGCACTACGGCAGTGGTCACCCCGAAGGTCTCACCTACCCCTTCTGTGGATCCATCACAACCAGCTCATCCCGCTCTGCATCTGAGTCCTGTGCTTACAAGATCTTGTGGTGCTGTTAAACTGGACTCCCCTGTGTGTGTGGGGCACCCAGTGACCCTTCTCAAGCTGCAGCAGGTAAGGGTGAAAGGTGTGACAGAGTGATGATGAGAGGACCATGCTAGGTCATGGGCCTCAAGACACCTTGTGCTGCAGGCTGATGCTGTTGTGTCAGAGTGGTGAGCTGGCACGCTGGGAGCTGGTGCCTTCCACTTGATTTGTGTGTGTCTATCTGTAGCAGTGGCACAGGGCTTGAGACAGCATTGAAGACATAGCTCAGCATAGCTCAGCATAGCTCATCTAGCCCTGAACAGTGAAGTGGTTAGTTTTAAAACCCTTAGAGGAATTTTAAACCCCCCCAGAAATCTAAGCGAGCGCTTTTTCCCCATTTTACATTATCATTGTGCATTATGCAATGGCTACAGAAACACACTAAGAGGATAGGAGGATTGTTTGTTGGAATTCAGGAGTCAGTTGGCTGCAACACTTCTTCAGGTAGTAGTGTCCAGGGTACCACCTCAGCCCCTTTCTGATCTCCCTTCACTACATAATGGAAATGTAATAGCAGCACTAGAACTGAGGAAAAACAACTATTTTTGTGAGTTTTGTTGATACTTTTTTTTAAAGATTTTTTTTAAAAATGAGAAATTCAAAAATGAAGGAGGACTCATTTATCTGAAATATAATGAGTGACATAAATCAATCATGTTACACTATGTTACCTGGCTCTTTATATAGCAGTGGCATTATGACACTATTTCAGGTTACATTCTTAAATCTGTGATTTGTTTTCCTATTGTCTAATGCAGTGACAAAGGTTGAACATTTTGAAGCTTTATGAATGTTGCTTTATGTTTATCTTGTTCAAGCTTTAGAAAGAGGCTGTAGTAAGAGACTGGTTGGCAGCCAATCTTATTAGAGATACTAACATAGAAGTTACAGTAGAGTGACATTTAGAAGTGGTCAGGGTTTAAAAGACCAATTTTTGATTTCTCTTGATGCTAACAAGTAACAAAAGTGAGTAAAACATCAAGGAAGGGAAAGCCATTTAAGCTAAAGGACAAGATTGGCATAAGAACGAATGAATATGAACTAATCATGAAAACATTTAAGCTGGAAGTGAGATAGAGGCTTTCATCTTCTAGCAGTGATGTACTGGCATACAGTTCCAGAAGAAAAAGCAGGGGCAAAGGCCATAGCTTTTCATGTGGAGCTTATGAAAGGATGTGTGACGTGGTTCTCTTTAGTACAGGGTACAGGGATTAATGTCTCCCAGCTGTCCTCTGTTTGCATGCTTGCATGTAAGGTTTGAGTAAACCCTGCTGAATCACTTTGGTTTTGTTTCACATATAGCCTTCATCAGCTCCCCTCACTCCCAAGAGCATTCGTCCTGCACATCATGAGGCATTTTTCAAAACTCCTGGAAGTCTTGGAGACCCTGTGACATGGAAGAAAAATGAAGGCAACCAGACCAGAAATGCGAGCTCTGTGCAGAGGAGACTGGAAATCTCTGGTACTAGTGCTGACTAACTCCACTCTTTGCAAAGGGTAGGCAGATTGTCTTAGGACCCTGTATTGATTACAAGAGAACAAGCTCCTACCTGGCAAGAGGAGCACATTAAAATGTCACCCCTTTTGGCATGCTGCCCCGCTATTCATTCACCCACTGGTTTATTAACCATCTTCTTCACAAATCATCCTTGGTACTGAAATCCTTTTACTGAATTGTTCCTTCAGTACTGATTTGGATTCAGATTCTGTGTTTCACACAACCTTGTGGGCATCAAATTCTGTTTGGGATTTTAATTTGAAAAACTCTTTTTATTGTCGTGAGGAGATGCAAAGAGATTTTGGAGTCCCCAGGGATTCTTTATTCATGGCTAGCACTTACCTGGGGTAAGCATTTTATTTGCATGTACTCTACTTACCCTGAGTAAATCTGTGGTGAAAATGATAAAGTTCTGCAGTTGTGAGAGCAACTGCTTCCTTGGTTCCAATCTGTCAAATTTTGCCTCTGCAGTGCAGTCTCTTGCTATTTATTTTGTATGTTGAAGTGGGATTAGTGAAAAAAAGGATTTTTGCAGCTTCAGAATAACAGATTTTCTCAGGGTAGGATTACTTGAATGTCAGTTGGTTGTTGTACAGTGCCCAGCACTTGTGGTTAGAAAAACCTAATAATAACACGATATGATTGAATGTATACATTTGAAAAATATTAAGACCAAAATAACTGTGAATGTTAACATTTTTATAGTTGTGTTAATGAACTGTTATTAGTCCATGGGTTGTTTTTTTTCTTTTACTCTAAGCAAAATATGCAAGTTAGATGTCAAGAATACAAAACCTGATTCCTTAAATAGGTTTGACAAAGTAATTTGAGAGTGACAAGCCATTGAGAAGACTGTGCTAAGATTTCATCTCCTGTTTAAATATCTAGTCTAGACTTTAGGACCAAGGAACACTGATGGGTCATTAACCCCATTATTAGATTCAGTCTAATCTGAGTCTACTAAGTGCCTACTTAGCTGTTTACTTAGGTCTACTTAAGGGGTATCTACTTAAGTGCCTAACTCTTCACTTACAGGAATTTTATAACTAGTTAATAGAGCATTTGAGCATAGTGGGAAGACAAGGGAGATCTTCTCTATCTAAACCATAAAAAGAAGCTGAAAAGAGCAGGAGCCTGAAATTTTAAAATTAATATTAAAAAAAATCTTCATACTTTTGGAGAAGGTAACAAGGAAGAAAAGTCTTAACAGTCTACATTCAGAGTCCTCAAATAATGGATGGTGCTATTAATAATATAGAACATAATTTTAAGAGTTAATGCTCTTATGCTTGGGTATGTTTTCATTCATGGAGCAAGCTGCAATTAAATATGTGCAGTTTCCTTTTTAAAAGACAGAAAATGTTGCTGTTGACATCAGGTTGTCCTGGACTTTTAGCAAACATAAGGCCAGCATTATCAGCTCTCTCTTTCGTACTGGTACTGGATTTCCGAGGGTAGATACGCTGTTGAATGTGCTATTTTGGTGGTCAAAGGAGTCTAGGACTTTAAAAGCTTGGGGATTTGATGAGGGGGATTTATTTTTATAATGAAATGTTTATGAAAATGAAATTTAAGAAAGAATTTTAGTGAAGCTGAGAGGTTGAGTAATGTGGCCTTTTTTTAGAGTAGACCAATAACAGCATTTTAAAGAGGGCTTGGTTAGCCCATGTTGAAAGAAAATCTATAGCAGAATTATAGGAAATTTCAGGGCAGGTAAAGAGACATCTTCAGACTGCTAATTTTTTTATATCTTAATGACACTACAGTTATGAAAGTTTACAGTTTTTCCTTCTGAATTATTTCTCCCTATACACCCACATAGATTAATTTTTCTTTGAAAAGCAGTGTGTAATTAGCAAGTGCTACCCTACCCCTCCACTTCTGCTAGCATGCATGTCTTACTGTTGGGACAGAAAGCAGATCCTAGTGTCCCAGGTGACATGGTGGGTGCCAATTCTCCAAACCTTGTCTTTTCTCTTTCTCTCTAGTATGGTGCAGCCTTTTAGTGAAATGGCAGCTGGGAGCAGAGAGGAGCATTAGAGCTAATGTTGACTCTTTGCTCCAGTTGAAGCATCACCACCAAAATTGCCTTGCTTTTTCAGTAATGTTATTGTGTGCCATAACTAACCTAACTATACTTGAAAATGCAGGGACTGAAAAATGGATTTTCAGTTTCCAGTTTCTGCTTATCGTTTTGTGTTTCCGTAAATACACAGGTCTAGCAATGAGGATCAACTCCCTTTTCAATGGGTCATGGTTGGGAAAGCAGATTTTGGGACTGGGAGAAGAAGGATGTTGATATATTGTCTTGGTTTTGTCAATGCAAAATTCTCACTAAAATAGAGTGGGACCACTGAAGCAGTTGGGCAGCAAAGGGATCAAGGCTACTTGAGCTGCTGAACTAGACCAGTGAGGGGGAAGAGTTGGTTTTCAAGAGAGAATGAATGAGTTTACCTTTCCTATCTTTACCTTCACTGAAAGCTAAGAAGTTAAATAAATTAAGAACAACTCATCAGCAAAGTAGCTTTGGAAAAGCAGAATTTGTATTTGCACTGAGGCGAAGTGCATACCCAGGATGTTCTGCAGGGTTTGTGAAACCCCTTTCTGTCCCAAGACAGTTGTTGAGGAGGATGAGCATATGACTTATACTTGAATCTGCCAGGTTTACATTTCTGATTGTCTTTTGTAAATTGGTGCTATTTCTGTATTTAAAAAGCTGTATTTTTAATGTAAAGCTGCTTTCAGTTTGTTCTTGCACTGCTAGTTTAATATAGATATTAATTTTATTGCTTATAACTGTTTTATTGTTTATAACTGTTCTTCAGTGATTAGATGTCCTGCTTTTCCTGCTCTCTAGTTATCTTTTTGCCTGTCTGCATACAGCTTTACTCCAATCACACTGTTGGGTTGAATATTTTTTTATACTATCTTTTGGAAGAATATTAAACTTTTACAGGATAAAAAATGGAATTGAAACTGAGACTGTGATTTCATTATGGAGGACACCCTTGAATAGAAATACTCAGGCACCGTGTGTCCAGCAGTCCCTGTTGGATTTGAGCACTGAGTGAGTCTCAGAGGACAACAGCTCACCCCAGTGGCTAGAGCATCCAGCTATTTTATGCAACATGAGCACGATTCCCACTCCAGCTATTGCAGGCACAAAGACCAGTGCAATGTAAACTGGCACTTAAAGTCCTGGAGCACACCAGTGCAACACCTGGTGGCCTTGGCCCAAAGCCATGCAAAGTGATCTCCACACCACCGGGCTGCCTCCCACCACCTCTGCGGGGCCTGCCCCAGACACGCCGTGGCTCTTGCAGCTGTCCTTTGGTCTGGCTCTCCACAGGATGGCAGCAATGCCTGCCTGAGCGCTGGCCACAGACACCCAAGAAACTGACATGTGCATCCTTATAACCACCAGCTGCTTGTAAAGAACAAGCGAAGAACACAGCCATAGACCGTCTTCCCTTTCCTAATCACACAGACACCTAAGACACAGCTTGACCCAAACCTGAGTTTGGTCCCAATAAAATCAATAGCAGGTTCACTATTGATTTCAACAAACCAAATATTGCCACCTTACCCATCCTTGTGATGTCCTGTGCCACTAACAATAGCTGCAAAAGGCCTGTGAGGCGCAACTCTTTCCTGAAAGGAAAACTCAAATTCACTCAGTATGGTTTTGGGGCTTTTTTTGACCTCTTACTTCAGCAATCATGCCCTTCCCTTTTAATAGAAGAAAAGTGAGAAGTCTAATAATAGGGTATGAGAAGCATTAACAAGCCCTAACCCTGCTCTCCAGCTTCACTGACAGGGCCATGGCTATCATTTCCTTGAGGAAGGCTGTAGCTTCCAGCAGTTCTTGTCCTCAGTGGTGCACTTAGAACTCCCTCTTTTGAAGTAAAAAGTAATTAGAGAGGAACATCAAACTCTGTCTGATTTAGTTCTCTCTATAAAAAGGGAAATCCATAAGCAGTGCCATTGTGAATGAATGCCTTAATGCTTCAGAGTCTGAGCTGTGCAGCCCAGAGCCACCTGAGAGATAAGCGTAACCCACTGATACTGGAAGGAGTTGAATGCTGCCAGCAAATCCAGTCAGAGCCAGAAGCAGAAGGGAAGCCTCCAATGGGTGGCAAAGCAAAGCCTCACACCATGTCCAGAGAAGCAGGTTTTCCCCAGTGTCTTTGTAAACAAGAAGGGTTTCCTGAGAGGTGCCTGGCAATGCTTTCTCCTTCCAGACCAGAGTTCCCGAGCAAAGCTCTGTAGCCTGCTTAATAATTTAAAATTTAGTAACTTTGAATGTAAAGGAGGGAAAAGAAAGGCTTCATACGCAACAGGCAAATTTAAGCTGTGCTGACTGTGATCCTTTGAGAAGATCCATGTGTGCAGTAAGCATTAGCATCCAGATTCTTTATTGCTCCCAGAAATGCAACAAGAATTTAGGATCTTTTTTCCAGCACTTTCTCCAAGGATTTCTGGAGTGATGAAATGGATCCTAGTGGTGTCAGTCAGCATCAGTTTAAGGTCTTCCCCCATTCTTAAAGCCTTCCCCCATTTGTCTTGTAGGGATGGCAAAAGACTGCCTTGCTTGTTTCCAAAATTCCAAGACCCCCGAATCTAATATCATGGGGCCTCCCAGGGAACACAAAGTTCTGCCTCAACTGGATCTTCTCCATTTTACTGTATTTTCCAAATAAATAAGTACTCATTTTTGCCCTGAATGTGAGATGCCAGACTTTACACCTTTCCCCCATCTCTGGCTGGATATTTCTCACCCTGGATGTGACAACAGTGTAATTTCATAGATGATATACCAAATCTGGGTGGGAGAGGAGCATGAAACTTGCTTTTTCCAACAGTTGCTTTGTTGTTTCAAAACTGACAGCTGTGAACCAGCAGTTTACGGTCTTACCCCCAAAGCATGGTGTGATAGCAAAGGCACTGTAGTGAAATCAAACAAATCAGCAATATATGTGAAATACTGCAACTTGGTAAGTGCCTGTAACAACAGCTGAAATAGGCCAATATGGATCAGGTAAAATCTTTTGGGAAGAAAAGGGAAATAATTTAAAGCCTAGAAAATAAGATGTAGGTATAAAGATTTCACAAAAAATTGTCCAGAAGGAAACTCCTCCCTTAAATGGGCAGCCAATTCTTCAATGCTAAGAAAAATACTTTGCCTCTTCACAGTCTGGATCTCACTGATAGCCAACCAACATGTAATTTAATCAATCTGCACACCTTCAAAATCTTTATTACCAGGGAACAATTAGTTCTGTGCTCGAAATGCACTGGGAATTTAATGAATTCAAGGTAGAAGATGTTAGGGAGTAGTTGACTTGAGCTCTGCTCCCATGCTTGTCTAGGGTGATGACAAAATCACCCACTGGCACCTCATCTACTTTAGCATTCCCATCACTACTGCACCAGGATATTTGGAAGATGTGGGTTCAAAATGTCTCTACCGACACTCTAGGCCTAAGTGGCAAACACTCAAACACTTGTGGATGGATTCACTCTTGATTTACTTTGGCTCAAAGGGAAGGAGGATCAGCATCCTGGTTCTGGGAAACCAGGAGTTCTTAACCCATCATCTACTGCAAAACACTGAGCAAAGCAGTCTTAGGCATCTCTTAATCCAGAGCAATGTCAATCAACCAGGAATGACACCTGGCCTCTCAAGAGTTGAGGATCTAGCTTATGCAAGTGGCATGCAGGGTAAAAGGGAGATGGAAAGAGAGCAGGGGACAGCTCCATTGAGCAGGCATTAAGAAACAGAAAAGTACATTCACTGATTTGAAAATAATTTAGGGCTTTTCTACACAGCCTTGCTTGGGACTTCTCTTTTTTTTTTTAATATGTCAGGACGTGTTAGAGCCTGTTAGCTTGGGACAGCATCAAAACCTCTTGTGCTCCTACAGTGCAAGCCTGATGGTCTTGGAGTGACTTTCTTATTCTGTCTGACCACTGATTTTTAGTGTAAGATTTCTCTTCATAAGTGTGAGGCTGAAACCGCATAGATTGAAGCCTGTTATGTGTATAAGACATCTACAAGAGTATTTCCACTGCATTTGATAAGAGAGTATTATAATACGTTGAAAAAGCAAAGGCTCTTGCAGTCTTCCCAGCATACACAATTAAAGAGGAAAAAATGTTTCAGACAAGTCAGGGAGTATATTTTGCTATAATCAGATAACTATGCAATGCCTTGCCAGAGTAACTAGAGCTGAGTTCCAGGAGCCTCTGCAGAGGATAAAAGGATTCACTCAGGCGCCAACCGCCCTCCTGCCCTGTTAAGAGTGTGTCCAGACATCTCTTCAAGTTAATGCAAGCTGCAAAGTCCTTCACAACCCTAGTGAATTGTTATCTCTGGGAGAAAACAGTGGACAAGAAGAATGTACCAGCCCACCAGCTTTTTCCCAGCAAAGTCCTCACCATTTGTTATGCCAGCTAAACATGGCTGTAAGCTCCCTTTGGCTTTCTCAAGAAACAAAAAGTTTAATTAAGGAAAGCAAAATTAATCTCAAAGGTTCATAAACCTTTAAACTCTGTTGAAGCTTAGGAAATATTGGTCTGGATTATAATTTTGTAGAGAAAAATGTTATTTTCATATATCTATAGAAAGTTGGGTTGTACTTACTTGCTCTGTTTCATTTTCAAGGAGGGATTCTGCCTGGCCAATATTAAAAGAAAAACAAGTGATGAAATAATAAGTAGGAAAAATCCCTCCCTGACATATGTCCCCATGAGGGGCTATGAGGTGTAAACAAGGTCTGAAGGACAACACAGTCCTGGATCCTTCCAGGTGTTGAGGCACACTGGGAACACTTGCACATCTCTTGAGGCCTCCCAGCTCCCAAGGTCAGCCAAAGTCAGGGAGATCCTTGGATCTGCAACTCAAGAAACAGCTTATCATTTTAAAAGGTGCAGGCATCTGGGAACAAATCAGCCCGTTTCATGTGCCTCCCACCCGGCATGGTGCAGCATGTCCTCTCTTTGGCTTTGCAAATTCCAGCTGCCTGTGTCAGCACCATTGCCTTTTCTCTCATTACCTTTTACCTCTAAACTCCTCTTCAGTTAGGGCAGAGAAAACCAAATGTCATTTTTTCCCCTCTTGGATCCAGAGGCAGTGGCCATGGCCAGACAGAGACCAACAATGTCCCCATCTGAGCCAGCAAGTCTGAGTCTGGGCCAAGTTCATAGACAGAGGTATGAGCCCAGGGACGGCTGCTACCCAGCTGCCACCTAGCCCAGGTGGGACCAGCTGTAAAGCCTCAGATGAAAAGCAGCTAGCTCCCAAGGGAGAAGAGGGACAGTGTTTTGCCTTTAGTTTCTTTTGCTATAGCCCTTATCAGCAAAGGAGCCCACCTTGGACTTGGCCAGCTAAATTCTTCAGCTTAGCCAATGAGATGCCTGGAGCAGGGATGCTCTCCAAGACAATGTCTTTAACATAGTACTCAAGTTCAGGTGAATAATAAAAATACTAAAATCAACTTAATACTAGAAGACCTCTGCTGAGCCACATCCACACATATAGAAAAGCTTGATCGTATTTGCCAAAGGAAATTGGCTTCTGTTGTATGAGAGTAAGTTCCACAACAGATTAAAATGACACTGTTTAATCCAATAGCAAGTTAATGAGTCAAAGTGATTTATTACACCTGTGTAATGAGAATGAGGTTGTGTACAGACTTGAATCAGCTTTAAAATATCACCTTGCAAATGTGCATATTCACATATACCTACTGGCTTTTCTATACTCTAATTATTAGTGTTAAACCAAAGGATAAAGGTTGTAATTAAGAGGGAGAGAGACTGTTCTTGTCTTGGGTCCCTCCTTGACCAAAGAGGGTTTGGCTGAGAAGATTAATCATAACCAGGTGGGAGTAAAGAAAACTTCCCCCTTCAGCAGTACTTCAAAGAGAAGACATTTGGATCCATAATGTCTAGCAGCATAAAGAGCTGGATTAAATATCTTTCCAGTCAGAGGATCTGTGGTCATTCTCTATGCCATGCCCATGCAGGACAAGGTGAACACAGCCACTTGTGGGATGATGGCAGCAGCCACTGCTCAATGAACGGTAACCCTTGCTTAGGGTACAAGGGGAATTTTCCCTAACTACACCTGGCTAAAGCTCTCTTCTAGAAAGAAGATTCAGATTATATCTAGAATTTGCTAGAACTGATAGATTTTTGTTCTTAGCAGCGTATCAGAAAGCTGTAGTATAAGAAATTTGTATATCCCCTCCAATGGCCCAGTCATTGTCATCATCATGGCTGGGCTTCGTGAACGAACATTTGGGAAGGACTCTCTCCATGTGGGTGTGTCCTTCAAGCCGGTGCAGTGGATTTTTTAGGTGAGGCTCAGCATGCACGGAACTGGCCCCAGTGTTTAACTCCAAAGGTTCATCTGCCACAGCCGAGCGAGCTTGGATGGTGACGGTGAATTCCTCAGGACTAGAGCCTACAGCCCCTGACATTCCCAGGAGGTCTCCCATCCAAGTACTAACTGGGGCTGACCCTGCTTAGCTTTTGAGACCTGATGGGATTGGGTGTCAAGGTGGCATTTAAATGACCCAGTACTGAAGGTCTGATTGCCATAGTGGAAGTGCAAGATCCTACCTAACCACAGCTGATGATACTCAAGCTCTTTTCTCATGGGAATTCATTATTTTATGGCCTTCCTCTCCTTTCAAACTGTTTCCTGTCTGCTCCCCAGCAATACAGCTTGTTTAAAACAGCTTGAAATTGTATGTGAGGGGGGAAAAAAACAGTGAAAACACATTGGAGGACAAGATGTTAAACTGAAACCAATGCAGAGGGGGAAGAGAAAAAGAAAAGAAATTCAGTAACCTTTGTGGCAACAATCAGTCAGCTACATCCAGCCAATCAACTCCAACTGAACCAGAATAGAAGCTAGGTAATTTCCATTTCAATCTAGGAAAATATGAAGCAACTCTGAGGTGATCACAGCTTCAGAATCAGTTCTGCCAAGAGCAAACAATATCAGCAAATCCAAGCAGTAAGTTACTGACTATTGCACCATGATGCTTTTTCATGACAGTCCCCTCAAATTATTCACCTGGTCTTCTCTGGGATGGCAATAGCTGGCACAGCTCTGATGTTCCTCCAGCACAATACAACAGCTGGAGGCAATGCTGCCTCTGCCTGTTTATATTAACTGAGGGTGAAACCATTTGTGTCAAACAGCCTGCATTTCCAAAAGAGAGCCCCTCATATGAACATCTGCTCTTCTACCCTGTATTCCTGTTATATCACTTCATTTTGATATATCCTGATGAGTCCCATTGCTCTCCACACTGCAAACCAGATGCACATCCAAATTAAATTCTGTAAAATGAAGAAGATGTTGCAACTTGAGGCAAATCCATAAATGTGTTGCTTGGTGATGCAATTGTTCAGGCATAGCCCTATAGGGCACAACCACCCACATCCATGCATCTTGTTTTGGGGGAAATTTGCTCTAGGACTCCCCACTCTCAACTAACTTTCCAGGGAGTGGAGAATTTGTCATGTTCACATTCTTTGAGATGGGACTCAAAAGGGCAAGTAATTGTATTGCTTCTATAGAGATAGTCCTTGTTTTCTTGTCCCAAGTTGACCTTTAAAAATCAGGAATTCTAATAAACAGGAAATATAGAGAAACTCCTGGAGGTACGGGGGGAATTACCCTCATTGCAGCAGTTCTTAAAAAAGTAGTAGAGAATTGATCTAGTCCTTCTGGTAACAGATGACTATTCCACACAATACTGTTTCCAGAAAACTTGTATGCCACCTAGTTACTTTTTAAGGAATCAAATGAATCTGTCAGTCTGTTCTCAGGAACTTTTCTGCTCTATTTTGAGTCTTTATTGCAAGACAGTTAAGCTTCCATAAATAAAGAGTGACAATCCTTTTCTTTTCCTCCCCCTCCCCTCCCCTCCTCTCCTCTCTGAACCTCTCCTCTTCTTTCCTTTTCCCTTTTCCTTTTCCTTTTCCTTTTCCTTTTCTTTTCCTTTTTTTAGATGGAATCTTAGTTCTGCCAGCAGAAACTCATACATAAGTTTGATTCCATAAATCATACTTGTGATTTCTGTTTGAGGAGTCGAAACTTTTCGTTATTCCTCTCAAGATAGTAAAAGTTATACCATGAGTAAAATATCCCTGTATATATATAAAACCCTGAAGGTGCTTTCAGACTATAAAGACAATTGACATCAAGGTAAGAAAGAATTACTCAGCCTGTGTGTCAGTTATATCTGATCAAATGGATTGGTTTTTCTCCTAGGGAATGGTGAAGAGTGAGCGGTACCGTGCTGAAGTTAATCAAGTTGCATCGGGAGCTAACTCAGTGCAGTTTTGCTAAGGAAGTGAAATAAACAGGAGTTAACTTTGTACATCTTCAGGAAAGGAAGGTCAAAGAAGTACTGATTTCTTAAAGTACAGAACAATGGGTATATCTGGAGATGCTAAGATTAATGCCTAAGAAAAATATCTTGGTAGTATGCTATTTAGGCTAAGGTGTCTCTTGCAAGACATTTTTTAATGTCTGCAGTAAGTTTATATCAGGTAATATTGTTATCTCATGCATTTAGTTCAATTAAATTCTGTCCTATCAACATTTTCCCCCAGAGCCAAGAGTGACAAGATATCCATAACCTCAGAATTTAAATTATTAAAATGCACATCTGGAATGGGAGCTGTACCCATTGAGAACATTTCAGTTGACATGAAACTAAGCAACATTTCTACTTAGCTACAAATTGCTGCAAGCACATCACTGCCTTGCCGAAACCACTATCTGTTGTGGCTAGAGAAAGCACATTAAAAGCCACACCAAGTATCTTGTATTTGAAAACCTGAGGAAAGTTTTAAATGCGTTTTCTAGCTAACACACACAGACAAAGTCCTCTACTCTATAAAAGCACTATTTGGCTACATAGGGCTTCATATTTTTTCAGAAAGGGAGAAATGGGGAGATAGAAATGGTATGGTCTCCAGGAGTTTCTAACAGCCCAGGTAGCAGTATTCCACACCATTCTGCTCCAGTTCTTAGTACACTTGCAGCTGATTCCCCAGACACAACATTAAAAAAGTTTATTTTGTCCCTAAGAAACCTAAGATTTCCGGAAAGTTCTAGATAGATGTGTATCTCAGTAATGGGAATCTCAGAGGACAGGCAAGTGGGAGCATTCTTCACTACAAAAGTGATGACAAGTTTAAGTTCTGCTAAGCTTTGTCCATGTGAACAGCTAGCTGATTTTGAAGCAAATACCAATTGTGAGGCTGAGCAAGAACCTTTCTTAATTCCCCCTTAACCATCCACAAGACCTCAGCAGCAGCAAAACTACAGCAACTCAGTTTTGCACTGCACAAGTTCCCACCAAGTGACCTCAAATTGATGGTGGCCTTAGATAATGATATCTGTATTGCTGCACTCAAGGTCCAAATATGTTCATAACCCCAATATACTTTAACTGAAATGTTGGATCTTGTTGGGGTTTTTTACTTGTGTATATGACATACAGCTGCATGTAGGAGGGGTATAGAAGGACCCTGAGCAAGGCAGTGCATTTCTCTGGGCTTCTGACAAGCACTAGCACTGTCTTTTTCCAGTAGAAATGAAGAAACTGCACCTAAAAATGCAGCACTGCTCACATTAGCTATTGCAAGAGTAAAATAGGTCTCTGGGTCCAGACAGCTTGCCAGTGCCTGCCATTGTTTCCCCTCTTTGTAGCCAGGTACATATATTTCTTTAGGCTATGTGCAATGTATCACTTGTGCACTGGGTATTTATTCTGTTGGATGGGAATTTCAAACAACAGTGAAGGTGCATTAATTGCTGCCTCTTCATGTAAATCTGATAGCTATGAACCTCACAGTCTTTGGTCTGAGATGATGCCAAAGATACCAGCTGTGCTGAGGCTCAAATGATACTGCTGCCTCCAGGGACAGTGTAAAACTCCCTAATCTTTTCCCCAGCATTACAAAGTAATCATATGGCACTAAAATTCAAAAAAATAGTGAGTAATTCCAGCTTTCCTTATTAAGCAAGAAACTAAATCAATGCATGATATAAACAGAGTAGTTTTTTTCCACTTTCTAAGCAGTTTAAATAACAGATGACACTGTCTTGGCATCTCTTTCTGTTTTCCTTATGTTTTTTGCTCTTCTATCCAGATAGGAGCCTTTGTGAGCAGCCATAAATTCTCTGAGACTGGAAATATCTCAACAGCAGGGGGGTAAAGACAATCATTTCTATTTGTGCTCATGGTT
This sequence comes from Pithys albifrons albifrons, assembly GCF_047495875.1. NCBI lineage: Eukaryota > Metazoa > Chordata > Aves > Passeriformes > Thamnophilidae > Pithys > Pithys albifrons. The sequence continues at coordinate 62,973,505 of NC_092460.1, forward strand.
TCCATCTTGGAAAGAAATATGCCAATCCTCACATTTTCCGGTTTGTTTGTTTTGTTTTTTCTTCAAAATATTTTTTAAAAGCTTTCATCATTTGAGAATTTTCAGAGAGCCTTTTCCTTGATAGCCCTTGACATTTTTTTCCACAAAGCTATAAGCCTTCACATGACAGAACAGTTTCAGTGTGGGGAACATCATACTTCAAAACTGTTGTTCCTGGAGCATCATTCCATGACTGTGCCTAACTGACACCTGCCAGACCTGTAAGTCACAGCTGGAAGCAAAAGTGTCCGTTCAGTTATTTGCACACAAAGAACTGCTGGTGTGAATGAGAAAGTGAAAATCTTATACAGAGGACATTAAAAAAAATCATCCACCTTCTTCTCCCCTGGGAGAACCAGACAATATGTTAAAAGACAAACAAAAAACACATTCAAGAGTGAATGTATCAATCAATATATGCTCAATTACATAAATGCACACTTATAATAGAGATGGTGATGGTTGAGGCAGCTTTGGTCTTTCCTGCTTTTGGTCACTTCTCAGTAGCCCAAAAATCCTTTGTCCAGTACTGGATTTTTGTAAATTTATTCTAAGTAACACTGTGTTGGTTGGACAAATTGTTCTTTTTTGGGCAGTACCTTATATCTTCAACAAAAGAAAAGACTCATCTGTCTGCCTCCTCTAGTTAGCTGCACTCACTGCTTGCATAAAAGGCATCTTGAGACCTTGTACTGGACCCATTACATAATAAGCAAATCTGAAAATGTAATTCCCACCCTGAAAATTTAATTCAAGTTAACATATGCTCAGAGGATCATCAATAACATCCTACAGTTAAGGAGATTGCGTTGACATAGACATGCTCTGTTCCAACCTCCAGACCAACTGTTAATTATCACAGAAAGTGCTTACAGGGCCATGAGTGATTTAATAAAGAATCAGTAAGTGAGAATAATATAAGGAGCATGCACATAACTCCACTTAGCTTTGAGTTCGATTGGCACATTACTTATCAGATCCTTTGCTGTTAGAGGTAGGTTTGGCTAGCAGGTACCATTCTCTTTTCAAAGCAACTCTAATTTCACCAGCCTTGATCTGGTGAACATAGAGGAATGTTCCCTAGAGTTTTTAAGACTTCCATACAGGAAACATGCACGGGGGGGGGGCTTCAGAAAGAGTCAAATGAATGTAAAGGCACCATTGGGTTGATGGAAAAAACAGTTTATTTGAATCTGGCTTTAATTCATAATTATACTCCCACATCAGTGTTGTTTGGATGGCTTAAATGTACATTTCTGCACCATCCTCATAAACATTCTCATGTTTACAATATAATTGATTTAATTTAACTGGGTTTAAAATACTTTTTTTGGGTGACACTGATAATATGCTTTGAAAATTATTTTGTTTTAAAGCTTAAGATATTTCTCCCATTTTCTCTCTTGGTTAAGGTCATTTGTTTTGCCTATGCATACATGAATGTTTTCCTCCTTAATCAGGAGCAGAGACTAACCACGAAACTTTGTCAGGCTGAGCCCCAAAAACAACATATGAAGACCATGTCACCGCACTGCAGACACCACACTAGTGGGTTGAGCTCCTCAGGACTGGTTACTGGGGCATATCTGAGCAGAGACACCTTTTCTTTCTGGTCTAATGGACCCGAGGAAAAGGAATAGTTTAAGGAAGCTTATGTGATAAAATCTTTTAAGAATATCCGTAATGCAAAATTAAAGGGAGACCAAGAGGAGGAGGACCCAGGACCCACAATGTACAGGACAGAGTCCACAACACTCAGGTTATCTCTGAGCAGCCCATGCATTCTGATGGGCCATGGTGGTTTCTTGGACACCCTCACTCTCCAGCTCCCTCCCTCCCTCCAGCCCATCACCTTACCAAACTGAAGCAGATGTTCACAGTGTAATGTCTATCCCACCCTAGCCACAGGCCCTGGCAAACTATATCCTGATGCACAGCACTTGGAGAAGAGTTGAGCTCTGGAGTTGCTGAACATGTGAAACAGCTCTCTGACCTTGAGACATTTCCCATGCTCTGCTGATGAGAATTGTCCAGATGACAGCTCCAGTGAGGCAGGCAAGGCATGCCCTGTGCCCTTTCAGGTTGGAAGGGCGGTCAACATCCCCATTCCCAAGGCCTTTCTTAAATGACTTAACATATATTTGCATGTAATGTAATTTAGAGACCTAGAACATGATTTAGTGTTGAATTCATAAGCCCTAGGAAAACGTAGCAGCCCAGAAACTCAGTTGAGTGTGGGTGTCATTGCTTCTGACATGCTCCTCCCAGGTAAATGACCCTTGCCATATTGTATTGTCCAATAGAAAGGGAATGGCAATAAAACTTCTCACTTTATCTTTTAAAAATTTAGTCCAATCAGATCTGGCATGAAAATTATTTGCCTTCAGTCATATAACGAACACTGATACAAGGCAGACTTACCTGGATGATTTGTCTGTACAGTCCTATATCTTAACTTGCCTCAGTTTCTTTTAAAACTCACCATTCAGTCTGAGTGTTCTGGTTAATCCCTACTTTGAGTCTAAGCACAACATTCTCATAATGTTTTTCAGCCTCACAAGAACATTTCAATTACCTCAGCTCAGGTTTAGCCTATTTTTAACTTTCCTGGAAAACACATGTGAGCTCAGTTGTTCCAGAACATGAAACATTTCTTTCTGCAAATTTTTAGCCTGTGTTACATTAAGCAATTGAACTTCCCCTCAGCAACAAAACCATAATAAATGTTCAGCTTTCATTGCACAAAGGGAAAATCAGAGCAGTCTGCTTAGCTTCCTTGGCCTGTGAACTAATGAATACAGACCAGAAATGACTGTCTGCGAGACCTAGTTATCTGTCCCTGAGAAAGGAACATACACTGCAGGAGAAAATGAGATTGCAACAAAGAGGGAAGCTGGAGGATTAATAATTACAGGAAAGGCAACTCATTATGGAGCCTAACATGATCATTACGTAACCAAGCTTTGTTCAAGACTTTTCAGATGATAAAGCAGTATCACTTAGAATCAGCTAATGACTTGCTTGAAATGCATTAGAAGCTAAAAGGTTTTTTAGCAGGAGCCTTGACCAAACCTTAAACAAGGTGACTGATTATTATTAAATGTGGTCTGTACACATGAGGTATGCTTTCCTCTCTTCAGAAAAGAAAATGGCTTTTATCTTGCTGATAAGGTTTGTCTTTAGAGGGCATATCTGAATTCTTCTAAGTCCCATTATTTTTGCTGTATGTCTGCTTCAATCTAACAGTGCTCATGGGGCAGCACAGCCTGGATCATTTCTCCAGCAACATGAGTGAGTCTCAGCCAGTTCTGCTTCCAAATCTGCTCTTCCAAAAACAAGTCACCTACAGTCAACTACTACTGCAAAAAGGCCTTAGGCCAGAATGGCCAGCTCAGACCTCAGCCGTAATCCACATTATCCTCCACCTTCCTCAACAATCTAATCTTCTTTGCCCCAGCGCATGGACAAGTGTCAGCTTGTCCATCTTCTGCTAGATGGCAGCAAAGTCAAAAAACTTGTTGCTTAATGGTTTGTTTTATCATCAATGAATGATGCTCATGGTTTTCCTGGTCTTCCTTCCTAGTAATCCTTCCTGGTAAAGGAAAGCAGATTCCTCCTGTTTTTCATGGCTCGTTTCATGCCATTCCAGACGTACAGATGTTTTCCCCCTCATCACCACATATTCTTCCCTTTTTTTGTGGTGGAAGTGATCCCATTCAGCCCCAACACAAAAGAATAGAAGGACATAGGGAAATGGAGGCATTGACCATAACTGTATTTTTATCTACCATTAACACAGAGACCATATATCAATATATAAATCAGAGCAATGTTGAACTATTCTAATAGTTGAAAGTTCCTGTTTATTTCCATGTCACTGCTGTTTCTTTTGCCAAAAAAGACCAAAATATATGTTATTAACCAATATGGGATAAAGTCTGATTTAATTTTCGTTGGTGGAAATCTGATGTTCAGCAATGCACATTATTTCTACTTGGATTTGACGAGCATTTTCATTTTTTCAATAGCTCTCATCGAGACTTCTATTGCTTCACTGTGCTAAAAGATCTCCTGTTGCATATTAAATTACAGCACAAGAAGCAGAGATAGATCAATTGGGTATATTAATCTGAAAGCTTGTAAAAGACACTATAATGATACCTGCCAATGTCATTCAGAGATTCAGCAGGAAATAAACCCATGAATTTCAAATGTATTTATTGTAATGGTACCTCCAGGTCCAGATAGGATTCTGCTGTTTGCCTGGGAAATGAGGTGCTCTGGATTAGATGAATAAAGGAACTATTGAAAGCAAATCACTCTGTATTTGCTTGGAGTGACAAATGACATCAGTGTATGCAAAAGATCTTCATCTCTAGTGTAAAATTTTGGTAAAAATGAATATAATTTATTCCTTAAATGCTATAAAATATTGGACAGTCATAGATCATGGACAGCCACTGACCATGTAGATTTATAATGACATTTAGTAGCAGATAACAGTTAAGTGCAAGGACTAATGTGAAAGATGCATTTATTTATTAGACAGTTACTGCAGCCTCTGACTGATGAGTGGGATGCAGAGGGTAAGATGCCTTCCCAATCTCAAAACTTAAGAATCATTAAAATAATAACCATAATTATGTCTTCAAAGTACTTTGTAAATATTAACTAATGAACCTTCACTACATATTTGTGAGGAAGGCATTTTAGAGATGAGAACACACACAAAGACATGCAATGATTTATCCAAGGTCACAGTACAGTCAACATTAACAGATATTACTACACAGTATTCGTTAGGCCACATTTACATTGGGAACAAGGTCTTAAATATTTTATTAAAAATTAATAAAACTCTTCTCGTCCAAAGCAGAACACTACTGTAGTTGCATCATATGGCCTGTTCAGAAACAAAATTACCTTGTGCAGGGTCATCTCCTCTACCTCTTGCCAAAGAAGCCACTTTGTCTGCTTTCTTTATTTCCACAGCATCGAATATCAAGACATTACAGTACAGTGACATTACTTACACACTCTCCCACAACTTGAATTATTTTTACTTAGTACTTTCTATAAAAGATAAGAGGATTGTTTCAGAAAAAATTCTTTTACAGATCTGTCTAGTTTTTCAGGTGCCATGGCTAACTGTCCTAATGCAGGTCTAGCTCAAGGTGTTGGTAACAAACAATTATATCCCTACTCTTTGAATTCACAGTTGGAACCAGCTCCATGTTTACAGGGTGATAAATTCACAAAAGGGTCTGATACCAAGGACAAATACAACATAACAGCTGAAGAATTCAGCACTCTTAGCTCTCCCCTGCTCCTCAGGAGAGCATCTACTCAACCACTTCTGTTAGACCAAACGACTCCATTCATAGGTGTTGGCTTTCAGTTCACGTGGACTGAACCGAGGAAGGGAGTTTCATTAGCAGCCCTACCCACAAATCTGAGCAAACAGGAGCTTTTTGTAGGACAGCAGAAACACTGTTGCATTTGTTTGCAATGCATGCTTTCTTGCATGCTGGGACAAGCCGTCAATGTCACATACACCTTCAATCATAAGGCACAAGGGATGCTTCAGTCTCACTCCTACTTCCAGTCTATCATGGCATCATTTCCATTACACCAATAGACCTGTAATCCCTCTACAAAAAGACCAGATGATGAGGACAAAGCCACAAACATTCCACAGTGTTATGTGTCAGAGCACTTCAGTCATGGCAGTCATTCACAGCATCAAAGTATTTAATCTTAAAGATAGGTACAACCTGTTGGTACATTTTACTACAGCTTCATTTCCTTGATGATCAGAGCTTGGGAAGCAGATGAAGGTCAACTAGGATGTATGGGAATTTAACCTGAACCTCTTTCATGATCCGCATATTTACAATGCTGCTCAGCTTTTAACTTCCCTTGTTCAGGATCTCCATCTCAGTGCTGTCTTTGAAATCTATCACTGATACAGGTATGACATTGTGTCTTTGCATTCTTAATTTATTCAGCCCCTGAAGGAAAAAGAGGATGTCCATTCTATTTTGCTTCATCATTTCACTTTTCAAAAATTTTTCTTTTCATGTCTATAGTGGAAACTGGTTTTGATTCATTGTTTGATTTCCTTATCTTTCTTTTGCTATATGATAGACTATATCCTGCTTTCCTCCAACCATAGTTAAGGTAGATTAAGCCTTAAAGGGAAAAATTAGTTTAAACATTGCCAAAATCATACAGGGATAACTCTGAAACAAAGGAGACATCTATATGACTACCTGAAGCATCTGTAAACCATAATGTAGTTATAGTAAGTCTTCTTTCTTTTCCCCTCCTAAACCATGTTCCAACCTGTCCACTTTTTGGTGTTTGTTGAACTACAGTAGAAGTAAAGTAGGACATGTATGCCAAAACACCATGATATTTTGTTTCAGGCAAGAAGAATTTTATGCCTTTTAATGGAAAACAACATTAGTTCACTTCTTACCAGAGTAGATGTCCTTTCTTTCCAATAACTTCTGCATGTTCTGCCTCAGGTGTGTGGTTAATAAAGGGTCAAAGTTGGATCAGTTTATTCATTCAAATAATCCTATTAAGAACAGTGGGTAGTCCAGAAGCTGACAAGAAAAATAATCCACTTGTTGAAATGTTTGGATCAAGTCAGAGAAAATGAGTCCCATCTGGTTTTTATATAGTCTTAAGGGAGAACAAATAGTTAATGCTTGGAAATATATTAAAATCATTATTTTAGAGTAAGAGGCCATTTTCAGATAGTAGAAAAGAAAGGTTTTCTGTAAATGAATACTCTACCAGGCACCTGATTTTTAACAGTAGGGCATGGAGATTCAGTTTGACAAAACCATTACTGAGCAGTAGGTTTGCTACTCTTGGAAAAATGGACTTCTCTTTTCTCTGTGTAGCTTTTAAAGTCCTGTTATTATAGATACTGGCAAGGTGGTAGATTGTGTCTCCTAAATATGGTTAATTAATAGCATTTCATCTCATGCATTATAAGCTGGGAATAAAGAGAGTACCTGGGAAATAAGAGAGCTACCAGTCTTGGAGAAGAGAAAGCAGTGGGAAGAAATTACTTCAGAACAGAATCAGCCACTGCTCAGTCTCATGGATTTACTTATTTCTTTTGTCTAGTTTCTGTCCTATTCCATAAAATGCAGTATTATTTGCCATATATGCATTTCAAGAAAAAGAATAGAAAAATGCCAGGAGAAGAAAGCAATTGCCAAGGCACCCATCTGAACAACTAAAGCATTAAAAATCCTGTTACAGTTTATGGCAATTGGGATTAGAAATGCCACAGAGTACCTTCCTGCCATTCTTTTACAGACAAGACTGCTGGGCTTTTCCAAAGCAGTGCCTGCCAGATTAGACCTGTAACGCTGATTTCCGAGGGGACATGTGTTAAAGACCCAGTCTTGACAGGCAGGGTTCAAAGCCCCTATCACTTTGAATAGCCCTTCGTCACTGTGAACATTTTGGATCAACATCACTGTCCACTGGATAAGTAGGGTAGGGGAACCTATTTCCTTTTAAAAGTTGGTTTACTGCAGCTTAAAGGCCCACGAGTCTCAAAATAATTTTCCAGAACCAGCTTGGGCAGCCAGCATTCAAATAGTACCTTTGTGTTACACCTTTGAGGTGTCTTTCTCTTTTGAAGTTAATTGCCTCTCAGCTATTCATCTGCCCAGGCTGTGCCAAGTCACCATGGGGACTGGAGCAGCTGGGGGTGCACAGAGGTTCTGCACCGCACCATTTGTGTCACATGATGTGTGGTGGTGCCGTGCAGTTTGTGGGATTGTACAGAGTATTGGTGCCTTCCAGGTCTTGCCAGGTCCCCAGGAAATGGCCTGCATCTGATCAGGCTGGGCATGCTTTCCAGTCTGACCACACACAGACCTGATCTCCATGCAGGATGGTGGCAGTCACTCAAACTCAGTGCATCTACAACCCCTCCAAGTAATTTTTTTTTGTAATGATTATTTTCTTGCAATAGTTTTCTTGATTGAGTAATTCATGGCATCTCATGCACAAGCAAAAAATAAAACAAATTGAAAACACTACCCCTGAGACATTCCTGAGAGCCAGAACAATAGCACACTACTCACATCATTTAACACCTTCAAGTGGCTTGCAATGAATTCCCACAAACCAACACAGAGCAAGAACTCTGCACCACACCTGCTCAAGTCCACAGAGGTTTCTTTCCTGCCCACAGGCACATGGTTGTACTTGGGAAGTAAAACATACTCTCTTCTTCTTTTGGGAAACAAGATAGCTACCTATTTATGAAAAAGAAAAATGCACTTCAAAATCATACAGAAACACTTGGCTACACAACAGCAGCAATTGCTGCTGTAGTCCTACAAAGCAAGGTCCCCTGTGTTAGCCTGGGCTGGGCCAGCCCTGCTCTGGCTGCTGGAGTCTGTGCAGCTGCTCTAGGTTTCTTGTATTGTAGAGCTGAAACACGGGATGCTGCAGCAGGCAGCACCACATGGGCAGCTACATCTCCCCATCACTCCCCAGCCTGCCTGGCTATCATCACAGCTGGAGAGCACATACCCTGCAGAAGAGCTCTTCTGAGTATGCAAGAGTTACCTGTGTCTGCACAGCTTCTTTCTGTCTAAATGAACTAAGAATTTCTATTCCTTTTATGATTTTCAGTGAGAGGGAGCCCACTCCATCTGTAGCCAGGCTTACCTGGCTATCAGAGTCATCCCTGATTAGTCTGATGCCTTGAGTCCCTTGGAGTGGTTTGGATCCCTCAGGAACACGTGGAGAGTTTCAGTAGCATAACACTGTAAATTCAGGTAAATACAATCTACTGAAAGGCAACAAATGTGTTAACTTTATTAAGTGTTTCAGATTTTCTTTCCACTTTTTCAAAATTTCCCTTTTTGTTTACAAAAATGGATTATATGTCCAAGAGATGCACAATGAAAGGAAGAAGGATTTCCTGTGCTTAGAAACACTTTTATACAGACTTGCAATGCACACTTTGAAACAAGGAAAAGAGGAAGCTAACACTCAGCACGTGCTCACAACTTCAAACAAGTGGATAGCTGTATGAAACAAAAGCTGAATGTGTATTTGGACATCTGAACAGGAAAGCCAGCATCTTTTATGGGCACCAACATCTTTATTTCATAGGAACAACTCTTGAGGCTTGAGATGTGTTTGCTAGGCTCACAGTAGGAAAGAGGATTTCCAGGATGCGGACAACCTCCTTTAGCACTTCAGGAGTTATGGCACAGTCCAGTCCTGGCCTAGGGAAGGTGAACTGTAGAGAAAGATGGACATTTTCTGATGGTACCTGAGGCAAGCTAAAAAAAATTTAAAACATCTGTCACCTGGAATCAGCTTGACTGACTGGGCTTTTAGCATAATTTTTTTAAAAATTCCTTCCTGATATCTGTGCTAAAGATTGTCTTTGCAGTGCCCCTTTCTGTTTCCAGCCATACACTGGCAATAGATACTTTTCTTGAAGTATGACAGAACTAGAGTGTCCAGAAAAATTCCTGGTGAGTGTGGTAAATCAGACAGGACATATCACTGCATTCCTTGGAATGGGAGAAGAAAGGCAGTGCCACCTTTCAGAAGAAGTTTTTGGAAATGGTGTTGAGAAATAACAAGATTGAATCAGCTGAAGTTAAAGGGGTGGACACATGAGCTCCTGGTAAAGAAATATTTAGCAGGAGGAAATCCAGCTGAGCTAAGGAAAGGCTAAATGTTATCCTCAACACAGTGTGCAGCAGTACCTGCATGCAAAACGCTGCACTGAAGGATGTTACCGTGACCATCTCATACTTCTTCTGGAAGAGCTCAGCTGGCAGGAGGCAGCAGCATCAGAAAACAGCCTGTCAGCTCATGCTTGTATTGAGGTACCTGCTGCAGGTAGCTCAGTTTGCAGGCTGCAGATGGAGATGCAGATTGAGCTCTGGGGGCTGGGAGCCCAAAACAAGCAGCCATGAAGCCTGAGCTGTTTCCATGTTACTGCATCGTGAATGTATTGCTTTATGGAATGAGTCATCTGGGACTCTGCTATGGGAAATCCTTAGTAGAATCAGTAATGAAACCTGGCCTGAATACATGACTGTGGGGTGTGTAGAGAGGCCAATGGGGCACCCATCGAGTCACTGGAGTCACTCGCTGTGGAGGAGTTTTGGTCCCAGCAGTTGTCTCTGGCACTGGGAGTGTGACTGCCTTGTGAATGATCTAGGAAGTTTCCTTAACTCTTGCTAGCCTCTCTAAAGCAATTGGATCATCCAGAGACTGAAGGAAGGCATAAGTAAAAGAGAGAGGTAGGGAGACAAGAAGACTACTTAAGTGCTACCAGACCTCTACAGCAGATCCTTTTCCACCTAAATTTGTTTCAGAGTCTTACACAGCTAACAACACAGTCAGAGCTGATGTACATGTATGTACAAAGAAGCTCATTCTTGGAAGTCTGTTCCCTCAACATATGCAGACCGAAGCGACATACCATAATGCTCTCACAGCCTGTCTGACACCTCCCAGAAGGAAAGACAAGGAAGAAAATGAAGGGGAGACAGCTGCAGCATGTTGACAGTATTTATCTGCTGTGTGGGCTCAATGGTGGAACTATTTCTCAACTTCAGACCTTACCCTTAGCTACTCTGTCCATGGCACTGTCCCCGGGGCTAATGACTCCTTCATTTCCTCTGTAGTATCCTCTTGACTGGATAGGGTACACCAGGAATGTGTCAGCCTTGGACTGACTCATTGCACCAAATCATACAATCAACAGAATTAACCAGAACTTGCGAGCTTTCCACAGACCAAATATCTAGATTCTGACTTTCATGCAAAAATTAGGGTTTTGGAGAGCCTGCATTACTCACCCAAGGCTTCCTGAGCATCCAGAGAGAGACAGGCACCCTGAAAGAATAATTTAGGTTGTAGGAGGAAAAATTACATTCCTTGACTATGGGAATAAGAGAACTTAAGACATTTGGACTATTAATTTAGATACTGCATTAAGTGCCTATGATGCAATGGGATGAATTTGGGCAAAAGCGTTCATGTCACTGCAACAACAGGAGCCTGGAAGGGTTGCTGCTGTGTTTTTACTTGGAGAAAGTCTAGCTCATCATTTTCCCACAAGTCTTTGATCTCATTGGTGGCTCTGCTCAAGTCACTAATCCCCAAAAGCACAAAGCATTCTATTTTCAATTTAGAAAGAGAGTAGGCGTATAGATGAGTGTACCAAAATGAGTTTGGAGAAACCAAAGCAAGATGGAGTATATAATTTCAAAACCCCATCCTCTGCAAGGGAATGCTTCTTTCTCCCTTTACATGATCAGAGGAGAACATCAGATTTCCTGATACTGCTGTAAAGGCTGAGTGTTTAACAAGACATACTGTTCTCTTGTCTGAGAACCTCTGCAATACACCAAGCGCATTTTAAGAAATCACTGCTTTTATTAACTGCAATTATGCAAGCCAGTAATGAAAACTGGAAAGGACTATTATCCAATTCCTCACAGCTATCAAGATTCATAACAACCAGCATCAATTAACTAAGCTGTAAAGTAAATAGTTTTAATGTCTTAAAATACAGCCAGAAATATCCAGGGTAGGAGTGTAACTGGCCAAACGCCCAGCTTTCACACAATATATTCATAACCTTCTGCCTATGTTACAATTTCATGGTAAGTGATCTTGCCTGGGGAGGGAGATGACTCTGTATGGAAAACTGAAGTAATGTCTCAGTTTCACACTGATATATATGTAGAGAGTGGAGTTTTTCTGTTACAACCTGCATTGCAAGGGAGAAGTAACTTTCTTGTTTCTGCTAATAAATTCCTTGGGATGAATTAAAGTAAATTAATACTAGATTAGTGTTTGCATATATATATATATATATATATATATGGTTTATCACAGGTTGCAAAGAAAAACAGGTGGTTGTTACTACCTATAGTAATATTGCAATATAAAAAGTTGTGCTGGTTTGAAGGTGAACCAGCAAGGGAAAATGAACTCACCACGAGAGAGATTATAAGTCAGACCTAAAATTTAATAATAATATTATTATAACAACACTGACACACAAGGGAAATTGCTTTCAACTCACAATACCCCAGCAATATAACCCAGTGTCCTGGGGCACAAACCCAAGGGGGTTTGTTTGCCCTTGTGCTGAGACCCCTGTGGCTCCCCCAAGTCCAGAGCAAAAGGAAAAGAAAAACCTGTTGGTGCAGGCGAGGGCTGTGGTCTGGGCGAGAGCGGGGATCTCCTCCTGTCGAGGTCCTGCTGCTGCTCTGGATCCGACGAGAAGTACCCGAGGTCTTCTTACCCACCACTTATGTACCCTCAGGGAGCACTCAGTCCCTCCCCCTGGGCGGGGACTCACACAATGGGTGATTGACTCTGGGAGCCAGGGGGTGTTGAGCTGTTGATGGCCCATTAGCAGCTCCGCCCCCCTCAGGCTGGGTGTGAAGGCGATAATGGCTCCCTGGGCAGCTGCTGCTAATGGCCCATTGTCCTTGGGGAATGAATAGAGGGGGTAGAATACACAGCTTTGATCACCCCCACACAGGGTTAGCTGGTCCCTCCTGCTGAACTAGGACAAAAGTACAAAGATATCACCCAAGAAAATGTGTAAGAAAAAAGAGAGAGAGAGTAAGAGTTGGAAAGAGAGAAAGAAAGACGGAAAAAAGTAAGAGCATATATTCACTTCCCAGAGGTCTCTGACAAACTTGGTTGGTGTCATTGTCATTGCTGGTGTCTCTATGTCTGAGTGAAGCCCAGGAAACATAAAGTTTGATGGGTTTAAATACCCTCAGAAATACCCCTGGTGCCTCCTCCATGTGTGTGTGGGCAGTGGTGTTTTTGCATTCATGCTGTTTTTTTCAGAAGTCGAAGGTGCTGGTTTTCACACAGCCATTTAGGCTTGAAGCAGTGCAGTGTTCCAGAGGCATCCCTGCTAAGAGCAAGGCCTTCTCCACAGTAGAGGTGGGCATGTGCACAAAGGGCCTCTTTGGACATAGCCTGATGCATTGGAGGTAAGCATCACACACTCAAAGGTTTGCCACTGGCTCTCTTTAGATAAGCATCACACACTCAGACTCTCACCCCTAGGCCTCCACAAAGTTAACAGTTTGTGGGGCTACAGCCTCTTCCCCTCAGCCTTTATCTTCAATCTCCCGACAGGAGGCTTCTTTGCACAGTAGCAATGTTTTAAGGCAATTAAAAAATCCAATTCCTCACCCTTTCATACATATTTTCTGAGAAAAACCCACTAAAGTATTACGAGACTAAGCTGCTGTTGAGATTGAAGTTATAGGATCATAGAAATGTGGATTGGAATATGCCTTTAAATGTCATCTATTCCAATCTCAAGGCAGGACTGTTACCATCCCAAGACTCTTCCTAATGGAAAGCTATGATAGGACTTGTCTTATCTGCCAGTGAGATAGGGGTTACCTATTTGGAATGAGAGCAGGTATCCACCATAAACACCCAGGGCTTTTTGAGCAGGGCTGCCACTAGTCAGTCACTTCCCAGCCTGCGTTGATACCTGGGGTTACTCTGACATAGATGCAAAACTCTGCAGTTGTCGTTGTTAAACTATTTGAGCTGTTTAGGCTGGCCTAGTCCTCACATTTAGCAAAGGTCTTTCAGACTGAAGCTCTGTCACTCATCTTGTCGAATATTTATTCTAATTAAACATTGTCTCTATATTTGCTGATGTTTCATTCTGTTATCATTCAGGCTGTTGATGAACATGTTAAACAACACTTGCAGTGCTCCTCTCATTAGTGACCACCAACCAGACGTGAGCCACCCTTTGAGCCCAGAGGTCCAGCAGCTCTTCAGTCCGCCAAGCATTTTGTTTCTCCAGCCCATATTTCTTCAGCTTCCAAATGAGAATGTTGTGGGTGATGGCATCAAAATCACTAATAAAGTGCATTGTATACATGGCTCTCACCTTCTCCACACAGACAGTCACACTTTTATAGCAGGCAATCCATGTTGACTATTTTTTAGTATTTTTTTACCCATTACATCTGTGAATGGATTCCAAGAAGATGTATGCCCTAACCTTTTCATGAACAAAAATGAAGTTGGCTGGCCTTCACACAGTGAGGTTCCCTAGGTCACTCCTTCCCTCTTTCACTTCTTAACGATTTACTACTACTTTTTTTGCTGTTTTCACAGACGTGCCCCAACCACCATGATTTGTCAGAGACAACAGGCAACACACTATTAAATTATATAAGCCAATTCTTTTAGCACTCTTGAGAAAATGTCATCCAGCCCCACAGGTCTGAATGCATCCAAGTTCTACAGGCAGTACCTACAGTGTTGCTCCCCCACTGTTGCCTGTCCCTCCAGTCTCCAAGTTGTGCTGATACACGCAGTGGTCTGGGAGCAGGTTTTGCTTGTGCAAACCAAAGCACAAAGTTTTATTTCTCAGCCTTCTCTATACTGACCAATACTAACTCATCTCCTCCAACAGACCTGCATCTGCTTTTGTAACCAGCATGCTTGTAGGATTCCCGGTATCCTTAAGTTCTCTCACTAATATCAGATCCAGAACTTTGACCTTCCTGATTTTGTGTGTACATATGCAAGCTATGGTTTCATATCACTCCTTTGCTGACAGCCCTTCTATTAACATCTGGTATCCTCCTTTTTTGTCTTTAGTTCACCAACTTTTGTCCTGAATGCTAAGCCATAGAATCACTGTTAAAACATATCCTTTAACCTGTTTATTATCTAAACAAGCCCATTGTACTTTCATAAGTACAATGAAAACAGCTCTATAGTTGTCTGCTTCTGTCTCCTGCTGCTGTCTGAAGAAACTGTATCTTTTGCTACATTTGAAAAGCTTGGAATTTTGCAATGAGGAATGACAAAGATGAGCCATAGCACAGTCAGTGTCTATTTATTTTTACAGCAAAGCTCTAAAATAGAGGCCCATGAAGATGTAACACTGACATCTTATTGCACTGCAGCTTTTGGGGCCTTGCACATTCTTTAGTCATTCCCACTTGTGCAAAGTTGACAGAATAAATAAATAAAAAAGCTAGCAAACCCAAGGAGTCATTGCAGCTGTTTATTCAGTTTGGTTTCCTTCTGATTTAAAGTACTGAGTCAGGCTTCTATACTATATTAAATCACATTGCTAAAGAATATCCTAAAGGATACTTTTAAGAATGCATACGTTTACTTGTGGTGATTATAAGAATAAAGATCTCTCGCTTAAAAAGGAGCAAGAACTTATCCTCCCTTGGGATGGGAAGGCCATAATCATATAGGCCTGTGTGCAAAGACACGATAAGAACACAGACCAGCAAGGTTGTTGTCACAGAACTGAGTTTTACCAGTATGAGAAAGTATCAGTATCATGGCAGTGTCCATGTCCTGCTTCCCTCCAGGTAGCTCAGTTTTTCATTTTCCCATAACCTCTAAAGATACAAAATAACCTTTTTTTTTGCTTTGTTTGTGTGTGTGTGTGTGTGTGTGTGTGTGTGTGTGTGTGTGTGTGTGTGTGAGCTTCTCAAAAATGGTCAGGCAGGACTTACTCTCTGCCCTACAGTCCTACTAGTTCCCAATGGCTACTTTTTGGTTACTTTTTCATTGGGACTAAAATCCTTTTGTCCTGCTTGTATCCTACACCTCAGACTGGGGCAATCAAAATCCCATTACCCTTGAAAGCAGGGTCTACTGCAGCCTTAACAGCTTTGTAGATCTCCTTCCTGTCTCTTAAATCACTCCCAGGATCTTCTACAGCGTCCTCTTTGTTGGCCTCCTTCCTTATCTTATACACACACAGAGTTTCTGTAACTCCTTTAACATGAGCTTTTGAGGGTTTCTTCAGCGCTTTGGATATCAAGTTATCCATTAACACTCTTTGCTGGGGCTAAGCACCCGATGGTTATACTTAGTGTTGTTTCTCCAGCCTCCCTCCCTAACCAGGATGTTTATTTTCCATAAGACTCTTACAAGTTTAATCTTCTCAGTGGAATTTGCATTTGTCTAGTGTACACAAATTCCCTCCTACTGGCACCCACTAGCCTCTTACAAGGTAAGCCATTCTTTCAGGATGTCTAACTCCTAAGCAATAGACAAAATCTCTTCTACCTAAGATCCCTTTGGCTGTTGCAATATGCTGGTTCTAGAAACATATCAGTGGGGGTGCTTTTTGAAGGGCCTTGAGGGTGCTCAGTCTGAAGAAACAGTACCAGCTAGCTTAGCCTGCTTCAGCCAGTTGGTTGTGACTTGCCAAGAGGAGCGGCTGTTTGCCAAGATTTACCCTTCTTAGCAGAATTTTTATAAGGACTTACCAATAAAGGGGATTAGTCCTGATTTGAGCTCTCAGAAGACCAATCTCCTGTATAGACACATCCATGAAATCCCCAGTGCATGGGAAGAACCAGCTCCTTCTGCACCCAAAGCCTGTCCCTGTTTGAAGGTCCAACTTGCTCCACCAGTGGGAACCACTGGTTATGGACAGCGGCAGTAGCCCCAGCATCCCCCAGAAGGTGTGTTAAGCCCAGTTTGGAGATGATAACTCTGCCTCCAAGGCCTCAGCTCTGCAACTTGCACAGGAAGATCTAGTTCAAATCCCCAAGCAGATGCCAATTGCTGGAAAGGGAATTCCTGCTATACTTTGTATAGGCTGTGCTGGCAACAGCACTTTTGTTAGCATGTCTGCATCTGCACTAAGGCTGCTGCTGGCACAGATCTTCTCTATTAAAACACATGCCTCTACCCCAGCCAGCATTGTTGTTGCAGCCAACATTTCTAGTGTAATCCTAGCTAGAGCTCCCAGCCAGCTGTAATCGTACGCAATCGGCAGCGTCTGTCTGCTCTTTGGTGAAAGGTCTGTCCTGGAGCATGATGATCTAGCAATGGCTCATCAGTAATACTTACCCAGGCATGAAAATGCTTCTGAATTTTTCCATCTTTCAGCCCAAAGAAATTATCTCAGAGTAATGGTAGATTTACACGCATTAAATCAATATCTTTTCCATGTTCCTGCCTCACTGGGAACCTCTCCTGGACCTTAGAGAGAATCTAAAGTTTGGAGGAGAGTTGTTTTTAAAGCAAAACCACTCCAAAATACCCATCTTCAGCCAAACAATAGAGGTTTGGCACCATCCATCACAGTCTAGCCATCTTCCAGCTGTATCTGAGCATACTTGCAAGAAAGAGCCATGCTGAGAGACAGCTACTGTCACATACAGCTAAGGGAAATAAAGGGAAAAGCTCTACTTCTCATCTCCCACTGATTCCCCCATGGAAAATTCTTCCAGAAAATTAATTAAAGTTCTTCATGTCTTGAATTCTATATTTGGCTGCAGTTCTTCACACTTACATATTCTGTAAGTGCCAAGGGAAGAAAAGTGTTATGAATTGTTGCATGTTATGTTGCAGGAACCCTTTCTTTTCAAGGCAGTAAAAATTACACCCACTTGAGCTTAATCAGCCTATCTCCTAGGTCTCGCACTAACAGAAAACCCTTCTGAAGTTAAGTTCAGTGAGATTAAATATGTGCTGCAGTGATGGTTATAGGCAGCATGAACAGGTCCAGCTACCTCAAGGACACCCCTCTGAGGGGTACCCACTTCAGAGAACAAGGAGATAGATCAATCAAACAACAGCAACCCCTGGCACAGTCAGGCAGGGGTAAGAAAGGTTGAGAACAATGTGTTTTAGAAGGTCTCCCGCTGCTCCACTCGTGCTGGCCTCACCGCAGGTCTTCTCTAGGTGATGGTAATTTTGGTGTCAAGGCTTTATACCCAGTGCAGGAAAGCAGTGAGAGCTGCTCTGGGGAGTCAGCCTGAGCTGTGCTTTAAGGCTGCTTTATGTCATTGCCAAAGAGCCACTACCAAGCCCACAGACATCAGGATAAATTGTTGTACAAGCCCATAGGAAGACCTTGAGTTGAAGAGGAAACATAGGTGCTGAGTGGCAATGATTTTCATCAAAAATGAAGGGAACCTATCTATTTAATGCTCAGGATATAAGACAATAAACTACCCAAGGGAACTTCACTTTACATCCCCAGAATTTTCTCTGTTCTTTCTTTTTTGATAGTCCTTTTGTCCCTGCCCAGTGATAGTGTGCATAACACCATTCACCTAATTCTGGCTGGGATTTAGAATTTTTACACAAAATCTGGACTTGTGGGCTGCTGTACATGGAGCAGGGTTGTCAGTAGCATCTTCTGAACAAGTAAACATACGTAAAACCACAGAGCTGCTGCAGTGGTGACCAGCTTTCAGCTGGCTGCCTTCCAGAGAGGGATTTACAGTCCCTGACTACGCCAGCATTGGAGAGTAAGAGGCAGAAACCCAAGCTAGCCAAAAGGAAATGCTGAAAGGAAGGATGTAATATAACCTAACTCCGCCACACTCCTCCCAGGCTTGGATTATTTCCCACAGGCTCCTGGAGCTGCACTTCCAGCCCAATCTTCTCTTGGCTCACTCTCTGGCCAGGGGTACATACCCCTCTCACACACAACACTTGATGTACAGCAGAAATGTTGCCTTCTCTTTCCAGGTAACTTATGCACTTAGCTCTGACCTCACTTTCATTTCTTCTGCACCTACTGCTCACATTTGTTCTTCCCTCCATGGCAGCACTCTGGTGGTGCACTCCTAGGAAAAGCTGCTCTGTGCCAGGGATGGTACCTCAGAGGGACCATGACCAAAGTCAGGTCAGGGACACTCCTGCAGTTGGTGGACAGATGAAAAATGGAAGATGGGACAAGTAGTTTAAAGAAACCTGTATGAGCAGATCCGCCATCCAGCAGTGTCCTTCACCTCACTGGAGGAGCTGGCAGGGACTGGGTGTGAAGTCTGGCAGAAACAAGGGAATCTGAGGCTTGGGAGGTGTCTGGCTTAAGTTGAGTCAGGGTAATGGGGAGCAAAGGTGTTTTCCTAAGTGTTTGCTTAATCATCTTTTTTTTTTTTTTCTCAAAATCCAGATCAGTAATAAAAAGTTTATGTTAATTTGCCAAAAATTAAATTAAGTTCAATTCCCAAAGTCAAAACTCTTTAGCCAGAGATACACCGAAAATTGCCCTTGTACTAAAGATAAATTTGAATAGTTACAAGCCCTTTACATGATTCAATTCTGCAAAAAGCCCCTTACCCTTTTAACCTACTTCTGTTCTCCACAGATCTTTCTCTTTCTGAGTTCATAAACATTCCTCTTGAAATGTGTAGTTCACTTTCTCTTACATTGTATACTGCCTCAGTCACAACAGCTTGATGCACATAGCTTGAAGTCAGCTAAGCCAGGTTTCATTTAAGAATGGCCTACACACACATGCACACATGCTCACTGACTGCAGTAGGAGGTTTCCTTTTTTTTTAAGGTAAAAGTTGTCCAGCTGTTGGACAGATCAAACCCCATCACTTATAATGGACATCTTTGCATTTTAAAGTTTGTTCCCTTCTACAGTTTCACTCCTCCCATACCCACACCTGTTGCAGAGTGATGGAGGTACAGCTCATCTCACCAGCTAGGGAGATATTTCACTGTGTACAAAGAACGGTATCATCATGTACGCCAATGCCTCATTTTATGCAGAAAATAGGGAAATAGTTGTGCAAACCAGTTATGCATATGAAAACTATCATCCCAAACCTTGGCTAGCTTCACTGAAATACCAAAAGTCTCGTTACCTCTCCAAAGACTATTTTCTTATACTTTTTCAGTCTTTACTTGCTCCCACCCATTTTGACACCAAACCTGTTCAAAATAATCTATCACTGTCTTCTTTTTCCCTTCAGATGAAGGGAGAATATTTTCCCTGCCTACAAGAATAGGTGTTCTCTGTTATTTACATATTTAAATGAAATTATTCCATGGTAGAAACCTGATCTGGAAAGCTTAAACTCAGAGGCTGGAAGTTTCGGCAGGTAATTAGCATCTGAAAATAGAGCAGTTAAACAGGAGCAGTTTGACTGTGATATTCCAAATATACACCCCAAATAAGAATGAGGGGAAGAAGCACTCTGCTCCAGAATGAGCACAGGTTCCAATCCCAGTGGAGAACTGGGGCGAAAGGGTTCTTCCAGTCAATAATGCCACTTCATTATGAGTCTAAACCTGGGGAAAGACTGTGTCTGAAACAGCTCTGGCATTCCGAGTTGGTGGATTTTAGGTACTTTTATTCCCTTTCATTTCCATTGTTGAACCACTCCTCTCTCTTCACCAGAAAGCAGTATTTTTTCCCCTTTACAGACAGAATACTCTAGGACAGAGATACTGAGATCAGAGCCCTCAAAGGTATTCTGGTTCCTAATTCAAAGGAGATTCAACAACTCAGATGCATGTAAAGGTCTGGGATTACGCAGCCTTCAAAGGCTGTGTACCCACTCCATGACCCCAAGTCATCTTGAGTTTTCTGAGCCCCAGGCTTGTGTTTCAACATCTAGAGATGTTTTCTTCTGTTATAACACCTGGTTCCAAATTCAGTATATTTCTTGCTGAATAAGGGAGTTGGACCAGTGCAGTAACAACACACACAAACAGATGCAGGGCATCCCTCCACTGCAGGTTTCTGCCTTCCATGCTCTGGCCATGACTCTGCATCAACCCCTCATCCACTGCAGTGCTACATCTCTTTGCTGGGCAATGGGCCAGATGCAAGCGCATAGACACACACTCTGCCTTCACCCACCCTGCTGATGGGGTACCATTGCTCTTGCCTGACCATAACCTCACACCACAAGGAAAATTTGGCATTTGCTCCTCAGACTTCCTTCTTTCTCTCTGTGAGTCCCAAGAACAAAGAGATGTACTTCATGAAGAGGTATTTCTTCTCCCCTCAGACTTCTACCATATTATGAATGTCTTCAGCAACCACAGTTAGACCCAATTGCATCTGATCTTCAGAGAATTAGTTCAGGTGTTTTGGAACTGAGTCCTTTGTAAACCTTAAAACTCCATGGGTTTATTCCTAAAGTTCATTCCTAAGAATCACACCTTCAACCTCCAAAGCACAAAAATGTATCTTTTGTTAAAGGATTTAACTACTGCTTAGATTCATTAGCAAGGTAATTTTGGCCTAATTAGTCTTCTGATTTCTATGTCATCCCTTGTATGCCCTCATAAATTAGTAAAATTACTTTTAATATATGCTAATCACTATAATCTGGTTTGTCCTTAATTATACATGTAATGGGGAAAATAATTGGAAGATAAAGGGTATTCAGAAGGGCCAAAATACATAAATCAGGAAAAGGACAGAATATTATCATTAAGCAATCAAAAATTATGCTTTTGAGTGTGTGGAAGACAATTTGTTTCCTATAACAAATATCAGATTGCTTCATTTCTTTTGGAGCTCCTTATTGCAGCAAAATTGATTAATAAATGTAATGACAACTGAGGTTTTGGCCTTACAACATCTGCCTGGCCTGAAATGAAACACCTAATACAAGGACAAAAATATGGAAAATTTATTTTCAGAATAAAGGGCAAAGTATAAATAAGTTGCAGTTTATAAATTTCTAAATGAAATTTTCCTAATTTCAGAATTTTCTTCTGTCAGAAAACACATCAGTGAAGTTTCCTGAAGTTTCTCCTGTGTTTAAAATCAAATTGAACTGTGTACTTTTTCCCTTTGCATGGATTTGATGAACATTAACAGTAATAGTAGTAATTTCCTGGGCATTTATTATTTCTGTTCTTGAAAAGTACTGTCAAATTCTGTTCATGCTTTAAATGTTGCAGTGTAATGTGACTTTAGAAAGCACAGCAAGGAAGGAAGAAAAGAAATTATAGCTCTTCTCTAAAGTTATTGGAAGGGAGCAATTTAAAAATACCTTAATATACAAAAGGACATAAATCAGGAAAAATGAAGATACTACAGCTATCCATGTCTTTCTGCACAAATATTTGAAATGGTAAGCATTTTTTCATCTTCTTGCTTTCTGACTGTAGGAGAACTGAGATGTAGAATTGCAATTTGCCTGAATGAAAAACAGGTTTTTGTTTCATAGTGGGTTTTATTATGGGGTATTGTTTGGCAGCTTTCCCCTGTTGTTAGACTAATGTTGACAAATTGCACTTTGACCATTCCAGTTCAATAAGTACTCCAGGTAATGCTGTCTTTAGCAGCAGAGCCTGCTAGCAGAGTGCAACGTGAATGTGGGAAGCTGGTTAACATGCTCTGAACCTCTTGGCCTGACACATTTGCCAGGGTTTGACTCACACTCTTACCTGTGAGTCTTTACTTTGTGCCTGCCCCAGCATTGCATCTATAAAGGATTTGCTGTTAAAATAGACCAGCTGCTAACATTTGTAATGGTGCTCAAGCATTCAGTCCTTATCTTGGCTGATCCCATGTGTAAGATGCACACTTTTGATCAAGTATGTGGAAAGCATCCACAGTAGATTTTCAGGAATTTTAGGAAATACCTGATTTGAGTTGTTGTTTGTTCAAGTGCACAGTGAAATCAGGTATGTCCATGCTGGCAGAAGCTTTAAGAAACCAGAGGGACATCCTGGCTCATCAGCTCTAGCCCACAAACCAGCTTCTGTAACTTATTGCAAAGGGAAAACTGCAGTCCCTGAGAAGAGCCCACTGTCCTCTCTTGGTACAGCTCCCTGCTCTACCTGGTCATGTTCTCATCCTTAGAAAAATTAGACCAACAGGTCCCAGCAAAGTGTCCATGCTTTGCTTGAGTACAGGCCATTTTCTTTCGTACAAAATTTCTCAAGGAGATTTCATAGCAAACAAGCTGCATGTTATTTTTCAGAAAAAATACATCAGCATCTGACATTGTTCTACATTTTAAATCAGAGTGAATTTAAGTTATAAGAAACTCAAACATTCAAAATTTCTCTTTGGTGCCTTCAGTCTGACAAATGGCCAGAAAGAGTGGTGGCCACACCAAAGACATGAGGTGGAGAGGACACTTTAAAGCAAAACACAGACAAAAAACCTTACCTACGTGATTAGCAAGTACAATGTATGATGCAAAGAATCTCATCTGCACTGACCTTTGGCATTTAAACACAGAACAATAATAGACAATATTTTTATTTTGAAATAAAAAGTCTTGTGCTAAAGGTCTTTCTAGATCTTCAGAGTTTGTAGCATTACTTTCTGTGGCTTTATGTCAGCAAAGGATTTGAACTAATTATCAAGCACATCTCCCAGTTTAGGCAGGATCAGGACCTCTCCTAATTTAGGCAACTTAAAACATCAACAACTATATTTTTAAATGACTTGTGCATATGTGAGGGGAGATCCCAACCTTTCAGCAACTGGCAGCTGGGATCCCAGCACAGCTAGGACTAGGATGCCATCATGTCTGCTAATTTTCTTAAGAGAACTAACCACACATTGGGACATGCCTTAAAGCTTGTTTTATTTTTTAATATATTTTATTGAATAGGGAATTGGAGAATCAGAGTACATTCATACATTTTTACTCCCTCTGTCAACAGGACAAAATGAGGCCAACTACACAAAATAAATATAACATGAGCAAGTTGAAATATTAATTTAAAATAATATTCTGTACAGACACAGAACTTTCATGATGACAAAATATTCAAAAGATTTTCTAATTGTCTGAGAACTTGAAACATTTGCTGAATAATTTGAATAATTAACCTTCCCATGAGGTATTAAAAAATCTTTCAACCATCCATCAGTCTTTTTGTTTGACTGGTGACTTAAGTCATCTGGTATTGATTAATGCTATCAGAACTTTAAAGTGCAACAAATCTAAGCAGAACCAACCTGTATCTTGTGTAAGTGCTCACAATAATGAATCAGCATTATTAGAATTGGGAAGCCTTCAGCATAACCTCACAAAGAGGTGGCAACTTCCTAAACATTTACAGCCATCAAACAGCAGCAGCACTAGCCAGGCATTAAAAGGTTTGGGTTTTTTCTCAACAAGCATATCACATTATTTAGCATGCCCCAGCACAGCATTGCAGACACTGCCACAAGCCATCTCTGCGTGGTTCACAATGCAATCCAAATGCCATTACTGTTCATAACCTTGCTCTTTTCAAGAAAGTATTGACTGAACATATTTAAACCCTTACATGAGAAGAGGTCTGTGTAGATGCAATCCATCTACAAATGAAGTCACAGGCTAGAAGATAACTTTGGTACTTTTTTAAGATGAATCAAATGGGAAATCCTGTGGTGTAATGGAGAGCACTCCAGACTCTGAATCCCAATGTCATGAGTTCGAGTCTCGCTGGGGACCGTCCCCTGGCAGTTCAATGCCTCCCTGCCATCCAATCCCGTCAAATCTCAGATGCTCAGCAGGGTCAGTCCCGGTTAGAACTGGGTGCTTTAGACAGTCCTGAGGACTTCACTGTCACTGTTCAAGCTCGCTTGGCTGTGGCAGATGGACCTCAGGACTTAAACAGTGGGGCCAGTTCTGCGCACGCTGTGCCTCACCTAAAAAATCCACTGCGCAGGCTGGAAGGGGACACACCCACATGGGGAGAGCCCTTCCCAAATCTCCATTTGTGAAGTCTGGACATACACACACAAATGGGAAAGGTAATCACTCATCTCTGTGGGCTTCATTTGACCTTCATCCACTATTTTTCCATGGGTGCATAAGTGAGCAAGCCCAAATGCGGCCACATGCCATAAACTATGAAAAATATAGTGAAGAGAAGAAGGATATGAAGAAATCTGGATAACATTTAACATACAAGTTAATGATCGTATTGTTCTTGGCGTTTACTGAAAACTACCAGGCAGCCTCTGGAAAATATGCATTGTTCGGAATCTGTTCAGAGTTTTTATCAAAGCTTTGTTGCAATTAGTAGCAAATTATTGTTCATTCCTCTGGAATTCCTTGAAATAAGATCACCCTGATGTCAGCCTTAGACTATTCATACCCTTGCCTCTATAGCTCTATGGGAAATTTGTTTTAATAATAAATGGAATATCAAGTATTTGTGCAGCAAGCAGCAACGATAAAGCCTTGGCGCCATTCAATAGCATTTTCACTGTCAAGGGACTTGATTCGCCAACCTTAGTCTTTACAGCTCCCAGTGAGGTGGGTGTGTGACCAGTTTTCATCACTAAATGTAGTGATAGAAGCAGCTAATCTCTCCATCCCTAGGTTGGTTGGTCACACCCTGATAAGCACAGCCCCAGCCTGGCAGCTTCCAGCAACTCGCTCCAGCATCATGCGGGTAGGCTCAACTGGATTTAGCTGCTGTTCAAATATGGTGCTCTTTTCTTGTCCAAATACTTCATAGCCCTGTGAGTTAATTATTACTCCTTTTTTTCTGGCCAGAGTGAAGGCACACTCATGAGAGTTGTTTGCCTAAGGCCAAGGTACTAGAGCTGAGACAGGGGCCAAGAGCTTAGGGATCCTGCTGGCCTTGCCCTCCTAATGCTTGCAAAAGTCCCACTGTAAGACTGACAGCATCTGAGCTGCTTCTCCATCATGCCTCAGAAAGGGGAAACAGCTGACTTTCCAACTCCTGTTTCTCCCACGTGGTTACCCAAAGTCCTGTGTGGAACTGGAACTATGGGAACAGGCTGGTGCAGCCTGGCCAAGCTACAGGGGGTGAATGTCCTTGCTACAGATGTGGTGGAGCCTAGGCACAGCTCCGCTCCAGTCTTACTCCTTTCTTCCTACCACCATTGCTACCAAGGATGGCAGGCAAAGGTGTGGAAGAAGGAAAGCAGAGACATCTGGCCAGACTTTTTCACTAAGGGAACATTTCTGTGTGAATGTCTTCCATGGGCTGTGCTGCTCTCTTCTTTCCAAGAAGACACTGCAAAGCCACTTCTCTGCAAGAGAAAATTAGAATTAAATGTTCCTCTATTGCAGAGCTGCACAAAGTCTTGATGTAGCAACATCTACCTCATCTACAAGTATGGTGCTGATGAGCCATAAGGGTACACTAATAGAAAAATAGATCATTTTTAACTACACTATTGAGAAAAAGCTTGCATTAAAAGTATCATAAATATCTGTTTTGTTGGTTTTTTCAAAGCCATGAGGTATGAGGCAAAGAAAATTAACCGTGAGGGAAATTGTTGGAGTGGTGTCATTATTTTCATGATTATTCCTAGCAATAGCATGAACAATGGGAGAACACAGTCAATTGCAAATATTTTCAAGCAATTTACGCAGCAAAAAAAACAGCCAGAGTGAAGGCATGCAACGATTTTAAAGGCAAAGATGTTACTAACAGTTCCTTTGAGCGGATGGGATGCATACTGTTTCTTTTCTGCAAATAACAAAAAATGTTACTAATTTGATTAATTATGAACCTTCAGAAATAAAAAATGCAGCATGGAAATCTTGATTAGTAATCATTGCTACACAAAGTTAATGACTGCTAATGATTAATTAAAAATTGCTCAAATGAGTTTCTGCAGCAGTTGGATGAAATTATATAGGAAATTACTGTGCCATGGTACACTAGACAAATGATTTCCCTAGTGTGTATTTATAGAAGTAAATTGCACAATGCAAGCAGCAGAACAATTATCAAAACTAATCACTCCTGGAACTTGGGTTCTTGTTTACCGTTTTTCTGGGGCTATGAAACAGTCAGATAATAACCATGAAAACCGTATCACCCACGGCAAGGCTTAACATCTGGTGATGGATGCTCACCCAGAGTGTCAGCATTACAGCAATATATGCTTTTCCTGCTCCCTTATAACCTTCTAGTTTTGAAGAAAAATATAAAAAGAATGTAGACACTGTTTTCTTTAGTGATCAGGGTCAGGGATGGCTTTGTATCTCTTTAAGGGCTTTATCCATCAGAGAAATGCCGTCAGGCAAATTTATGTGCAGCTGTGTGATCACTGGTTTCAAGAAGCACCACAGATCTATTTGCACTCATCCCACAGCAGGAGCAGTTCTTGCTCCTTGATTTTACTGCGGTGTATTTTCAACAAAGTGAGGATGAAAACTGCTTTATATCACATTGAAAAGGAGGAGAGGGTAAAGAGGAAAAGTAATGCAATCGCCAGAGAAATATTTAAAGCAGAAATAAAACATTAATAATCTCATGAAACGGAGAGACAAACCTAAAAACTTTTCACACAGCTGTATTTTGTTTAATAAGAGAATTTATTTTTAAGTGAATGGATGATTCACATGGAAAAATATGTCCTAAATATTCATCATCTGTGGGAGAGCACTGTTACAACATGCATAATGTGGTTTCAGAGAGAACAGTTTGGCTTTGTAATAAAGATGTGGGCTTCAGTGGTAAGAAAAGTCTATGTTACTGTAAAAATATGTCAAAGTTCCAGAAATTAAACTTTCATTAATGGAAAAATATACCATCACTATTCCCAAGCAGTTATTACAACCTGGTCTTGTCATGCAGAGAAATATGCAGTTAGTTATCCATGCTACTGAGTCATTTGAGAGTCTCCTTGAAAGACACCATCCCATCCATTTTATAACATTACAGTAACAGAACTATGGAGTAATCATCTTCCCTTTTATAATATATGAGAGTCATAACACTGCAGTGGGGAAAAATGTCCACATCCTAAAACTTTCATTGCTCCTTCAGGGTTATAAACTTCTTACATCTGTTGTTGTGCTTACTTATCCTTATTTCCTGCATTCATTTGTTCAACATGAAAATCTACTGGTAAACAATCCTCTTAGTTATCCAAAGGCAAAAGCTCATTTCATGGATGCAAAGGGAGGCTCAGGTTCATTGCTTCATACAAAACCAGTTCAGTCAATGATTGCATTTGATGGAAACCCTTGAACCAGTGTTTATTCACCACAGGCCATTTGTAAACAGTGCATGGAGAAGGTGTGTGTGGTCCTGGGCATAGATCAACATGTTAATGTGATACAGCGTCCAGTGCTTCCAGCTGAGGTGACTCACTGAAATGGGTATCAGAGACATGGAGAGGATACAGCTTTTCCATAACTCAGAACTGAACCCAGATGAGTATTGAATTGAAATTAAATGTATCAGGCCTTTTTTTTAATAGCTCTTTTTGAAAAGGAAAAAAAAAGTAAAAGTATGACATTTATCACTTTGGTTGCTTATTCATTTAAAACACTGCAAATGAAGTGATTTTCTGTAGCAGAAGTACAGTTATTTCCTGTACAGGATAACCTGGGCCAATCTGAACTTTCATTCCTAGCTATATTACTATCTGGAAACATAACTTCTGGATTTTGCAATTAGTCCTATTTATATGTACTTAGAGAAATGGCTAGACATATTTGAAACAAATAGGTGAGATAGGAAAAGATAAAAAAGAGAGAAGGAATCTGTTGCTGCAAAATAGCCCTTGTTAGATCTATGTGTTTCAGGTTGCCAGAGCCCAGGGCAGGAGGAAATAATTTGTTTAATTCATTAAGAAACAAAGAAAAGTTGAAGCATAATTTCTTCTCTTTAATCCCAACTTTCTGAGGAATGGGCTGGTTTTGGCTGGGGTAGAGTTAATTTTCTTCACAGTGGCTAGTTATGAGGCTGTATTTTGGATTTTTGCTGAACATGGGGTTGATAATATAGAGATGTTTTTGTTATTGCTGAGCAGGACTTACACAGGGCCAAGGTCTTTCATACTGCCAGGCTGATAAGGAAGTTGGGGGTGCATGGGGAGTTGGAAGAAGTTACAGCCAGGACAATGACCCCAAACGACCAAAGGGTTATTCCATACCATATAACATCATGGTCAGCATATAAAGGGGGGGCAGGGAGAGGAAGAAGATGGTGTTTGTCTTCCCAAGTAACTGTTGTGTGTGATGGGGCCCTGCTGTCCTAGAGATGGCCGAACAACTTTCTACCCATGGGAAGCAGTAAATTAATTTCTTTTTGTGCTTTGTTTGTATGTGTGGCTTTTGCTTTCCTTATTTAAATTCTCTTTCTCTCAACCCATGAGTTTCCCAGGTTTTATCCTTCCAATTCTCTCCACAGTCCCACTGGTGTGGGAGTCAGCAAGTGCCTGCATGGTGCTTGGTTGCTGCCTGGGGTTAAACCATGACAATGAGTAATGTTAATAAGCAAAGATTAAAATGTCCATATGCCTCTCATTCCATCTGAAAAATTTAATATGAATAATTTCCCCACAAAAATGAGACACTAAGAAATCTTCAAGTAGGAAAATGCATCCATTACTGGGTACTGTAGAATGTTGACTAACTTTCTTCATTACTTTTTAGTTAAAAGGTAAGAATGCATACTTGTAATTTTACATCACTTTTGACCCAGGCTGTAGCTTTTTTCAATAAACATCACTGACCCACACCATAAAATATCTATCTATCCAAAAAGGCAACTCAATCAATGTGTATTTTTTGTAAGTAATAATCAGGAAAAAAATACGAAATGGAAAACTCCAGAGCACTAACAGCCATGCTAAAGAAGTAAAATGAACCTTTTAATAATGTTTATACTAGTGATTTGTATCAACAATTCTGATGCAGACTGAAGTAAAATCTCAGCAGCCAACTCTAATACATGTTGCATAGAATTTGGAAAGATCAATATTTTGACACCTTTCTTTTGGCTAAACCTCAAATTATGATCCAAATCCTATGCATTACAGAACATTCCCATACCCTGTGGAGTGCTCCAATTTACCCCTGCTCCAAGTAATCTGAAGCCTCCTTTAAGACAGATGTTTGTGCAGATCTATTTAAATTAAAAGAAACATGGGTTCCAGTTTCTTGGGTATCACTCTAGGCCTGTGGAAATTCAAGTCAGGTAGAAAATGTTTTCTTCTACAGACAGGAAAAATCCCAGTTCCACAAAAGGAAACTGCACACAAGTCCCCAAACACTGGACAGCTGCACCAGATTTGGCATGCAACCAGGGTTCACAAACTGACCACCGTCCCTAATGATGAAGTTCAAGGAAATGGCCTTAATTGGGCCCTTTGAAAATGTCAAAGAATTGAGTAAAGCTGATGAGCCAACAATGACCATGGAAACAAGCCACTACAGCCACTCAGACAAAAGCAAAGTGATGATTTGGCCAAAACACCAAATCAAAAAGGAGCTGAGTCTTCTTGTACACTCAATGTTTTTCTGTGTTAAAACTCATTTTAGCTATAAGCCAAGAGACCTGTTGTTCTGTCCAACCCCTCACTCCCTTTTGCTCTTCAAATTGTTTTTTAAAACGTATTCTTTTTTAGAGTTTTACATCTCCCTCCCTTGCTGTAAGACATCAAATACCGATGCTCTCATTCTGTATATTCTCAACTCATACAGACAAACCCTCTGATGTTAACTGCCTGTCTGAGCAAACAGTAGCACAAGGACTACAGGATCTAGCCAGGAATATCATTCACACATACCTTTCAAGCCCACATCATGTTGCTCATCAGCCTGCACCCCAGCATATGCTCTCTTTAGATGACCTCCCCTCTTTCCATGCAACACTCCCTGTCTTATCGCTTCACATGAATTACAAACAAACCAAATGGCATCTCTGAGATTTCAGAATAAGGGAGTTACATACAAAGATGGTGGAGAACGTCCTCTGTTTCAGGCCCTCCAAAAGGTGAGGTTGCAGTCACGAGCCCATGCCTTGGGAGAACAGGGACATGGGGGATACTGCACATACTTGTGACACAGCACTGTCCACACCAGTACCTTCAGCTGAGTTTTGGACGATCTAAATGCCTAAGCTTCAAGCAGCCACTGATGGAAGACTACAAAGTACAGCCATACATTTAAACAACACTGCAAGCTCACATTTAGCCATCTAAATTGTACAGACTGGACACATGTTGGATAAAAATTTATCTATTGCTCAAGCATGTTTTCATCCACAGCAGAATTCACAGCTCTCACTCTTTTTCATCCCTCAAAAAATAATTTAAACTTTTGTTACAAGAGCACCTGCAGCACAGGGCACCACCTGCTACTTTCCTAACAGCTGGAGTAAGATCCACGTGCTGCTGGAGTGACACTTGCAAACAAATGCTGTCAGACCATCATAAATATTTCTAATATCAAATCTCTGTATTCAGGCTTTTCAAACACATGCTAATGCAAGCCAGAATTGTATTCAGCAAGGCTCCCTTGAGACTTTAGGTAAATTTGTGGGTTTGTGTTTGCTGAGTTGGGCCTTTTGCAGTGTAACTTGGTAATCATGATGAATGAGGAGCCATCTCCTTGAAAATGGGAATCCTGGAGACATTTTCCTTGACTAGCATTTTAATAAGTACCTTGAGAAAATATGGAAGTGCTTCAGTTCAAAAGGCTGAGGAGTGGAAAATATTTTATGGGCCTCAAATGAAAACAATTTTTCAAGTCTACAACCTCTGTTGAACTGTGTAGAAAACATGCCATGGCAGGAGGGTACAGAAAGACAGCACAGTGTCGTTTCTGTGCTATATGACCAAAGGCCTGGTCATGTCTTCTGCAAAGAATCAAAGCCTGAAATCCTCACTCAGGACCAAGACCTGAGCCATGCTGTGGCAATACCAGCCCTTTCACACACTAACTCAGGGGCAGTGAAGTCAGGTCCTGAGGTCAGAGCTCTATTCTGCAATGTCCTTAAAATTCATTCAAGCTGATGGAACTTAAGGTATGTCCTTAAGTGGGCATTTTACCAGGGCATTTTACTTCATCCCTAACAAAAAAAAAAAACATTGTTGGAAACTTCTGCAATAAAAACAATGCAGCAAGCTGCTCTGTACTGTAAATCAGTGGAGTCCACTGACCTCCTGAGCTTTACAAGTCTTTTTCAGCTGTGAAACAGGATGAAACCCTCAGCTGGGATCAGCCCACAGACCTGGGACTGGCACAGACAGTCAGACCCCTATGGGTGCTCTTACAGGGAGCAGTCCCTGGGTGATAAACTAAAGCAGTTCTTGTCATAGGGAAGCACAAAGTGGATAACCCCTCATCCCAACAGCACATGTGTTCTCTTCCCTCCCTTCAGTCCCACTCTCACAGGGCAGCTTGGAGCCTAGCAATGGGACTTTCTGCTTGGAAAAAGAACTAAATCCAGGTTTCCCAGACTCTTGTTGACTCCTCTAATTGCAAGGTTATCACACACAATGGCATCAGAAGTTGCCTTCAGGGAAGCTGGCAATGGTATTTCTGCAAGAACAATCCTGCCTGTGTACTAAGTGCAGCAATGGCTGTCGAGCAGGAACATTTTGCTTAGGATGCCAGCTGGTCTCAGGTATCCTCCACACCCTGAAGTAACAGCTGTGCCAGAGCTGGGGCAGCTCTGAGTCTGCGTAAACATGTAGATCCAGCAACCTTAAAATCAGGAACTGAGGAAGCTTTACAGTCAGGTAATAACACAGTTTTCTAACTGTCCAAGTCCTCTACCGGATTTGACTGCAAGTTATAAACAATGAGGTAACATTTATATGTGGAAAATAATATGATTCAACTTCTCCAGGTGCTATTGTATAATATGAAAATCATATCTGACATCTAGTGAATGTCAGCAACAGTGACAGCTGCTGGTTTTAGACAAAGGCAGGAGTGCTGACAATGCAATGTACACAGTATTGTACATTATCTGCACGTGTCCCCCTCCTACCCACCTGAAATTAAGCCTTCTGGGAAGACATCCAAGAAAGGGTACACCTAATACTCAGGGCTCTTGTCTCCTTTGACAAAACCATAGACTGGAGTAGATTTAAGAGGAACAGAAAATCTTAAACAAAACAAAGAAAACCATTTTTAAGAGCTACACTGAGTGCCAGAAGGCTAAACAAAGCCTTTATCTACTCCCCAAATAACAAACTGGTCCAGTGCCATGAGTAGTCTAGCAGTTCTAGAAAGCATATCACTTAATGCCAACAATAACAGACACCTTAGGTCAAATATGGCCCCTTTACAGAAATTTACCGTATATGACTAATGCAGACAGACAGTAGTGAATCAGAAATCTGTTCCTCGCCTATATATGAAATTATTTATAACACTGAAATTCTAACATTACAGTGGCATATTACACAATAATTTTCTTTCATATATATTTATTTTCCCAATATTTCTTCCCTGAAATATAAACAAAGAAGAAAAGAATCAAATTATAAAATACTATATAAATCCAACTGCAAACATGCTGTTAAGATAAACTAGAATAATACTGAAACTCCACATGACTTATTTGAAAACATCAGGGCAATAGTTGTGAGATTATGTAAACCATGTGGTCCTCCCAGTCCCCATGAAAACAAAATGTTTGGATATGGATGTGTGTTCACATGTATGCATTCTGTACCAACTTGTGGGCTGCTCAGGGAAGGACAAGTAAGTCAGATGAAGACTTTGGGGGGGAGGTTGCAGAAAAACTGCCAGGCAAAGGGGAAAATAAAGGATTAGGCAATATGGTATGTCCTGAATTTTCCATACAGTCAGAGAAGGAGGAGCAGAGAGGTAACGAAAACAAAATGAGTATCAGGAAATGTTTGTATGAGTTAGTGAGTAACCCCTGGAAATTTCTCCCATACAAATTACCAAGGTGATTAGCACAGAAAACACCAGGAAGATTGCATTTACATAGATTTGATTTTCATATGAAATTACAGTTGCTAAAATAAACAACTCCAAGAAATCACTGACTTTCCTTATTTAAGAAGGATTTGTCCATTTGTGCAAGTTCAGAGCAACAAGAGCACTGCCCTGATGGCTGCCAGGCTGTCAATGGTCTGCACCCCACTTACAGGACCAGGCAACCCATTGCTTCCTCAGTTACATAAGTTCATTTCAAGCAACAAGGCCCCAGTGATGTGCTGACCCACCCCCAAACATCCACAGGCAAGTGCAGGGTCTCCATCCCCACTGGTGAAAGCCTCACTGAGCTGGCACAGGCTTGAGCACTTCCAATCCACTCCTGAGCCAGCAGCACAGTGAACAAAAGACAGGCAAACAGGATAGAAAATGTCTGGCCGAGTGCCCTGCCAGCCTTGAACTTACTGCTGGGCTGGGAACTAGAGGGCTGGAAGCAAGGAAAGAAACTGATAGAAATCTCCTACACCTCCAAGGTTTCCAGTTGCTGTACAGTTGATAGGATTTGGTGTCTAATCTGCATGACCAAAAACTGATTTAGTGTCTAACCAGCCTGCCTGCCATCTCTCCAAACAAGAGCTGTACTCCTGAAGCACACCAAAACTTAGGGAACATTTTCCTGAAATACCACATGGGTAAGAGGAAACTGGATGAGGTGAGAGAGGAGGCAATTTGTGCATTAGAGGTCTTCTGCTGTGTGCCCTAAATTGGGTAGGTCCTCCCTGCAAGAGAAACAGCCACAGCCTGATGGAAACTACCAGCATTCATTATTCCAAATGTGTAATTGTCAGCAAGAGTCTTGTCCAATGGTAAATGGATTTCTTTCCCAAGTTGTCACCAGAACCCAAATGCACCACAGACAATGGATTTGCCCCATTCTCTTCTCTGATTTCAAAGACAATTGAAAGTATCACCAAACAGCAAAAATTGTGCTAACCTGCAAAGCAGTCTTATTTGACCTTGCATCTTTTGCAAAAATAAAAATCCTCTTCTGTTTGCCATAAAATGACTGCTTTTTAGGAGAGCTAATTACTTTTAATTTCTGTTAACCATTTTGCTGGGAACATAATGTCTATTTGAAAACAGCACATGATTATATGACAACAATTACATGTAAATAAATTAAAACAAATTTTAGTTGTGAATTTCAGGCCCATGTAATTATTCTTTGGAAATTAAAAGCTGGGATTGAAAGAATGGGTACAATGCCAAGGGGCCTTTAAAAGGCCTAATTCATACCAAATAACCACAGGCTGTAAACAAAAGTCTTTTATTTCTGTTATAAAGCAAAAACAAAGGTTAGATTTTGGAATGTAAAATTAATATGAAAGCTTTTAATGCTGCAATACCTGCTGAAATTTTTCAGACCTTGTTGCACTTTTGCTCCATTGCTGTTTCTACAGAGTTTGGCCTGAGCTGTGCTGAAAATTTGCTGTTGGATAAACTGAAGTTGTGGCTCACCTCAGGAACAAGACTGAAACCATCTACAGTGGAGAGAGGCAGACAGCAGGCTGCTTGTTAAATGACCAGCAGTACAACAGTAATGCCCAGCATTTCATCTTCAGACTAGTATGTTGACCTTTAATCAGTGACTTTTAATTTAAGTTGCAACCAGCCGTGCTGGTGATATGGCTCTCAGTAGTTAAAACTTTTTGCCTCTGTTCAGCTATCACAATGTTGGCTGCTGTAATCCTTACTTTACAGTGGGGTAAGACAGCCATGAAAAAAAGAGTGGAAAACCATCCAGGCCTTAGTGAAATCCATGGGCCTCTTTTAGTTACCATGGCAGGGAGCTTGGAACTAGATGAACTTGAAGTTCCCTTCCAGTCCAAACCATTCTATGATTCAATGACTATTAGGTTCTTGATTTGGCCCCAGCCCTGGCTAGACACGGGGATCACCTACTCTTAGGAGGGTTTTGCAGCCCAACAATGCCATCAGAGCCCCAGCTGCACAAAAAAAAAGCCACAGCTGCTCTATCACAGCCTACACCAGCCCCCGGGAGAGGGAAATGCCAAAAAATCTTTTGCTGTTCCTCCCACTCTGAACCATGTCAACCAGGCTGTTATGTGCACACAAAGCATAATATGAAACTGCAGGGGACAATATTCATGGGGTTTCAGTTGGAAGTGGAAACTTTTAGGTGATTTACATTGGACTGGTGGTCTGTACTTGCACTAAGAAAATAATAGAGCATAAATAATAATATGTGTAACTAAGGACCAAAAATTACAGAGACACCACTATCATAGAAATAGAATAGTTGGAGCTGTAATGGACCTTTAAAGGTCATCGACACCCCCTGCAGTGAGTAGGGACATCTTCCACTAGACCAGGTTGCTCAAAGGCCTATCCAACCTGGCCTTGAACAATTCTAGGGATGGGGCATCCACAACTTCTCTGGGCAACCTGTTTCAGTGCCTCACCACCCTCACAGGAAAGAATTTCTTCCTAATATCTACTCCAAACCTACTCTCTTTTGGTTTAAAGCAAATTCCCCTTGTCCTATCACTACAGGCCCTTGTAAAAAGTCCCTCTCTAGTCTTCTTGTAGGCCTGTTTAGGTACTGGAAGATTGCTATATGGTCTCATCAGAACCTTCTTTTCTCCAGGCTGAACAGTCTGTTTTCAGTCTGCCTTCACAGATGTGCTCCAGCTCTCTGATCACTGTTGTGGCCTTCCTCTGGATTTGTTCCATGGGTCCATGCCTGTATACTGATATACACAGAGAGACAGAGATGGCTATATGCATTTCTGACTTAAAATGTAGTCTCTGAACAAATGTACAAACTATTTTGAGTTAGAAGAATAAACCTTTTGGTGGTAAAGGAAGATAACCACTAAATCCTAAAATTTCAACTAATGTATTGTTTATTAAAGCTTCTGAAAATATAGACTGCTGCAGAAAAAAAATCTTAGGGCAAAAAAATAAAATCAAAGATAAATCTAACTGTACAAGCAGTACCATAACTTGCAAGGAATGCAGAAAATACACATATTTCTGCATCTCATAGCCAGATTGCAGTTAATAAACTTCTGAATTTAAATTTATTTTTTTAAACCTAATACTAAAACCTCTCTCCTGCTGATGACTGCCTCCCTAGATCAGTCTTCAGTCTCAAACAACATCAAATACTGGTTCTTTTCCCTCCTTCCAAGACCTTTCCACTAGGACCTTTCATATTATCTTCCTACTTATCTCTATTTCACTCCCTTAATGCGTCTCATCTTGTTTCCTCCATTTACCCTTTTTACTCTCTTTGCTTCTTGTATTGACTCCCAACTTCACACTTTCTCTTCTGTCTGTCATGGTGTCCCCACTTACACCTACAAAACAACCTCCAGAACTCTTTTTTTTTTTTAATCCTTTTTTAATTCCTGTCTTTTAGGCAATAAATCTCAACTACCTCCCCTTCAATCTCTGTTAGAGTTTCTTATCACAGTTTAACTTCTGTGTTAAGCAGACTGTCTTCCCAATCTCCATACAATCTCTTTTATGGTGTGTCTTTTAATTAGGTGTATGGAAGAAGCTACATTTCAAGGAATACTGAAATGAACTAATTTTTAAAATTTGTGCAGATAGCTGTCTCATCTGTACTAAAGTGTACTGTTCCCTAACATCTAGAAATATAAACTGACTTTGATCACAAAGTAGAATCAATAAGAAGCACAACAGTCTCATTTCATTGCCTTACTTAATGAAGTATAAAAAACAAACTGACAGCACAACAAAGAGGAAAGAACAATTGATTTTTAAATGTGTTCTAAAGGTGACATTTGTAATCCAATTAAGGAAAATATTGGAAGTTGTTTGGGCTTTTTCCTGACCATGGAATTTCACTGTTGTTGGTGCTGGGTCTTCTCTTCTGAGTGCTAAAATTTCTGTAGGAATCCTTTCAGCTCTTGTACTGCTTTTTTACACCCATGTTTCTCAGCAAAAGAGATCTGTGTTTTAGAGGCACTGATCTATCTTAGCAGGACGGACGGAGTGTGGTTGTTACAGACCACGCGCTGCACGACGATGGCTGTCATAATTTCAATGCAGCATTAACGATAATGACTAAACCAAGCACTGAAAACTGACCATTGGCGCCATGCAGACGAGATTCTGACACTCTGTAGCCTCCTAGTGCTTCTGTATTTATGCCAAGAAAAAGGGATCACTGCCAAGACTGTGTGATGTGCTAGAGCTGGCCAAATGTGCTCTTCTTAACACAGTTGTTTTTACTTGCTATGTGTGGAAGAGGGTCATAAATTTCTGTCGTAAGAAACCACAGAAAAGCAGAGTGCCTCACAATGATTTGTTGCTGATGATGCTGCATTGCCGCTAGGTATGATTTTTGCACATCTAGTTTTAACTGGGAACCATTGAGCACCCTGATTAATGCTGCAGGCAATAAGAGAGACAAAGCATGGACAGGAATGCGAGTAGGAAAGAGCATTGGGGCTAAGGGACTAGGGGAGCACCATTGTCAGTGCTGGTTGATGGATATCTCTGCTGATGGTGGAAAGCAGTATCCCAGATGAGCAGTTTCTTCTGGGCAGCTCACATCAGGTGCTCTCTGTGTACTACAATGACCTTTATTTTAATACAATCACAGATCCATCTCCAAGTACTCAGTCTTGACATTCTCTCTTTGCTGAAACCCTTGCATATAATCAGCAGTTCCATGGTACTGTTATTACCTGATTTTACTGGTTCAAATAATTATTTAGTGAAAGAGGTAATTAAAATACTCCAAGCAGTGATGATAACTGGATGAATTAATAATAAGCATTAGCTGATTTAACTCATGAGGTATTCTTTCCTCCTCAGGTGGCACTGAGGTGAACAGTTCAGCTTCAAAATGCACATGTGAGGTATTACTGTTGTGTCACACAGCTGCTGTGATGGATCCTGCACACCAGGGATATGTCAGAGACAGAAAGAGATCCATCCAGAACTAATGGAAACTCACTTTGGGGACAGGAGCTAATGCTGCCTCACCTGGAGGTAGCATACACTGGAGAGATACCACAAATTCAGTGCTGCTGCTGGTTCACCACAGGGGCTCAGATTAAAACTGCTATGCACCAAATCAGGAGCTCTGCAGGCTGAGAATAGTTCTCAGCCACAAGTCTCCCTTGGCAAGATGCCTGCACCCAGAACACCCTTGGTTTTTGGACAGAGACTGCTACAGGTCTTTAGTTTTCAGGCAAAGGAAAGAGAAGAAGGCTGTAGCTTATGGTTGGCCCTTACTACTGCTACCACATTCAGTCTTAGTACTAAGGTGGTGATCACTGCCACCTATTCATCTTCAACAGACTGTTAATGACGCACTGTTAACGGAGAGTCGTGTCTTTCTCCTACCAGGAGACTCAATGTGAGATAAGGTATACCTACCCTTTCCTTTCCTATTGCTGGAAAAAACAGGCTTCACAGCAGGCTCATACACTCCCACATGGCACGTGCTTGTCATTGGCATTACAGTCTGTTGCAAAGCAGCAGTCCAATGCTCATGTTTTATTGATGAGATCAAAATCCCACCAAACGCCTCTGCAGACAGTGAGGGTAATTAAAGCATTGCTGGCTGCAAGGAGACCTGCTAGAAAGTTACTAGCCTAACTACACTCAATAGCTTATTCACCTTCAGGCTGGGTAGGTTTTCTGACAAATTTTCTACTTTCTCTCTCTCAATCTCATGTTCCTAGCCTGGAAAAGGTGAAGTATTATTGCATCTTAGCATGTTGTGCTGCCGGGGGAAGGGACATCAGAGGCACAATTGTTTCCAGCAAGTATAGGCACGTTGCTAGGTTTACTGTTGACCATCCTCTAGCTGTTTCTGTGGAATCTGAAATGCTTTTCCTTTGATGTAAGAATGCCAGGAACTTCACGCAATGGCAACACGATGCATCTTGGAAAAAATCCACCCTCTTCTTTCTCACAAGAGTTAGCAGGATGCTCTGACACAAGACTGCCAGTGGCTCTGATGAAGGTTGCTTGCAGGTGATGTAACACTCTGGCATGACTCGCCTTTGAGCTTCCTCTTATCAGGACAAGCAGCTACAAGCAGAGGTGCTGGCAAGGTGGAGAAGGGTTTAGAGTCCTAACCATTACTGGGAAAGGAGATAATAGGGGAAAAAAGACTTCATGGGCTCTTTTTTTTAGCCCAGCCACTGCTTTTTGACATTATGGATTTGGTGAGATTGCCATCTACTATCCAAGTAACTCCCTCAGCAGCCTGATGAAGGTGGGAAGTTTCCAAAAACAGCAGAGTCAGACCATTTCATCTTGCTAGCCTCTCTGTGCCTGCTATCTAATATTAAACACATTTCTCTGCTCTCCTCAAAATCAGTAACAGTATTATTGGAACAAGCTGTGTGGGTCCTCAAATTTTGTCCTATCCTAATGATATCCTGTCAGTCAGCAATAGAATTTGTATGGTTGAGAATACTGAAGCTCTTGCCTACAGGTTTTTCCATGAAACAACACAAGGGACAATCTGTCCTTGTGAGCATACGGTTAATAAATCGAGCTTTATTGATGAAATCAATACTTTCAGCCTAAATTCTGCCTCCTGACAGCCAGGTGACATCATTACTAGTCCAGGTATTAGAGTTCTGCTGAGCTGGCATCTGAAATAGAGCTCATGTTTCGCTAGCCTTTTCAGAAACCTCTATTCAAAACCTCAGAACTTCAATATAGTAACTCAGTGTTTTGCTGGGTTTTTACAGTGCCATCACCTGATCACCGCATTGCCAGCACCCTACATTGTGCTTTTACCTCTCTAAATGTATGTAGGATTAGATGCAAACAGAGTGTTTCTTTCATTTAGATAAACTTCGTATCAGGCTGAAGTGTTGCATGCAAGACCCGGGGAACAAATAGATCCATCTCCCTGGGGGACCAAAAACACATTGGGTCCCCAAAATTTTGTTGAAATAAAGAGAAATCTGAGAGTCTGTGAGTCAAAACCCAATCTCCTTAAAATCCCACTGGCACTTATACTTCTAACAGTGGGCAGCTCCACAGCTACTTCCATTTCTGCTTGGAACCCCTAAAGCAAAGTAATTTATAAATATGACCAATAATAAAGAAATCAATAAGCTTAGAAAGCACAGTCTTCTCATACTGAATGTTACTTTAGACTTAAAGAGCTGATTAAAAAAAATCACAGCTCTGGTAAAGTCTAAAATTGTCTGCTGTATTTTCATTAATTTTTGCAAACTTCATTGATTTATAATTATCATATTTATAGTAGAATAAATGTATAGTACTCCTGAGATGCTTGAGTGTTTAGATAAGAAAATCAGCTAAACAATATATTTCTTTCTAGGATAGGGTAAATCTAGGTAAAATATTGGGTACAAGTTAATTTTTCACTATCTCCTATTGCATATAAGTCACTTGAATATCCCTTGTACTAGGGGCAAGTTAAGGGAATGGCTAGTGAGAAATTAACTGAGGTACCACAGTGTCCACTGTGAGGTGGTTGACCTTGCAGGCTGGTAAACAATAAACTCTCTAATGCTAGGTTCAAAACACTGTTCCTGATAGGAAAAATAGCTAAAATTATGCTCTTCCAAAAACATAATTAAGGGAGCTCTATCAGCAGTATTTGGATAAAACTAGGTCTGATAAAAATAGTGTAAAATCTGACTAGAATGCTGCAAAGTAAAATCTAGAGTAACTAGAATGAACTTTCATAAAATGGTAGCAAGGATTTACAGCAGAGCAAGCAGATTGCCTCTGCCATAAGCAGACATGTGACCACACTTACAAGATCAAACAAGGATAAAATAATCCCAGGTGAGTGGAAGGTATTTAATGGATGTAAAAGGCCTGAGTACACTGATGTGAGACAAGTCTTTTGAGAAGTAACTAGGTCAGACAAGCTAACGATTTACTCAGCTCTCCAAAACATGGAAAACAACTTTTGCGTAACACTATGGCATAGCTAAAACCTTGAGAATTATTTTCTGAGGCAGTGAACATGCTTTGGGTCAGTTTTACAAGTGAAGGGAGAACTAGTTTCTTGTAGAGCCTGTGGGCTTTCCCATGGCCAAGGAAGCAGAAGAACAGAGAGGCAAATACCCACGGTCACAGAGCTGCCAAATAAACAGGGGAAAATAACAGGAGCTGCTAATACACTTGAACACTGTTTCTCAGAAATAAACTGTCTCAATTATACTCTGCTGAGCTCAAAATGACAGAAGCCAGACAAAAGGCTGGTGGGCTGCAGGAGCCCAGCTGCCACAGTGGTTAGGGTGGGATCTCCTCCCCAGGCCAGTGAGAAGAGGTATCATCTAAGTTTTTGGGCAAATGAGTCAGAGGAATTTATGGCAGGTGTTAGGCAAGAACACAGGGAAGGATTGGGTCAGGAGGATGGCAAGGAGGGTGAAGGGGGCAGTGGGAGTGCTCAATCAGTGGCAGGGAAGTTCAGGGTGCCAGGATGAAGGACTGCGGGACAGCAAGGAGGAATGTAGGAGGGCTGGATTCAGGCTTTATCTTAAATTTTGAACTATGCCCTCAGGAAAGACAGGCAGAGAAGAACAGAGTTGCTGAGGATATGGAATAAGTATGCTTATAAATAAAATAACTATGTGTTTATAGATAATAAATATACATTTACATATTTATATTTATAAACTGTATTGGTAGAAGAAGCCTTTACCAATAAAAAAAGTATGTGGTGAAAGTTTTCAATTTTGCTTTTGTTTTACTTTGTTACTAGGTATTATTCCCAAGTGCTGCAGTAGTGTGTTTCTTACTATAGTTTCTATAGTAATGAACTTAATGATATATTTATGTCCAATCCTCATAGCTATTCTGTTTCTGACAGACTAAGTACTAAACATGAGAAAATTAAATATTAGATGTCAGGTTGTCTTCTATCTCACTCAGCAGTGCCTCAACACTGAAGAGTGTTTTATTTCATACCAGCATGGTCCCTTAGTCACAGAGAGAATTTCCTTTTTTTGAGTACACTCAGAGCTCACTAAGACTGCAATGCTTCTCTCTTCCCTTTACAATCTCTGCTGTTTATTTTTTATTGTCTGTAGGAAATGTTATCAAAAGGGAAAATTTAATAGCTTTGGAAGCTACCTGAGGAGACATGGTAAATAACTTAAGATCATCACACGCAGTTCCATCATGGCTGGGAGCAGGACAGGTTGGACAAGAGAGCACAGGCATTTCATGTAATAAATGGAATCAGCCTGCTCTGACTCATACAGGTCTTACTGTCTGACTTCCAGAGAGCCTCTCCCTTCATGTAACCTCCAATTCAAGAAACAACGTTGCTAATACTTCTGCTTCTCATAGTGCTCGCTTCCTTCAACCTAGACTAAAATTTTTGCTATGATGCTTGAGGTCAGACTCTTGGTCTTTCTCACAGGGAACATCATCTTGTTCCACAGGAACCAATACTGGCTTCATTTATGGAGCAGGGCTCCAGGATGCGCATAAATCATGCACAATCTGGTCATTCATGATTCATTGCAAATAGAAAAAGAAAATTATCAATGGGAAGGAAAAGATCAGTGACTTGCAGCTGTCAGCACACAGTCTGCAGCACACTGGAAGAACACTTCAAGGGGAGAGGACAGTTAACCTTTTTCATTCACAGGCCTGATGTGGAGGTAATTTCTAGTCTCACAGCACAGGCAATTTGGCCCCATGTACCAGCCGCTGGACAAGGCAGGTTGCATGTCACCCATCTGCCTGTACCAACAGCCCACGGGATCTGTCTCACACCCAGCCTTCAGACAGCCCATCCCACCGTACAGTGCTTGCACTGGAGGGGTTTGTGTGAGTTGCTGAGGAGGCTGTTCCTGCTGCTGAAACAGAACAAACTGGCGCTCCTACAGCCAACAAGGACATGATTTGGTACTGGATTAATAGAGGGGATAAATCTACATCTCCCTCTAGACACGAGGAGCCCTGTTCGTAATCCTGAACCCATCCAGCTAGCACACAGCAGCCCTGGGAAAGTGGGAGACGGGGACGCTTTTAAAAACTAGCTCAAGCCCTGCACTGTTTCCTTCAGCAGGAGCTGGCTGGTGTCGACAGCCCTAATTGTTGGCCTTCTGTAGGAATTGCTGCCCCCCCCTTCCCCCCCACCCCCCCCACCCCCCGCCCCCCAATGAGCCCCTCAGGAGCAGGGGAGCAACGGGAGCTGCGAGCACGACTCCCGGCAGGCTCCCACGACCCGAGCACCCGCTGCCGCCCCAGCCCGCTTCTCACGCCCAGGTAAACCTCTCTCCGAGCCCCGCATGCCTTTCCCGTGCTCCGGGAAGCAAGAAGTTTAAAATGTAAAGCAAAATCCTAAAAATGGGTAAAACCCTAGGCTGGGGTTCTGCTCTCCGAGGCTGCAGCTTGGACACCTCCTGTCTCCCTCCCGCTCCCCGCGGTGGCCGCGCCAGGAGCGCCCCCAATGCCCCTCGCACCCGGACGTGCCGGCGGTGGGGCGAGAGTGCTGCGGGGCCGGAGCCGCGGCCGGGACCGGGGCCGGGCCCCGCAAGGCTCCGCCCCGGCTCTTTAAGCCGCCGCGGGGCCGCGCTGGGCTGAGTCGTGCTGAGCTGAGTGGCGCCGAGGCGAGCCGGGCAGAGCCGAGCCGAGCTGAGCCCTGCGGTGAGTGCGGGGTTGGGGCAGCGGGAGGGCGCGGGTGAGTGCGGGGCTGGGGCAGCGGTGAGTGCGGGGCTAGGGTAGTGGTGAGTGCGGGGCTGGGGTAGTGGTGAGTGCGGGGCTGGGGTAGTGGGAGGGCACGGGTGAGTGCGGAGCTGGGGCAGACCCCCCGCCCGGGCAGGGCAGGGCTGGGGTGGGTGAGCGGCACAACGCGAGCCGGTGCTGGCGGGAGGGGAAGCGGCGGGTGGGGAGCGATGCTCATCCCGTCTGTGTTGCTTGGCTTTGTAATGATGGAGCTGCCACGCATAGGGCTTCGCCAGCTGGCCGCCGAAAAAGCCGTTCAGGATGACTGGATAGGCTGGAATTCTTCAGTGTCTGTCCTGGGATGGCTTAGGCCCCTTGCATTTAGAGCTGCTGTTAACAAACGGGTTGGAGAGGACTTTGCTGTCGTGGCCTGTCCAAATGACGTGCTCCCCTCTTGGCTGGGTACAAGTAGCTGCCAACAAACCTGCAAC
The DNA here is from genome assembly GCF_047495875.1 of Pithys albifrons albifrons. Lineage (NCBI taxonomy): Eukaryota > Metazoa > Chordata > Aves > Passeriformes > Thamnophilidae > Pithys > Pithys albifrons. The sequence goes on from NC_092460.1 coordinate 63,018,143, forward strand.
CGACAGTCAGAATTGTTGGTGCTGGTACTGAGGTCACCTGGATGTTTAATTACTGTTCTTGAGCTCCACAGAGGCCTGTCTGAACTAGCTAAAAAGTCTTGAGGGAGCAGGGAAGGCTTAAGGTAGGACTTGAGGTCTGAAGCAGTTACCTGTGGAGCTCTGGAAGAAGATCTGGGCAGCATGAGGCTCAGCACGAGGCTGAGACAGTGGCTTGTGGGCAGTAGGACAGGCTTGTGCACTGTCCTGCGGCAGAGCTTCTTTGAGTCACCAGCCCTGTTTCCCTGAGGTGCCTCCTGGGCACCACTGCCATAAGGGCAGCTATTGCTGTTGGGTAATTGAGAAAATATCACCATTCTTCCCATGCAAGCCGCCATGGGTACATCATGGGGTGGCTGAATAGAAATACCTTCCATGGAAGACACTATCGTCACCTTGAAGTAATTATTTCAGTTCCTTTTTGGTTTTCATTTCATGAATTCCCAGAGTCTTTATCAGAAGATTTGAGTCAGCTAATGTTGTGGGTTGTCTAATATTTTGTCTCTCTTGGGAAGAAAGCGTGGAACTGCACCCTGTGTTGCTCAATATTACATGGGAAATCTGTGGCAAAGCTGGAAACCTGATTCAGGTCCTTGGCTCTAGTGTGCATGAAAACTATTGTTTGCTAACAAAATTATTAAAATAATTTAGGCTCATATAAATGCACAGAATAACATGAGTGGGGATGGTGAGAGGAAAAGACAGATGTAGTTCTTTTACCAAATACCATTTACATTTTGGACAGCATACAGAGTGGAAAGGAATCTTTTTTTTTTTTTTTCCCTCCAGTCCATGCATTCCTTTTCCAAAGTTTTGTGCAGCCTATATTCCCTTTAACTAAGGACGCTCTTTGCCATGATTGATGTCAGCTGCTGTGCGGTAGCACAGCCAAGCACTTGAATAAAAGAAATGGAATCTTAATTTTCAGACTCTACGGTTGTGCCAAGAATGAAAAAAGCAAAGTGGGAAATGTCATAAAACTAATTTTATGAGCTCAGTCAGGGTATTAGTGCTAAACCATGGAGCAGTAATGATGCTAATCCTGTGGAAGTATTAAACAAAGGGCTATCTCAGTAATTGGTGTCAGTGTGCAAATGGCACTGTTCAGCCACTCTGAGGAAGTTTCCTAAGCTATTGCTTAGGAATGTACCTAAGATGCCCCAATTTAGGTTAATAAACTAATCTTATTTTCCCACATGCCATCAGTGGCTTGTCTCAGACCAAGGTCTTGTAGCAGGTATCTGGCAGCATGTCTTGGGAACCTACCCTGCATCCCTAAAACTGCTAAACTGCTGGTCATGCTGCTGGGACAGGAGGGAGGCTTGCTTTACAAGTAACATGGGTCATGTAATTCAGGCTTAGCCACAACTGCTGCGCTCAGTTGTGATTTACATGTTTGCTCTACCTTGCCTGGGGAGCACGAGATGCCTCACACTGCACTGAGACCTCTCGCACACGTTGGAAAGAAGAGCCCTTTAAAGAAAGGACACCTTGAAAAAAAATGCTACTATCCGGATCCATGTAGTGATGCTTCTGTTCCTCTCTGTTGGCTAAGGGGACAACTGGAGATGGGTAGTCCTCTGATTGTGGCTTGGAGGGATAAGTGGCAAAGCTGACACAAGGCAGCAGGTTGTTGTGTGGGGAGGTTGTTGTATGTATCTTCTCCCTGTCTGGCCAGTGTAGGAGAGCTTCTAAGGGTAACTGAAGGTGAGTTTTGCAGAGAAATTGTCAGAAGCTCCCAACGAATTCTTTCCCTCCCTCTGTGATCGTTGACCTGGACTACATTGCTGCTGTGGGGAGTCTGCAGGAAAGGAACGGTGCTGCTGGGGGGGGTGGGGTGGCAGGAGGGGCCCTCTGGGCTTCCAGTGGGCAGAAACCCTGTCTGAAACAAGGGTCAGTAAGGAGCAGTGAGGGTGATGAGTCCTAAGCAGCTCTGCTGGGTTAAGCTCACTGAATCAGTAACTGTCTCTGGCTGCTGTTGGCCTCTGTGCTCACAAGAGGTGGTCCTTTGCTGGAGCTGCAGGAAAGGAAACCAGCATTAACCAGCAGTCATAAGCCAATGGCAGTTCAGAGATAAAACAAGGAGATAAGTCTTCAACAAACACTTCTGTGTTACCTCGCAGTGGTGGTGGGAGGAGGTGGTGGGAAGTGCTCAGATTTGGTGCTTTAACCCAGGACGGTTAATGGGAGGAGCAGGAGGAGCTCCCAGTCAAGCCAGGTGGGAACTGCTGGTGGTGGTGTTGGGAGTGCAGGGAAGAGGGCAGCTCAGCATGAGATAGGACAGTCACTGCTTCTGGCTTAGTGTAGGAGACTGTCCCCAGGGCTGTCCATTCACATGATGGGTGAGGTGCCTGCCCCTCCCCTGCCCAGCCAGCAGTGTCCATTGCAAGTAATATGTAATACATGAAAGGGAGTTTTACTTCCTTTTAAAGCAGCTGTGGCTCCTTGAACTGTTTGGTTTGGTTCATATACCTGTCTGTAAAGGTGTGGTTCATGTAATGGTGGTGGAGTCCTGGGGAAATAATCACCCTTAAACTTCTTTGAAGCGCAGGTGTGATCTCAGAGGGGTTCAGAATGTTCCTACAGCCCTAATAAGTGATTTTCCAGTGAGGTGAACTTTGGCATGTACCACATCCCAAATGATAGGCCCTGCAGTAAAACAAAATGCCATTGTTGGCACACTTGGTTTGCTTCTATCAAATGAGAGGCCCAGTATTAATGAAGCATAGAAACAAAAATTATATCCATCTAGGGGGGCATTCGTTCAAGGTACAGTAAAGCCCTTGTGCACAAAACTGTAATTTATGCATATCCAATTTATTTAACTTTCAAAATCCCCAGACAGTGACAAGAGGACACGTTTCATGAAGACTCTGTCTCTGGTTTTCTTGCTGTTCAGCAGCAACAGTCTCTGTTCCCCTTGCCAGTTCATCTGCTTTTACAAATAGCCGTAGAGAGCCTGTCTAAGCCTTTAAGTCTGGTCTGGGACCTGAAGAGCTGGGAAGTTGAACTGATCCCAAAAACTTCTCATGCAGTGGAAGGTCACATCTTTAAACAGTTGGTGAAATCACAGGGTTGTGCTCTGATACACAAACTACACAGATCTGCTTTAAAGGAGCCTGTAAGACCAACTGTCCTGGGGCCAGGGTGGTGGAAGACACTGTGTTTAACAAACCTTTCCCCTTCTCCCCTCCTGCCCAGCTGGGCACACAGAACCACTATGCCGAACTGGGGAGGTGGCAACAAATGCGGCGCCTGTGGCCGCACTGTCTACCATGCTGAGGAGGTGCAGTGTGACGGAAGGAGCTTCCACCGGTGCTGCTTCCTCTGCAGTAAGTATTTCCCTCCAAAATTTCTTCTGGCATAGCTGGGGGGATCACAGCAGCAAGGTGCCGGTCCACAGGAGATATCCCAGGCTCAGCTGGCACACATGACACACTGGGGATGGCAGTGGCTGGGGATGGCTTTGTCTATCACTTGCTGGGATTGATTCCTGCTTCTCCATGTGCTTCTTGGGTTGCGCAGTCCCGAAGGGAGAGCTTGTCTCCTGGAGAAGTATTATCCTACCTATTCAGTGTGTAAGCAGTGGGATGCACCTCTCAGACCAGAGCACATCATGATTTTCTCTTCTGTTTGCACTCTTGCCAGCCTTTTCCTCAGGAGTCTAAAGGTTCTTTAGGTTGGAAACCTGGCTTAAGTCCTGCTTATGCAGAGGAAAAAGCCCGTTTGCATTGATCTGAGCTCAGCTGAGCTTCTCCTGGTGGTCCTGGGGCTGGCTGAAGGAACAGTTATCAAACTGCTGCTCTGGAGCCCTGCACAGATCAGAACACCAGCGTGCCTGAGCACAGCCGAGTTGTTGATGCTTTAGCACAGCCAAAAGCCTGAAATTTCTTGGCACAGGGGCCTGTGGTTTATTTCAGATGAAAGGAGTCCAAAGCATTATTTTCCAGTCCAACCAACAAGCCCAGTGAGGCATTGAAAATTGCTTTCTCTGCTGAAAAGACCTCTGCTTAGATGAAGGGAACAAAGGGTCCCTGTGAATCGGAGGCTCCCACTTTGCAAAGAGACTAATCTAGGTGTCTAAATCACGGAATTTTACCTTATTGCAAACATGAAGTCCTGTTTTGCCCCAATTGCTGGTGATTAATACATATGGGCAGAGCTAGGATTTAAGCTGCAGTTAAAACTGGCCCCCTGAAGCAAGTTCACTGTTAATCTGCTGCCTAACAGTGCCCTGTGCTGCATTAAGAGCCTTGGCACACCTATGCTCCTTTCCCTTAGCTCTACAGTGGTCACAAAAAACAAAGATTAGATGTCTTGGCTGCCTCATTTTCAGCCTTTTATGGGAGTTACTATTAAAAGAAACATGGAAGTTAAAGTCAAACAATGGTTCTACTGTGTCTGAATATGTGCTTTTCTTTAGTGCATAGTTCTGTTGGGGTTAAACTCTGTAGACTTAACAAACATGCATTAGTTGATTTACTTTATTTGTGTCTTATAAAAAGAACCTTAGAGCTAATGAATGCCATAAGCAAAGGTCACCCAGTGTTTAGAAGACATTAAAGTTCTTTTTAAACAAAAAATTCATAAGGCCGTCTTTTTTTTTTCTTCCCACATTCTTTATCATGGGCATAATGCTGTTGTGAATGGAAAGAGCATGCAGTTGGCATACAAAAGGAGGTTTAAGAAGGAAATAGTTCTCCCTTCTACTGTAACCTTGAGTAGAGTGCTTGCATTGTGCTGAAGGACAATGTAAGAATGCCAGAAAAGCACAGCCCCTCCGGTGACAGCTGTGAACCAGCTTCAGCTCTGTCCCAAGCAGAACTGAGGCAGGGGCAGGGTGGAAACATTGAAAGTTTGGGGTTTTTCCTCAGCCCCACCCTGGCCAAAAGGGCAGGACAGGGGCTTTTCTGTACTGATAGGCTTTTCCTTCATGCTGTATGGCATCTGTCAAGGGAAACTGCTGACTGTCCTCTCTGGATTTCTGAGTAGCCTCATTTATCAAACCACAGCAAGTTTCCAGGCTTCAAATGTCACGGTCATGAAGAGGTGGGAGGGAATACAGACCTTTACAGGGCTAAGCATAATTCATGAATTCAAAGGGCAACTGGCTCCCTCTAATCTCTGGTGGTCCCACAGCCTAATGAGAAGAATTGTGGACAGGGAAACCCATAACATCATTTCTCACTTGATTTTTGGCTTGCTATGTGTGCTGATGGAAATGGTCCCTTAAGGCAGTTGAACTCTTTTTTTTTTTTTTTCCTCCAGTGGTCTGCCGGAAAAACTTGGACAGCACAACTGTAGCAATTCATGATGCTGAAGTTTACTGCAAATCTTGCTATGGGAAAAAGTATGGCCCAAAAGGTTATGGATATGGCCAAGGGGCAGGCACGCTGAACATGGACAGGGGAGAGCGACTAGGCATCAAGCCTGAGAGGTGAGTGAACTGGGTTGGCAAGTGCATGGCCCTTGTCCTTCAGTATGGTTTTCAGAGGAGTCTTTTAGGCTGGTTTTTTTTTTAATTCATGTTGTTTGGAATAGAAATGCTGCAAAATACCCCAGTCTAGCTGAATGCAGGGCATTGAACCTACACACTGCACAAAACTCCCACTGGTGACTATGTAAGTAGGAATAGTACAAGGAGGAGTTAGTGCAGACAAGGATGCACTAATCCTATGTATGAGCCAAGGGCATTGGATTATAGAGATACTGATGGCTCTGCATGAGCTCACGGAGGTGACTCTGGGTCTCAAGTCGCTCTCCTAAATAAGCTGGAAATTAAAATGTTCAGCAGGTTCTGACTGGGATGGATTTGGGCAGCTGAGAATCTGGGGCTACAAGAGTGATTTTTTTAACTGGCAAATAAAGAACCATTTATGCTTAATTATAGCCAAAATCAACAGGCCTAGTAAACATTCCTAGTCTGATTAAGTTCTTGCTGTAAAACAAAGCATGTGGAAAGAGGCTGAGGTATTCCTTACAACTTGCTCCATGCAAGTTCACAAATTATTGCTTAGCATTTATGTGATGCATGCTCTCAAGCCAGGTTCAGGGATCCGTTCAGGTTTCAGATTATGATCAGTGGACAGGAATTTAATAGAATTATTTGTAGCTTAATATCTAAAATAATCTGTGTCCTGATAAAGAATTCAGCACTTCTAGATAAGTGGAAAGGGGAAGGCTCCTCAGAAAACTAGGCTTTACAGGAGCTTCTTTTTATCCTTTGAAGCATGGTCTTTCTCTTTTTGTTGTTGTAGTTTTGGTTTTTCTCCCTACCAGGTGTAATTGGATAGCCTTGCTCCTAACTTCCTTCTTCCGTTTTGCAAAAGTACCACACCGTGTGTTGGATGCTGCTCTGTTCATGTTGCTAAGAGCAAGAGGTCATTTAGTAAAAAAGTAGAGACAACAACTGTCCTGTTTCTTTCAGCACGCCTTCTCCTCACCGGCCCACCACAAATCCAAACCCTTCAAAGTTTGCTCAGAAGTTTGGAGGGACAGAGAAATGCTCAAGGTGTGGTGATTCTGTTTATGCAGCAGAGAAAGTAATAGGAGCTGGAAAGGTAAGAAACTGCATGTGCTGTTTTGTACCTGCTATGTGGACTTCAAAGTGAGCAAGGTGTGTTTTTGTGGGTCCCAGTAGGGAACCAACTGCAGGGCAGTTACCTTAAAGTTGTATTTCTTAGCATTGGAAACAGTCAAATCAATGAACTTAATTGAACAAAAAGCACTTGAAATGCAGGTTGATAGTGATCACCTTACATTTCAGAGGTGAGGATTCAGTATCATCTCATGCCAGACTTGAAGCAGACTGCAGAAGTCCTCTCCCCCAGAAAAGGGAGTGGTCTTGCGGGGTGTGCAGCTTGTGAGAGAGGCTGAATGTTTCAGCAGAAAGGAGATGTTCTCTGAAAATAAGGTGTAAAACTGCATGTCAGGCTACCAGCTCTCTGACTCACTTGCTACAGAGAGCATGTTGTGTGGAATTTGGAGCTTTGGGCCACTCACAGAAATGCAGATTCTCTTGTCTGCTGCTGGTGCAGTTTAACTGGTTTTTATCGCACCAGTCATATATAAACAATGCTGATGCAAATCTCTCCAGTTAAGGTGGTTTTTTACCAGCTTGGGCATCCTTTGTATTTAAACTACTTTTTTTGTTTTTTCCCCAGCCATGGCACAAAAACTGCTTTCGATGTGCCAAGTGTGGAAAAAGCCTAGAATCTACAACCCTAACTGAAAAGGAGGGAGAAATCTATTGTAAAGGTGAGGAAAGAAACAAAGGTCATTTGTTTATTGTTCAAGGTAATAGCTTAAAGGACAGATGGGTCCGTTTATTCCTGGTATAAGAAACTTTCAGGCTCCTGTCAAGATGGAAGTGCTCTGCAAGTTCTAGGAATAGAGGTGGAAAATGAAATAAATATTACAGAAGCTGCTAATGCAGCTGACATCTGCATCAAGCAAAACGTGCAGCAGCCTGTCCTGTGCTGGAGTCAGAGAAATCAGACTAAGGAAACAAGCCAGAAAGCATCCTGCTATGCCTTGTTGCATGGCATTGTGGATATAAACTTGGTATGTGATATTAAATACTGTAGTTTGATGACAACAAATGCTTAACAGATACTGAGGCACAGAACCAATGAGTTACTTTCAGAGAGTGAGTGGGAGCTGAACAGCCCTGGCTACTGAGTTCAGTCAAGGTAGTTAATGCACCTTAACAAAATGTTTTTGAGAGTTGCTTCCCCTGGGGATGTTCTAGTGACTTAAGGAGAAGCAGCTGAGAGGCTTAGCCTAGATGGTGCTGTTCTTAATTAACACAGCAGAAGATGCAGCTTCTCCATGTTCATCTTTCTTGCAGGTTGTTACGCAAAGAACTTTGGCCCCAAGGGATTTGGGTATGGCCAGGGCGCAGGTGCCCTTGTTCATGCCCAGTGAGGGGCTACCCCTTGCAGCCCTGATGACATCCTGGTAGAAGGAACAAGAGTTTCCTAAATGTTACTAACTACTGTGAAACAGATACTAGTAACTGTAGTGCTTGGGCATACATTGTGCAGATGATTTAAAAAAAAAACCACACTGCTTTTTTCCTTGCTTTGTGTATCACACTGTAACACCTTTAATATTGAGTATCAATTCAATAAAGCTTTGCTTGTTGATACACCCTAAAGCCGAGTGTTGCCTGCTTTGTCAGCAGTGAAGGGGAGGGGGGTATTGCTGAGGTACTCCAGGGGTGGAGATACAACACTTACAGACTTGGTGCAGACCTTTGTTGAAAGCTGGACACACACAGCACTGGTCATGGCCTTCAGTGGTAAATGTCTGCCCTCCAGAATCACACCATTATATGCACATGCAAGGCAACGAGCTGCTAGAGCCTCTGTAGAGTGACACAGCTCTGAAAGTGAAGATAAGGGATAGCTGGGTATCTAAATAGCTGCCTGTCTCTGCCACAGAGGCTCTAGTAAATGAAAAACAAACCATTTTCACTGTAATATTCTGTGGTTACCCATGCTTTGGTAGCGAGTGCTATTATACACAGAACTTGCTGTGCAGAATAGAATACTGCACAACAGTTGCAGATTAATACCATCCCTCCTCAGCAGCTGACCAGGCTCTGGATTATCATATCTGACTCCAGTGTAAGAGCAGCTTTTCACCTTTTCTTGGTAGTGCTAGGACTCCTCGTTCCCTGAAAATGGTGGAGGCGTTTTGGCCTCTTGAGGATATAGTACCTGACAAAGCAACTGCAGCACAAAAACAGAGCAGAAGAAAATTCTGTCTTGAAATGCGCTGGTAGAAAATGTGACTTGAACTGAAATTGATGGGCAAGGAGTTGAGTGCAGTTAAATACACTGAATGCAGTATAGATCTGCTACCTGCACACACACCGGGTGGGTGAAAGCCAGACTGGGGCCTTGACTCTGCTCACCCAACACTTCAGGAACTGTGTCCAATAAAGGTCTGTGAGTAGGGGACAACTACTTGTGCCTTAGCTAGAACTTGAGTGGAAAGCTCACAGAAGAGCTTGGCTACTTTTAGGGGCTGGAGCAGCTCCCACCACAAACCTGCAATGCCTGAGCTGACAGCACCCACAAACCTGCAATTCCTGCAAAGTGAACACGGGAGCCACCTTCTCAACAGGAGACCTGGGACAAGCGCAGCACAAAGGCCTCAACATGAGAAGAAGGGGCTTAAGTCTAAAACAACTACTAAAAATCACCTGGTTTAAGGCAACTTGTTTTATTTTTCTGCAAGTAACCACTCTGAGTAGCTTCACAATTTTTACTAATGCTGTGTTTTCTTAATCTAGTCCCCTGTTTCTTGAAGCAACCTTCACCAGCATGCTCAGGCTCCTCTGCACATGAAATCTGGGCATCAGTGCCACTTAAAAGCACAAACCGTGCCTCAGAGGAGCACACCTGAGCTCCAGCAGGTAGAAACAGGTGGTTGTAGGAAAGTCGTTCCATCCCTTCCAGTGAAGGCCACACTATTGCACAGCGAGCACTTCACTATCAGCCAACCACAGCTGGGGGGAGGCACGAGCTCTGTCCCAGTGACTACACTCCATGTGGTGTTCTGGGATGGAGGAGGGGGTTCAGTTTCAACTCTCATCATGCCCAACAGAAGTTAGTTGGAAAAAAAATGATTTTTTTTTCTGGGAAAGAAAGAACCCTTCATGAGTGAATTTATGGAAACATTCAAGACTGGGAATGCTGCAACAAAACATTAAGCAAGTGTGGTCTGTGGCAGTTTCCAGCAACACCTACAACCGTGGTGTGAGGCAGTGAAGCAGTGCAAGCCAAAAGCCTAGTAGAAAAACACATGTTACTCAAAATAATACATAAAGAGCATTCAGTAAAGGTTACAAAGGAATCATGTGGATAGGAGGAAAAACAGACAACCAGCCTAAAATGTGACCCAAGAGCTTGTACAGTTCACAGAGAGGGAAAAGTTAAACCCAAAAAAGACAGGCAGAAGCAGCACACACTTCAGGTGGGAATGAGGAAGCAAGGAACAGCACAGCCTAGGAAACCTGGGCAGAAACCTTTGGTCCTGCAACTCATATTGTAAACATTGCTTTCATAGCAAAAACATGTGATTTTACTTAAAGGCAGCTAATGGGAGGTCAAGGCACTGAACTCTAATCAAGCTGTATGAAGGTGCAGAGGGCAGGCTTCTTCCCAAGTAAAGCAAACCCAGGAACCAGGTTTCAAGTCATCAGGAGCCCACCCATACCTCCCAAGTGCAGCAACTGCTCTGATGGAGCACTGCAAATCTTGGATGGAGATCTTCAGCACAGAAGGTCGAATGTCTTTTTTTTAAAAAGTACCTTCCATGGACTTTACCAGACAAGCCAAAGGGTGGTCAGCAGGGGTAACCCTGGACACAGACTCACCAGGAACATTGCCTCAGGAAATGGAGAACAGCACCAACAATTCTCAACATCAACATTGAACCCACACTCAGTAGAAAACAGACTTTCTTTTCTCCTTTAGGTGTGCTCTTAAGTCACAGCCTTATGCTTTAATACATATTGCTGGTTATAAATATCCTGATTATATTCCATCTTGGACTGTTACCTTGTTTCTACTCAAACAGCATGGACCAGAAGAGTCAAGGTAGCCTGTCTCTTGCAAGTGCCACCTAGAAGCACACATCTTGGTCACACCCCCTAGCCCTTATGTGGATGTCTGTTTTACCCTTACAATACATCAAATATCATTAAATACATTCATTTGACCACCTTAAACATTCCCTAGATGAAATTCTCCCTTAAGAAAAGTAACCTTGTCAGCATGCTTTGTTCAAAAGACAGAAATATCTAATTAGTGAATGGTAACTTTAACTGGTAGCACAAAGGTATACTTTTCCAAAACCCAGTGTAGTAGCTCAGAGGATTTCACATCTGCACAGAACTGGGTGCATGCTGTCTGTAAGAAACCTGTACATCTTTCAGAAAGACTTTACTAAAATAAGCTGCAAGATGACAGCTATTTTCTCATGGTACAGCTTCTGAAACTGAGCAGAAACAACACTGTGAAATCATGTCCCAAGTCAAGACAAACTCTGCATCTAAGAGTCAATATTTATTTGATTAATAACTTACAAAATTTAACAGATTTAATTTATGTAAGGAGAGCTAATTTATTAAACATTTTACAGATTTTTTTTTGTTCACAATGTAATACACATCAAGATCTCAACGGTATTAAAATAATACTTGGCACAGTTATAAATAAAGAACATACAAAAGAATCCATAGCTTAAAATGTAGTGATGCTGTTTTACACATTATTTGAAAAAAAAATAAATCTGGTGGACATCAAAGAATACAAAAACTTGCAAAGAAAAAGCACATGTTTAGGGCAAGACAAAATTCCTATTTATTCTACCTACGTCAGATTAAGTTGGTCTGATCTGCTGTTGGTCTGGATCAGCTTTGTTAAGTTTCAGAAGCAATGCAGTTTTGGTTCAACAAGTGAATTTTAAGTTTGATAACTTGACAGAAAAATGCATAGTTGGCTCCCCCCTCTTGCTTTATGATTTCACATCAAACAATTCAGTGTTACTCAAGACAAGTTATATTTTGCACTGGAAACTTCATACATCCCAAATTCATATATGCATGTTAATCTGCAAAACTACCTACTATTGCTCAAATTCTGCAGGCCTCAAGAAAACTGCCAGAGAGCTACTGATAAGTAAATAGTGCAGAACTTGCCATGTGCTTCCAAAGATCACCTCTTCTTTTGCAAACCTTTTTGATACAGAGTGCATGACACAATTCATGGCCGTTAATGCTACTGGGCAACTAAAACCAAAACTTGTATCATGTACTGAACTGCTCTTTTGGTGGCTACATGATATTTAATAAAGTGTATTGAAGCTTCTCAAGTCAACCAACCCCCAACAGAAATGTGGAAATAAAAAGAACAAATATGCAGAACATCATTGGTGATTTAAACAAACCACACTGTAAAGTCTTCATGTTTTTTTTTGATTAGGAAAAAATATGAATAACTGAAGTATACTGTTTTCACTGAAATAGAATGTGTTCTTCATTAGGATTACAAATTTTGTCTGACAACAATAGCAAAAGCTTTTTGCCACTCCTCTCCTCTCCCAAACCTCTCCTGTTAAAACTGTGTCCAAGATGATGTTGATTTTTCCAGTATTAAACATTCAAGTACTCTAATGCTGCACTTCTGTAAATCTTGATATCTGGTACTTGCAAACTAAGTGTGTGTCTTGAGATCAATGAACAACTACAGAAAAAATGCTTACTTGCAAATACTGAACATCAACTATTTACAGTTTCACTGCTCCTCTTACTAAGGCAAGGGCCGGGAATACCACTAGATTGCTTTATTACCTGTAATTTGCATATTACAGAAAATGCTAATTTTGCCAAGCATCAAACATGCAGTGAATTTGCAGGGCATAATGCCTATTAACAGCAATATTGAACATCACTAAAAGCTCATTAGATATCTTCCTACACTTTTTTGGTTGAATAAAATGAAAATGAACAGCTTTAAATACACTAAACACACACTCACAGAGAGAAAACTATTTGATAAATTATTTATATACAGATACACATTCTTTACACTGGTCTCAGACATCTGCTTTCAGGTCCCTCCCCAAACTCTCCTCACAGGTTCCTCGAACCACTGGGTTGCTACAGCACTTAAAAGAGAACTAACCTGATTCTCAGTCTCTCTGTAAACAATAGTTAAGGAAGCAGTGAACAACTCACTATGAGTATATGAAAACACCATAACAAAAATCAGTGCATCACATTCAAGAAAAGCCCCTTTGGAATGCAATTTCAGATCATTCCTTACCTTCCAAACATATCTGTAACATGAGAACTTAAAAACAGAAATTAAGGGCGACTTCCATGTGCCAATACACCACCTTCTTCAGAACGCTGCTTTGCATTTTCTGTGTGCGTGCAATTATGGGGATTCTTTTTTTTTTAATTTGGTTTCTATTATTTCACATCCAAATTAAATATGCATTTCAGACAACTTTGGGTTCTTCTTCTGCAGTCACATTCAATTTAAGACTACCTTGTCTTTTTATAACTGAGACTTCTGCTTTCACATCTGTGGTGTCCCCCATGCAATTTGTCTTCCAACATGTCTCCAAATACACTACACTTTACTGTATGAGGACCAAACCTAATACTAAAACATTGCTAGTTTGTAAGTTGCTTATACAATTACTTCAAAGACAATGACTTTTCCCCCACTTTTATTTCCCTGAACATCATATACTGTAAAACTAATTTTACAGGTGTATCATGCATTTAAGCAGGGCTTTAACTTGACAGAAAAGCTTTCCTTATTGGCGCAGTTGTTCATTTCAGACTACATTATTTCAGAACAGGGTTATTACAAGTAATTAGCTTTACCACTAACTGGTGGCAAAAACAATCACCAAAAAATGTGGGCAATGTATTTTTTCCTCGACATTACCTGACTACTATAACTTAACATGTTACAGGGGATACCCACCCTACAAGGTTTATAACAGTACTAAAAAGCACATTTTTCAATTTACATCATACTACAGAAAATTTGTATTAAAAATCACATTACAGGAACTACAACATAGCGATCAGTGAAATCTGTACCATGAAATTTAGTTTTATATTCTAGATTCTTGTTTCAGTGAAATTATTGATACTGGGATACAAATTTTTTTGCTCAGCACAACGTAACTACTTATGTCAATACTTCAATAATCTCATGCTCCATTGTGAAAGACCTTAAATAAAAAACCCAACAATAAATACTGTGAATATGCTGTCATGAATAATTCTCATGTTAAGAACTGTTAAAATCCCTTTTTAATCTTCCTCCTCTTCCATATCAGGTTTGGCAGTTTATTCTGTCCATTTTTACTTTTGTTAATAAAATTCTGATGAAGAGAAGGTACCTTTATGATTCATCATCAGCCCTACACATAGCATGCTACCCTTCAAGGGATGCGGATTTGAGAGAGAGAGAGAAAATTTTTCAGGCACCACTCATTATGATATGCTCACAGGATGAAGGTGGAGCTACACCAGCTGGTAGCCTGGTCCTGAAGTTTGGTCATATTCTATTGTATACTGCCTTGTCCAGTCCACAATAACAGGCCGAAAAAGACCACAGCATCTGAATTCAAAGAAGTCTATAATGTTCCTTATACATCCATGGCTATAAATGAAACAAAAACACAAGTTAGTAAGCAATATCGTAGCTCATCTAACAAAGTGCAACATCTTTTACCTACCTACAAATTTAGTTATTCACCCTTTAAGTTCCCACATTTAGAAAATCAATTCAATTTGGAGTTATCTTAATGCTTATTGATAAGCACGTTCTGAAACAAAAAGTAGTAGTCACCAGGCTGGTGAATGTTTGATCGTTGGACATAATCAAGACACAAAACTTTCTTTCACTATCTACCAAAACTGAATGGAGAAATGTAACGTTATTAGCAAAGCACCATCATGTAGCATAGCACAGTAATTCAGATCCCTTTCTAAGAGGAATGGAAGGTTGCATTCCTATCTTTACTAATATCTATTTTTGCATACATACTGGTTCACCTGCTGCTTGTCTAGGATGAACCAAGTCAGCCCCTTGACAATACAAAATTAAGAAAGCATTATGTCAATTAAATTCAAGCCCTTCATGTGGCTGAATCAATTACTTGCCAAATATTTAAGAAACCTACATAAAAATTCCAATATGTTGGGGGTTTTTCACTGAATTACACACGGCTGAATAGATCACAGTTTTCTGGAAGAGAAGCTCATGTTATGACAGATGCAACAGCAAGTCTAAGCAAAGAGGAGATGACAACTATTTGATGTCAATGCTTTATGTGACAGGTGATGCCAAGTCAGTTATTTTAGACATCTGGTGTGATTTTCACAAGTAATTTTTATAATAGCAGCTATTTCAATGAAAATATTTTGTGAATGTGACATTGACTTGGGGATCAAACCAGCAGTTTTTTCCTACTCTGTGCACCACTCTGTGTTCTTCAGGCAAAATAATTATCTGATTTTGTTACAACTCTAATCTGTAGGAACACTTCAACCATACAGAGATGCTTGTCTGCTTCTTACTACAGGTTTTGTATGAAAAGATATTAAAAAAAGATTTATTACTTATTATTTCTAGCACAGAAATCCATCTGCAACAAAACAGAATCACAGAATAAGTCAGGTTGAAACGGACCACAGTAGGTCATCAGGTCCAAACTGCCTGCCCAAGCAGGATCATTTTAGAGCATGCATAGGATTGCATGAATCCATGCTGATTACTCCTGATCACAACTCCTATCTCCTTTTCCCCATGTGGCACCAGGAAGAGCATCAGCTCCTTTTGTAACATGCTCTCAATCCACCCATATACCAGCCTCGTGCCTTCATGTATTTCTTGCCTCAGCTCCACAAGCTGCCCCGTGCCACCATATTCCCATCCTAGTGCCACTTCATTTCTGAGCCCTCCACTTTCATCTTGCACCCTCGCCCCTGCAGAAATCAGAATCCCGACCTGCCTTTTTACATACTGATGCCCAAAAGCCCATGTCTCACCCATGCAACACTCACTTCAGTTCCTGGGGCATCCTGCTCCTTTCCCCACAAATAGCTTTGCTTACGCTGTTCCTCATGAACAGGAAGAAAGTGAAGCCTCTTTTCTCACAGAAAAGAGAGAAAGGGGAGCTACTGCACAGAGCAAGTTCAATAGCACATAAGTATTAATCAGGAGCAAGTGCCCAGTGTGGAAGTGAAGATCCTGGTCAACACCAATATGCTGCAGTAAGCAACTACTGGTCTGAGCAATTGCTTTACAAAGAGGGCATTTATTTCTCCATAAACTCTCAGCAAAATACAACCATGCTGGAAATCATTATTTTCTGTGTTTATGTATCCCTACACTACAAAACATTTATCACGTCCTTTAACTGGATAGAATGTGTTACTGTAAAAATAGCTGACGGAATCAGCACATCAAGTAGAGAAAATAGTCCAAAAGTATCTAGCTATACTCTGATTCAACAAGCAGCACAATCCAAGTGTATGCAAGGCTGCACATAAGAAATGTGTATATGCTTTAAAACTTACTTGAATGGGCTTTCAATAGATGTGGTTGTAACTTTAAAGTGCTTGTATCTTCTCGCATTCATTCTTTCATTTGTTGTGATCCCCAAGCAAGATATCTGAAGACAGGAAGAAGAATAAGTAAATGAAAACATGCAACCAAGTCCTGCATAAACTAGACTGAAAAAGGACCAAATTTACTGGGTTTAGTTCCTTCTTCTGAAGCAGAATTTTTGACTGTGGAAATTATCTGGTCTAAACAAAAAATGTAAGATTTTAAATTGATACATGTTTTAAGTGATGAATATTATAGCAAAAGGAGGACACAAGTTAAATTTACTGAGATGTTTTACATTAGAGGATAATTTCTATTTCTAGGACCTCTAGAAAGGTTAAGTGTCATCGTTCCTGAATGACAAGACATACTGAAAGTCTTTCAAGTATGACTTTCCTTAGAAAGGATGACGAAAATTTGGGTTTAGTTAGTTTAGAGTAATGTGGCCTCAAATCACACTGAGGCAGTGTAAGAAATTATTGCACCTTCTTTGAAGCTACCACTCTCTTTCTGCTGATGACATACAGCATTATTCCAAGCTGGCCCCACAGCTCTTATCTTCTGTTAGTCTTTATTGCCTTTCTCTGATCTGTTTTTCTTTTTTGTCATTCTGAGAATGGAAAGCAGGAGCCAGATTAAAAAAAAAAGAAAACCCAAGCAAATGAGAAGTGAATGATGCCTAATATCGAGAGACAACAGATGTGTGCCTACTTCAGCAAGGCTGAGAGACCAAACACTTGGTCTTGCACAACACACATGAAAATTTAAATGACTGAACTATTTCATATTCTTATGTCACTCCCAAGACTCAGCATTACAAGTGAAGTGCTCTTCCATACCTGATACATCTGACACATGAGTAACACAGCCACCCACATGAAGTGAAATACACTGTTTAAAAACATCCAAAACATCCATGGAGAACAGGTAGCGATCTGTGTAACATAGGTCCAAAATCCATCTTTTGTGTAACTTGTCTCACAGTGGAAACCCCAGTCTACAGAGAAAAAGTGTCAAAAAATGTACAGATTTAAGGTATTTTTATTGTATATCAACATAATTCCCATATTAGAATGTGATAAATTAAATAAGAAAATGACAAAGTGCCAAAATAATTTTACTTGCTCTCTTTTCCTTTCCCACCTCCTTGACTACATGCCATATGCACATACTTGGCTGTGATGAATCAAAAAAAGATCTAGGACAAGGAAAACATCATCTTCTAAATTAAAATACCCAATATAGTCAAGTATTAATGTGCAGCTCGATTACAGAATAAAAGTACCCAAAACTCTGATAAGGCAAAGATCTGTAAAAACCCCTATGAGGAGATGAAGTATTTAGAAGCAATTAAAAAAAAAAACAACAAACCCCAAAAAGCAAAACATCACATTTACTCACAAGAGATACATCCATAAATCATCCAGCAGATCATAAAAAGCAGGAAGAACAGGTATCCCATAAAATAACGATGGTTCCCTGCTCCTAAAATTGCACAACAGGGATCAAATTACTATACTGTCAGTAAAATGACAAGAAAGTTTCATTGCTTGATTAGAAGTACTGCTTATTTTTCTATACAGAAACATTACTCTAATATTAAGCCAATATAACCTCAAGCCAGTGAAATGAGCTGGTTTATGATTTATTTTTTTTACTTTTCAGACAACAAAGCAATGTTCTTTCAGCTTTCTTCAGTTTCTGTCACAACTGCAATTCCCTAATTAATTTGTAACCTCTTTAATGAATTAATAAACTTATTGATAGACAATATTTAGAACAATGTTGGTGACAGCTGGTGTAGAGACTTCAATAGCCAGGAATTAACACATTAGTAAATATTTTTTAAAAGCCATTAAAAAGTCATCAGACTGCAGAGTTCACTTTCTTAAAAGAAATATGAGCAAATACACAAACTTCCTTGATAATGAGCTAACTCACATCTTAGGTTTAGATGCTTCATGAGCTAGGTAAAAATAAAGTATCTAATAGAACTTGTAAAACAAATATATGCAGATGAGGCCTAAGAACCTGGCTATAATAATGAATGGGATAAAAAGGACTCTGCTTTACACAGAATATAAATGCAAGAAAATTCAGTTACTAAAAGACTGATCTATTTTTAACATTCAAAGAACTAAAATATGCCTCTTATGTGAGTACATCATAATTCTGAAGTGCTCAGTTTTCCTTCTGTTTGTAAAATATGTCCAGTGTTGCAACCTTCCAACAGCTCCAGGCTGTAAACTAAACCCACACAGATGATAATGGCTACAAAAGACTTGGCTGTCATCATCTACCAGCACAGCATTTACTTCTTCATTATGTCAAATGTTTTCCCTGCTAAAACAAGAGCATCCTCTGGAGGCAGAAAATAATCAAGTGCTTTTAGCAAGTGAGCTGAAAGACTGTATAAATAAGAGATGAGGAAAAACATACATACAACACAAGCTAGACTAAACACAGGACATTTCCTTGAAAAATCAAACAAGTTCCTGCAGACATAAAATTATGTTGTAACATTGTCTTATCACCTAAGGGCATATGAGAAAAGTGCTGGGAATGTCCCTAAGGTATCGCTTTCATTTGCATTCTAAATTTCAGAGCTGTTAAGTTTCATAAAAGACCTTTTTTAAAAAACACAGCAGTTAAACAGTGACCTAGAAGTCCATCTGAGAGGCATCTGATGCGATGCTTCTTTCAGCAACATCTTCAATGATACTAAAACAAATTCTGCCTAACAGAAAATCCATACATATGTGGTAAAAACGTAGGTGTAGTGTTTAAAACTGTAAATGAAACAGGTACAATCTTTATCACAGTTAAAAAAAAAAGTCTTCGAAAAATAAATAGAGAAACTGTGTTTTGAATAAGACTGGGCAAGACACAGCACCACGCTCTACACAGTTTCATCCTGGACTGGCAGGAACAGTCAGTTATCCTCCACACTTAAACCAGTGTTGTAAGAATTGTTAATTTATTCTATATGACTGTGCTTATTACATAAGTAATACCGTATAATAGAGATAAATGATGTCTCAATCATACAACAATTTCTCAAGTACACAAGACCTCACTTCTGGGTCACTGCTATCACAATAATAATTCAGTACAATGTCAGCATACATCGTGATAGGATAGTTTAAAATTTGGCTCTAGATACTTTCATGATACTACTTGAAAACTACATTTCTGTTGCAAGTCTACACTTTTGTTTGAAATGTAACTACAAGTCTAGCAAAACCTGTTACTTTTAATTTAAAAAAACATCCAACTATAAAGAACCATAATCCTGTTTTGATACTCCATTAAAAAGATAAATATAATCACTTCTAGAGATTCGCCTGCCGTAATTTTAACTATAATTCTGCAGGTATGAGGAAAATAATTTGCCCCAGTTGCCAATTTATTTATTTTTCAAATAGTCTGCATTTTTTGTCACCCTCTTCAGAATGGTAAAAACATTTGAAGTCTCTTTATGTGCCAAGTTTTATCCCCAAAGGATTCATTTTAGAGTGTCTGCAAACACTCTTACAAGATCTCTCAGTCCTATCTTTAGCCACATTCTTATCCTTCTAATACATTCCACACACATCCAAATTCCACCTTTCCAGAAAGGCATGATTCATGTTTCCCTTTTTGGCTAACATACCACAACTGCTGTTTTAAGAATGGATTCTGTTTTGCCATCCTATTCTTAGAGTGACCATGTACCAATCTCAGAGACAGAAAAGCCATATAAGGTTGTTCAGACCATCACTTCCTTCAGTTCAGTTCCAGCTCCCATACTGTAATTTCTAATGTTTTTTTTCCAGCATACATTCAAGGGTCCTAATGTTTACTTTTACCTCCAGTTATTCCACTCTGTACAACACCACTACAAGATGGATTCTGCTTTTCCATCATCACTGCTATTTAAAAAACCATTTCCTCCACCTAACCTAATCTCATTACTCACATATTCTCATTACACACAAACTAAGGTCTCTCCTCCCCCACCTGTTTTTTGCTTTTCGAGTTGGTGATTAAAATACTGGTTCTGTCACACTGACATGTACTCCTCAGCACTCTTGCAAAACAGACTGTCACTAAGCGGTCTCCAAAACCTGAGTCCATGCTCCCCTGCCTGTTTGAATTAAAAACTTTAGTTCTAAGATATGTCACAAGTATCTCAGGTAGCAACATCTGTGGGAAACATAAAATAGAAAGGCATGATATAAATTGATCTCTGTGAGAGTTGAGAGTTGTTCTACTACAATTCAAATGCCAGAATTGACTATTTTACTCCTGATCTTCAGACTAAACTACTCTGATTATGCATTATCACTATCTATTTGGAAAGACTACAATGAAGCATTTATTGACTGTCAACTGTCAGTGAAGCCAGCTCCTACTTCTTCCCCAAGATTAAAGTTACCTCTGCTTGAGTCCTAAAACACTAACCCAGTGAAGGAAGATGCACTCATTTCCTAGCTGTGAAGTTGTCAGTGCTCCACGCACAATAATGGTTTTCAAATAAGTTTCTCAAAAAATATGACAGGGAAGAGCAGCATTTAGAGACCTTATTTCTATTGTATATGCATTCCTTTCATAATCACTGGGGAGAATAAAAGACAACCTGGATGGTCAAAAAGAAGAGAATACCTCAATAGGAAGTCATTCTGTATCTAGCTGCTATAATAATGACATTTTTCAGTACGTATACTTTCCCATTAAATTACTGGATATTATCGGGGAAAATGAAATTTTAATCTTGTGTAATGAATAATAGTCAGTTGTGGAATTGGTACATGCCTGTTCAGCAGTTAAGCTTTGCACCTTTTCATTACTACTTTATGTAGGAAACTGCATTAGACACAGAACAATTTTGGAGACACATATATAATAGACAATACAAAAGAGAATAATGCAAGCAATCACATGTAGAAAAAGAATCACACTCAAGATTGAAAAGTTTTTTCTTCTACCAAAAGTCCTCCACTGTTTTTCTCAGACTGTGGCAGAAGTCACGTTACTTTCACCACGAAATGAGAACAGAATCAATCTTGCACAGCATTTTAGCAAATTACTCACCTACACAATTACCCACCCATGGGCAGTGGTGATCAAACTTCGCTATACAGCGATTGCAAACACCACAGTGTTTGGACCTCACTGGCTTCCGTATCTGTAATAGTTATTGAGATTTGTTTAGAAAAGCAAATTACCCTGATACATTTTAAATGGAAAAACCCCAAACCCTCAATTTAAATATAAGTTGATTCTGCTATTGTTAATTCCTTACAGAACTTCAAACTTTATGCTAATTCTTAGAGCAATCCTAGCTATTAAACCTAATGTATACACTGTTTAACAAAAACATCTTTTCAACCACACTGAAGTGATTTTCACACTGGTTTATTTTTACAAAGGATTATTTTTTTCCATACAAAGCTCTTCTATCACCTCCAGCTATTAAGCTTTGTATAGCAACCAGCTTCATTCAAGCTTTTTAACAATGAAAATACAGAATGAGCTTGAGTTCTGGGATTCTGTCAGTATCTTTTTTTAACTGAGCTCTATTATAAACTCTTCAGTTCATTTTTTAAAGACAGAAATATGACTCAACAAGCAGAACTCAGTGAAACCTAAAATGCTAAATTACTCCCAACAATTTTTCTTGAAAGGTTATTTCTTGAAAGAAGTGGTCTGATTGATATATATATATATACGCCCACACACATACACACATAGTTTTTAAAGTGCCACATCTGTATATAATTTTCCAGCTTCAAAACTGGGAGTATTAACATCATTCATGTTCCACACAGGTCAGAGCTTTGCAGTGCAACACTGAGAACCTTAAGAATTTTATATTTGCTAGCTCCAAAGAAGAAACACATTACACTTGCTTTCCAAAATTTTTTCCCTCATGACTACCGCCAAATAGAGAAATGAATTTTTGAACAGAATGTTTCACTAGAAGCATAACATGATTTTTACTGTGAGTTAGAGAGGTAGTGGTATATCACCTGTCTGAGTGTATAACCAACCATTTTGGTAGATTGATTGGTTTTTTTCCTCTTACTGTTGCAGTTTTGTTGTGTACAGATGTTTATTTAGAGAAACCACCAATTAAATATTACAAATAAATCTGCCCTTGAAACTGCATTATCAAGGTCAAATATGTGCTCATTACAGGAAGACTAACTCTGGCTTAGCATTAAAGGAAAAAAATAATAGTAAATTCTGAAACTGATTAAAAAATACACTACCAAGCAGGTACTGCAGAATATACTGAGGTCCAGACTTCCCGTCTCTGCAAGTTCTACTATTGTCTGCAAGAAAAAAAATAGTCCTTACGGTTATTTTCTCTTCATAGCAATACAAAGATAACCTCCTTAATTAGATGATGAACACCAAGGTACCTTGACTGAAATCACAGCTTTTCCTCTAAAATACTAAACTAGTTAGGGAAAATTTATGGAAACTTTTCTTCAAAGTAACCAGTAAAAGCTGGTTGATACTAAAGTCTGAAAGCTCGAATACCTTTTCCCCTCATCTGTAGTATTTCCACTTGCTATTTGCCCAGTATCCTTGCTCTGCCCCGACTGTAACCCTTCATATTCCCTCTCCAACCAACCACTGCCATTCATAAGCCCTTCCATGTCCCCCTTGAAACTTGCCATGCAAGTCTGCATCCCTTTCTCACCCCTTCCCCCATCATCCCTCACTGCTCTAACTTTTATCAGTACAGGTGTCCTAGTTGAGCGGGAGGGACCAGTTGACACTGTGTGTGGGTGATCAAAGCTGTGTATTCTACCCCCTCTATTCATTCCCCACGGTCAATGGGCCATTAGCAGCAGCTGCCCAGGGAGTCATTATCACCTTCACACTCAGCCTGAGGAGGCGGAGCTGCTAATGGGCCATCAACAGCTCAACACCCCCTGGCTCCCAGAGTTAATCACCCATTGTGTGAGTCCCCGCCCAGGGGGAGGGACTGAGAGCTCCCTGAGGGTACATAAGGGGTGGGTAAGAAGACCTCGGGAACCTCTCGTCAGATCCAGAGCAGCAGCAGGACCTTGACAGGAGGAGATCCCCGCTCTCGCCCAGACCACAGCCCTCGCCTGCACCAACAGGTTTTTCTTTTCCTTTTGCTCTGGATTTGGGGGAGCCACAGGGGGTCTCAGCACAAGGGCAAACAAACCCCCTTGGGTTTGTGCCCCAGGACACTGAGTTATACTGCTGGGTTTTTTGTGAGTTGAAAGCAATTTCCCTTTTGTGTCAGTGTTTTTATTGTAATATTATTATGAAACTTTAGGTCTGACTTATAATCTCTCTCGTGGTGAGTTCATTTCCCCTGCTGGTTTGCCTTTAAACCAGCACAACAGGACTTGACAATAAAGGGACCCCCTCACAAGAGTGACTTTTGCAAATAAACCAGAAGAAAAGACAGCAAAAACACCATCAGGACATATCTACTGTGATTTCAATGCTGCTGGTGTGATGACTTTTGATACCTTGGACAATTTCATACGCTAAATTTTGGACAATTTCATAAATAGTGCCTCTGATTTCAGCAGGAGTACAATACTATACTAGAGACTAATGAAAGGATCAACAAACGAATGGACATGGTGTGCTGCTCAACACTGGAGTTCAGTACTGTCCTCAAGCAAGATCCCAAAGCTCAGGAGAACAGAACTGAACAAGAGCAGATGAAAAGCTTTTAAATAAAACTTTCATGCAGACCCAGAAGCACTCAAGTTAGAGGCACATCATTGTGCTTTGTAAACCTTTGTCTATTTTCTATGCTTTTGACCTATATTAAGAGTGACTTGGGTTCTTTTGTAACACAGAAGAAAGGACATGACACATTAGAATAACAAACAGCTGAAACTGTTGCTTACTACGCATTTCCAAACATACTTGGTGATCTGGAATTAAATTTTTTTTTTTTTTGCTTACTTATTCTAAAGTTAAATGCTAACTCAGCATTAAATACTTGGAAACAAATAATGAAAATGTTAGGAAGTGCTACCCTGCATGAAAGTAAGACACAAGTCATAGAGTAATTCATATCCCTGATAACACGACATTTTAAAATGTGGTTAGTTGCAAAGTAAGAAATCCAAAACATTCACAGCCATATGTATCTGCCTGAAGAAATTGCATTTCGCAATTCCTACCCCATTCAACAAGGCTTTTGTAACCATACTTAACTACAAGCAAGTAGATCAGATGAATTGCATATTTGTGCAATTTGCTGAATCCAAACCAAAGTGCCATTGCTGGATATTCTATTTAATTTAGTCCAGTTGAAGGAAGAGAACTTAGTTTGGAATTTACTTTGGCAAATTTTCAATAGCAGAAATGAAATTTGCAGAGTAAATCTAAAATCTGCACATTGATAACAACTCAGTTATAACTTGTTGGAGAACACGAAAGTCATTAAATCTACCGCAACCTTTCTTTTAAAGGCTTTTGTATTTTCATTTCTACATAAGGACATAATTTCTAGTGGTCTGATGTTGATCCACACAATGTTCGAACAAATAAATATGAAGTAAAAGCTCAAAATTCATTTTTAGTGGGGCGTGGTCTTCTAGGAAACTTAAACCAAATGCTTTTGCTGCTTGTAAAATTGTGGCATATTGAAAGCTCAGTTTGGCTGCTGAGAACAATGCATTTCAATAAAAACCCCCTGAAATGCTAATAATAATGATATAACATTTTGGAAAGGAATCATTAGATCATCCGTATTTTCTCTAATATTTGTGCTAAACAAAAGCCTACCCTAAACCTCCACAGGTTTCGGTTGTTTTAGCCTCAAAATGTTTGTCAACTTAATACTTTTAGATACAAAGGTAAAGAAGAAAACTAGAGGCACTTAAAAGTCTGGAAAGTTTTTGTAAAATTAACTAACACTTTTTCCATAATGAGCTATATGTTTCAGTATGGCAAAAGTCTGAATCTTCACATTTTCCTTTTCACCCAACTTCTTTTCTAACTTTTAATCTTGAAAATATAAGTTACAATTTTATTGTAAAATTACCAATATGCAATTTTGCACCAGAAATAGACTTGAAATACATTCCAAATGTAAAAAAAAAAAAAAAGAAATCTGGAAGACTTTTCAACATTTTAAACCTTTTTTTATACACCTTATTGAAATTTAGTATTCTGAACAGCAAACTACAGTGATCAGCTGTGGAAGGCTGCTGAAGAACAAGAGTCACATATGTCATGGCTTTACCTTTTTCTTTTGTTCTTCTGTGGCTTTGATGATTCCTGGATCAGATTTCCAGGATTTTCCGAAATTGTAGAAAAGTGCAATGCTATTAGCAAGGAATGGAAGATGTATAAAGAAAAAATTGAGATGTGCATACAGTCAAGGAATCTAAAGTGAAAAGCTAAAATTCATCTTAAACATACCCACTGATAATTCTGAAATAACATTTAGTTAAATTTTCACTAATGACTTTCTGCACTGCTGTAAGAACTAGTTGGGTACTCAGTATTTTCTATTGCTCAAACTTAAAAACCTACTTTTAAGAATGATGTATTCTTTAAGGCATTTCAAAAGTATCCTTCTAAAGAACAAGTAACAACAGTTCAGTTTTTGTAACTATTTTCTCTTTAATTAAATTAAACCCTATGAAATTTATCTTCTTAATAACTGTTTCCTGTTTTCACAAAGATTTCAGAGCTCTACTACTAAGATAGACAGTTGACTGCCTATGTCTTCAGTGGCTTGACATTCTGGTGAGATCACAGGATGGACTGTTTCTAGCCATAGAAGGAATTGTGCTGCATTCCAATCATGTCCCACCACCACTTATCCCCAAGAAAGGTAGTGTCTGAAACCTAGCCCTATAATAAGGCAATACCCACATTTTGCATCAGTCAAAGTTATTTTTAGCATACTGATATGTTTAATACTTACAAACCCACAGGATTTATTATTCTCTAGAAGTGTTTATAGAATCACTTACCATATAAAGACAGAAAATAACCATTTGTTTTAAAATACATTTCCTGCATTGAATGTGTTGCCACACAATATGCCTAGTCTGAAGAGCATTTGACATTTTTCACAGAATTAAAACATTTCTTAGCAATGATGTTGAAAAAACAAATACTTCAGATATGCCTCTTCCACAAAAAGTGGAAAATTTATATTTATTCTGATAAACCTCCAACAGACCTGACCAACCTGACTAAAGATACCTGCTGTCAGCTGTCAGTCATAACTGCAAGGAGATGCCCCACAAAGCTGTGGTGGCAGAAGCCTCTACAGCATTATCCAAGCAAAAAGGACACCTATTACTCAGATATAAATGACTGCATACCCAAATTAGACTATATTTTGAGAAAAATACAGATCTGAGTAACTTGTGATGCAAAAGAACCCCGAAATACAAACAAATACAAGTAGGCCTCTTTTTTGATTCTGAAATACTAACAAAATCTCATAGTTCACCTGAAGTGTCTCCCAAATAATTTTTGTTTTCCTGTTGGAGGGAGGAACTGGCTGTGAATTTGTAATAAAAATATTGGCAAGTAAAACTAAAATTTTAATAATTTGTCTTATATAGTACAATGTTAGTGTTAGCTCACTAAAGGCTAATTAATCTTTCCTCTACCAAGCTGTTTCCTGCAAGTTTATAATAGAATGGAAAACCACATCAGCTATACTAAAACCTTAACACTCACAGTTCTATTTTATACATTACAGATGAAAAGCTCTGACTTCAAAATTTATACAACTCAACTTCTTCCTATTTTTCCTCTAAAACTACCTGCTGTCAAGAATAAAGTGGTTCAACTGATTTGTACAGCTAGAAAGAGATTACATTTTCTTTAGAATACTCAAACAATCACTGTGGGGTTTACTGCAACAGTTAAAAATGCTTTTTCATTAAAAGTACCTTAATCAGACACCTGTTACAAACAATAGAAGTACAACTGAAAACAATTATATGACCCATTCCAATTACCATGCAAATTACCATGTTTAGACTTTTAAAGAAGATATAGGGAAAGATAATTTCTTTCCTATCCAGTAAGAGGGGGTTTATAACCTTAACGCTTTGAAATTGGTTTTTCACTAAAATTTGCACAACCTGTGTGATAAATAAGCTGTCAATTTTCTGAACTTACTACTCTCCCATTTTACTCTATAAAATACAGAGAGAACACAAAAGACACCCCACAGAGTCTGGTTTCCATGTCCTTTCATCATGGTGGTGTCAGATGAGTGCAATTCTGGCAATGTAAATGGTGGGAGATAAGGTACTTCTGTGCTGAGGATGGGAGATGTCGGGAGACTACATGAAAAGTTTTCTTCTCCACGATATTTCCAGTATGTGATGTAGATAAACAACTGCAACTGTAGGATTCATGTCATCCACCTTAAATCACTCAGTATGCCTTCACATACATCAGAAAGGAAAAAAGCCACATAGAATCTATCTTCAGTATCAAGACATTTATATTGGGTCAGAGAAGCAGAGTGATTATTTTCTGTCACTGCCTATAAAGAGTGCCTCAACACTGAACTTCAATACAGATGTCCACACTAGGGGTATCTAAAATCATGCTGAACTCCTCTCTGAAGTTTACTTCCAAAGAGATCTTGGCAACTTGCATCACAGACATCTCTTAAAACTCTTGACGTGAGTCGCTTCAGAGTAGGGAACTGGTTCTCCAGAGTGCGCCTCATTTTGTTCTAACATCCCCAATTTACAACTACACAAGGAAAAAAATACATCACCATATTATTACAGGCTGCAAAATGCACAATATAGCAGGCATTCTCCTTCTGCTTTGCCACCAATTTGCCGTCTTTCATGCAGATTCCCCAGTTTTCATTGAAACAAAGCAGAAACACTCACTGAACCCTTCCTACTTCTAGTCCTGATCAATATCCTTTAATTATTAGAATAAATACTAGAGGCTGAAAATTATTCCAGCATCCACTTGCAACCAAAAAGGCCATCTCATTAAAGAAAATTAAAACCAAAGAAGCACCAACACAACCCCTAAGTGAGGTAAACATGGGACAAGCTAATTTTTCATCATGAACTGCATTCTATTTAAAAAGCCCCAAATATAGGCAGCTTCCTGCTATCAGACATCATACGAGAACCTGAAATCCCAAAATGCACATTACAGACCAAGATGCTCCCTCCCACTAACTACAAATTCAGCAATAAATCCCCTTCTCCCACAGAGAAAAATGTGTGGTCAGTGTAAGCTGTCAGAGATCAATACATGTTAATGTCACAGAATCACAGAACGGGTCAGGTTGGAAGGGACCACAGTGGTACTTCTGGTCCAACCTCCCTGCTCAATCAGAGTCATCCCAGAGCACATGGGACAGGATTACATCCTGATGGTTTTGAAGTATTTCCAATGAGGGAGACTTCACCACCTCTCTGGGCAACCTGTTCAGTGCATGGCCACCCCCACAATAAAGAAGTTGTTCCTCATAGCCAGGTGGAACTTCCTGTGCATCAGTTTCTGCCTGTTGCTTCTTGTGCCATTGCTTGGCACCAACAGGAAGAAGAGCCTGGCTCTGTCCTCTTGACACCCTCCCTTTAGATATTCATATACACTGATGAGACCACCCCTTTCAATCATTTCTTCTTGAGGCTGAACAGGCCCAACTTCACTCATATGAGAGATGCTTCAGATCCTCCATTCGTAACACCTGTACATCTGTATCCAAGAGTCCAGATAGACAACAGTAGGTAACTACATGAGAAGCCTCATCTGACTGGGCATTTATTAGACACAATCCATTTGTAATCAGCTGAAACTCTGCAAAAGCCCTTTACTCCATTTCTATCTAATACAAAAAAAATTCTTTAGCTTGCAAATACACTAAGTTAATTTATCTCCTTTAACTCAGATTGAAATTTTTTTTTAAATCTAAGGAAAAGTATTTAGACATGGAACAGAAGTTCTGGGTAGCTGGATCCAGAGCTTGGATTTTTGGGGTCTTCAGTTCCTCCAGAAACATGGTTGCTGGCTTCTTTCTTTCAGCATGCAAGGCTTTTTGCTGTTTTCCTGACACTAATCTTGGTAACAGGAATTTTTTTTTAATAGCTTAACCGTACCAATTAGCTTGTTACAGTTTTTAAAATCCTATGCTACTGTATCAGCTTTGTGAAAGCATGAAAATTATCATTTCTTATACCCAGTTTTAAAATGATTCTAATTGAAAAAGCATGCAATGTTTCTTTCTCTCATCTAAAACCCATCAATACATGAAGTATATTTGAAATAAGATAATCAATACAGTATTAGTCAGAGATGAGTAATTTTAAAAAATATAAATTGGCTTATTTCATTATCTCAGCATTGCAAGTAGAATGCTATAACAAAAAGAGCTTAATTAAAACTGCACACTCCCATTGCACCAAATGAAAGTGGCAGAAACAAAAACAAAAATGCTAAAAATATTTTGGGTTACAGCAAACTGTGACACCGTAGAAAAACAGAGCAGTATAAGAATGTTCTGACATACCAGGCACTATTTATTCAGCCGGAAGTGATAAGACTGCAAGAACAACTGAGATATGAACGCAGTGTGTGTGCCCTGGTCTTTTAGAGGACACAAGACAACATTCCACCTATAAATGCTGATGAAAAAGAATGAAATGTGAAATTCTACTCTCACATTATTGAAAGTGTAATTTTAAATAAGTTTTTTTCTTTTAAAAATAAGACTAAATTAAAATAAAGTGATTTAGTGTGTAGGATTTTTGAGGGCACTTCCCCCCTACTCTGCAAACAGTAGAAGACAGGAATACACTAACACAACAAGACATAACTATCCTCTGTTATGGGCAAAATGTAGTTACGGGGAAGCAGCAAAACAATAGCATGGAAGCACAGGACCATAAACGCTTATACAGACTCATAAATACACAGATCATAACTTCCTCATTCCCTGCAAGAATAGGATTTCTATTTTAACAAATACACAGACTCAGAAGCTGCTGAGGAAAATCTGACAGAATGGAAACATTTACAAAAATTCCATTATACTTTCAAGGTTAGTCTTTTGGAAGATACATCATTAAACCTTAGAATTTAGTGCCTTATTTTTAATGTGACCATCCTGAAATTCAAGAAAATGTACTGTTAATATTTGTTTTTATTTGTTCTTTATGATACATTGTATCAACTGCCGCCTTCTGTCCCCTTGGGATAAACCCAGAAGACCTGATGATCTTCCAGACTCAAGAAAATTCTTACCAAACACAGTAATGATTAAAGTAGCACTTGCAGCAATTAAGACCTTTATGTTATTAATAACATAAAGTTCCAGTTAGGGAATTCCTGATAGTTCTTAAAGGTTAGAAACTTTTTTCCCCTAGCAAAAGGCAGAATTTGTGAAAACTACCAGGACAGGTTTCATCACTTGAAAACTACAGAATATAAAGCAGTACTCTGGTCTGCTGTAAGCAATCATATAAAGCTGTAAAAATACAGGATTTTCTTCAACCACAATGCCGTACCTCATGTTATAAAAATACAGCAGGCATGCAATTTCTTTTTTTTCAATAAAGCTACAGGGCAATTTTCCAGAAGAAGAATAAACTTGGAATCTTATTGCAAGAATTCCAATTAAAAATCACCAATTAAAGGAAGATGGCCTCAAGCACTCAGTCTCTAGAACTGCTTTTCAGACAACTGTCAGCTGTAATGAAAGCAATTCGTAACTGAAGGGTTTAGACTACTAAACTACAAAAAAGACTATTACATAGATTTTGAGACATCAGCTCAGGACAGAAGCAGGAGAGTATTTTATTTGCATTCTGAAGTCAGGCTTTATTAGAGTAGTTGATTGTCTATGGTTACTACTTGTAGTGGACAATTGTCATTGTATGACACAAAATATGCCAAACTTCAAGCTGTTTAACCAGAACACTAACAGAAATAAAAATCTAAGCAAGTTGGTAAAAATATAAAGGAAATATGAACTTCAAGATAAAAGTCTCACAATTTGACAGCCTTAATACAAGACCATCATCAAGCTGTGTTGGCTGTGCAGCCATTTTAATGTTGGTCAAAGACTTTAAATCAAAGTTGGACACATGCTTAGATTTGATTCAAACTGATGTTATACTAGCACAAGAAAGCATTTCACAGAAGATCAACATTTGCAACCCAAAACATGTAATAGCATTGGCAAACACAAGTTTCTATTTTTAACTACTGCTTTTTTAAAGTGTTTTTCATAATCATTTTGCACTTGCTTTCCTCATTCTTCAGTCACTAAGTAAATTTGAGTTGAAACACAGAAAATGAGGCCAGGCAGAGAGACTGGCAGTACGACTAGCATTTCTAAATAACTGTTTCAAGACATACTAATATTGATTTTTTTTTCATTTAAGAGCAACTAGATTTTAATTTTTAAGGTGTTTTGGGCTTTTTTTTAAATATGACATAGCAGTCATTTCCACTCACATGGGAATGCTACTCACAGCAGCACTTTGCAAACACTGTCAGAATTCAAGCCAAAGGCATCATGGACACAGGGTCTCCTCTCTGTTTTCAACCCACAAATACAGGGCTCACTGTAAAACATATTAACAAGATGCCAAAAGATATGCACTCTTACTATCCTATTTCATGGCAATTCCTTTCATGATGAAAGGAAAATCACTTTCTGGAAAAGCCAAGCCAGCATTCTCACAAAGTTCTCTTCAACTATTTACAACTATAAGAACTGTCATAAATATTAAATCTCGATTTTGTTTTCTTGGCTACTGAAATCACAATACCAGAGGACAAAGTTGTTGAAAAATCTGAATCTATTTCCTTGCAGTGGAAAACTGGATTCCTCAGCAAACTCTAAATCAATTTTTATCTCTGTGAGTACGAAAAGTTCACAATTAGACAATTAAAGCCAGAAAAAGATGGCCATATGCAGAATCTCTACAATCTAGTGTTGTTAACACACACTTTTTCAAAGACTGAAAATACAGTTATTAAATGTATCTAAAGTTTGCATGCATTTGCAAAATCTTAGGAAGAATTAAATATGAAACCAATTCCACTGGAATTAATATAGACCATAAAATGGCCTATTGCCTTTCAGAAGAGTAGGCTCTAAAAAAGGCAGTCAATTACTCTGTGTCATCTCACAGCCAGAGATGTTTTGTAGAGTTGCTAATATTTCCTCCACATAAGACATGGGTAAAACTTGGGAAATTTTGCAGACTACTGTAAGCCAATTTTGAGGAAAATCTTTCTCTTAATGAAGCAAAGCGATAAAATAATTACCATTAATATAGAAAGCAGTGTTTAATGGAGATTCCCTTTTCAAAATTTTTATTGGTTTACTTACTATTATATGTAGAATATAGCTGTGTAATTCCTCATACTATTAACATGAAAAAAATAGTGCACACAAAGAAAGGATATCATTCCAAAACCAGAAGAACCATGTCACATACATCCAGAATTTTGTTGCCAAATATATTCCAAGAGGCAGAGCACTGTGCATGGAGTGATCAAAGAATGACCTGTAAAGTAAGAACAATATCATAGGTAAGGTGCAATTTATAAAAAGTAAATCCTGAACTATTGCTTTAGAAAAACACTTCCTGTTTAAATACATCCTATATGGGATAATGCAAAATATGCCATAAAAACATTTTCCTCACTTTTCCCTTCAAAGTTCATGAGAATTTCCCTTTTTCAACCAGTCAAGACAGGTAGAATGAGTAAATACTGATGCTAAAACTACAGTGTGGAAGGAGTCAGGCACCTATGAGATTCCTGGCCACATGGATAGTGGCTGCAAACTATATTTACTTTTGAGATTCCAGTACTAAAGGCATTTTGGAAACTCATACAATGAAAATGACACGTTAAAATTACTTCAGTAAGAAAAAAGCTTAAGAGACCTTGGTGTTATCAGCCCATGTACTTGAAATAATTCAATTATTGAATATTAGCTTCTGTTATAGTTGCCAATTGAAAATTGGGAAAAAAAATCCAGATTAATTCATTTCCATATCACTATATTTGTCAAGTTCTAAACCAGAATGATGTTCCTTTAATTTTTTTAAAAATTAAACTAAGTCGTCAGAATTATTTTCACCTTCTTATACTCTTGTATTTTAAAGACTCTTATGGATAAAGTTGAATACAGTTGAGACAAACTGGCAAGTTAACTAGGTTACTCCACGTTCAAGAAAAAAACATGCAGGAGTAAATAACTCTTTTCCAGAAGATATTGCTACTGAGGAGGCAGTTATTTTCCCTCAAGGAAGCCTTCCTGACTGGAACAAGGAGCCTTCCTGACTCCCAGAGAGTTTTAGATGTTTCACTGCATGCATTCCACAGTAGTTGACTCCACAGGTATGAGAGAGAGAGAACGCCCGCAGACATGCCACAGGGCCTCAGCAGCAAGCAGGGAAGCCAAGAGGGTAGAAGCGATGACAAAGGCTGGGGAACGACCAGGAGGTTCTGCCTTCCCCTGAGGCTCAGGGCTGTCTCGCGGAACTGAGAGGTTTTGTTCGTTTTCAGTGTCCGCACCTCCGAAACAAACCCTTTTGAATCCCTTCCACTGCTTTGGCATTTTTGGGGGGAATACCTGCATATATTTTGCTTTACAAATGCTATGAAATATGAAAAGCCACACTCTAAACAGCTAACTCTCAAAAATAAAACTTCTTGCACCATCTGTCTAAACATCACTATACTGATCCATTTTGCTGTTTGTGCTGGTGGTGCCCTCAGAGCTGCCACAGACAAAAGTCTGCAAGGAGTAGTTTCCATTTTGCTTCTTTATTTCCTTGCAATCTCTCTCTCTTCTCTATTGGAAGTTCCTGAGGTTTTTTGAGAAAATCCCATAAGAAACATGAGCTGATGTGATGAATAATAAGTGAACATACATGTGGACACACGGAGTTACTCTGGAACCACTGAGTTCTGTGCATTTTTGTGTGTATGTGAAAGTAGGGAGGAAAACACAGCTAAGTACATCAGCTAAAATTCAACAGGG
This sequence comes from Pithys albifrons albifrons, assembly GCF_047495875.1. Lineage (NCBI taxonomy): Eukaryota > Metazoa > Chordata > Aves > Passeriformes > Thamnophilidae > Pithys > Pithys albifrons. The sequence goes on from NC_092460.1 coordinate 63,052,343, forward strand.
AAAGAAAACACTGCTAGAATAAGAGCAGAAGCTTAATTCAAACCTTGGTTTTGTGAAAAACACTTCAAAAAGTACTTATATTCAACAATTAAGGAAAAGGTAAGAGAAAGTAAGAATGTCAATCCTGAACACACATCAGGTAGGCCAAAAATACAAAACTTGACAAAACACAGATCTTGAGAGACTGGAAATCTTGTTCTACTTTTCTGTAGGAAGCATGGTTGAGGATTTGCATTGCCAAATAATTTCTGTGGGAGGAAGTCAGCAGATTGCACAGCCTCAGAGATGACAAAAAGGCCAAAGAGATCATCTCCAAGATCCTGCAAAAGTTTGATGATCCTCTACCTCCCCTGTGGTGTACTAAGTTCACTAAATTCTTCTGCACTTGGTTAAAGGAACAGATATATTTTCCTCTTTATACAGAAAGGAAAGAGAAGCAAGTGATTCTAATATACATGACATTCTACACGAGAAAAGCAGAAAGCTCCTAAGTGCAGAGATAAAACAAGGGCTCCTATCCATGCCACACATGGTAACAAAAAGCCAAGGACACATGAAGCAGTCTACAGATCTTGAAAATCCATTGGAGCATGGCTACATGTGTGCACACATATTTGTAGGTGTATTTACATATATTTAAAGTAATCACAATCACAATCAAAATTCTTTATGATCATGCAACAAAATGTACAAAAACCACTATTAGAAAGTGGCCTTTTTCTTTAGTCACCCCTTACCACAACAACAGAAGCTACAAAATCTGATTCTGACTTATTTCTCTCTTTAGATGCCTTTGGGTATTTAAATTCACAATTTACAAAAAAACCCAACAAACCACAACAGTTTCAATAGGACACTTGCACATTATTTTTCTTCTATTGCATTGTAGTAACTTTCCCTCTGACTGCTTTCTGCAAAATTCATGCAGATAACTCTTTGTAGACAGACATTCAGCACCCTCCTCTGGATAATGACTGAATTTCTGTTCTGTTGTTGGCTTCTATTAGCTCAGTGGTATTCACCCAAGGTAATCTCATATGTTTTGCAAGACAACAGAGCATTATAAGAGCTACAGTCACATAAGATCTTTCCCAGAAATAGTAATAAAACCTAATTCCAATAAATATAAGACTATATATTGAATAAAAATGCCAGCAAAATACATGTTGCATGCACACTAAACAGACAGTGTCGCAGTAAAACACTTACTTGGAAAGGAACTGCACCATAGCCCAAACACCACCATACATCAGCGCTTTAATGAGCCAAGAATCAATGTCTAGGTCTGCTATAAACCCAACCAGCCAAATAACTAGGAACGGTGTTCCCAGCATCACCTTCTGACGGAATTCCTATATAGAAAAAAATACCAGTAACTAACTCTATTTTCAGGAACAGATTGTAAAATAATAATATTTTCTAATAAACAGGACAGTCACAAAAACTTAACTTTTCAGGAAGCTTGACACTGGGGGATGAATCTTCATAAATTTTTCTCATTTCCTATATTTATGTATCTTCAATGAATTTGCAAGCAAAATAAGCCTTCCTAAAATTTTATAACAAAGCAGTAACTTTGTTTATTTTAGAACTGTATTTTAAAGACTTTGCTGTTAATCCAGAATCAAGGCAACAGTTGCTTTTTTTTCAAGAGTCTGCTGTGTGCTGTGTAGCAGTTATGTACTGACAATCTCAGTGAACTTCACTTCTAATAAAGTCATACTGAGGCATCTATGAAGATAGGGAGTTATTTGTCTTATACTATGTGGGTACCACTCCTGATGAGAGCACAGAACTCTTTCCAGGTATTCAAAGCACAGTGACAATGCACATTTACACACAATGCCATGTACAAATCACTTCAGGTCAATAATCACTGCATTGTTACAGTACCACAGGGCTAAGGCACAGGCTGTGGCCAGTACTTTAAGCATCTTGATGCCATAAATCTTTAAATCAAGAAGTTGTAACAAATCAGTAGTAGCAATATTTAATATCTAGTACAAGGCTCTGCCTGCATGTTGTGATGGATACTAAGAAGAAGTTATCAAACAACAGGCAGGAGGGCAGTTCTTCATGCTAGAGCAGCATATTACCCTCTACATCCTCATTTCCCACCTCCTCCCATCTGCAGTATTAAATAATAACCTGAGAAGCAAAAGGCCTCCATGTTAGAGATTCATATACTACATTAGACTCCCAAGACTGATTACTCCTGTCATTCAGTGCAAAATAATACATAATTAGAGAGGACATCAGAGTTCAGGATACCTAAAATGCCTCTTTCCTCAGCTACCTGCGAGTCAGCTTTGAAAAATTTTGGCTAACTCCAACAAGAGCAAATCACTTGGTACTTTCATAACATTTAGTTAGCACAAAACCTAAGGGTAAGTGTGTGGAGACTTAGAGTTTTCTTTCTTCCTGCCTAGAATAAAGCACTTCTTTGTTTCTTTTGCAACTACTTCTGTCATAATAAAAAAACATTTCTTAAAACTGTAATGAAGCAAAAACAGTCCTGAACTGCTTCCCTTTAAAAAGCAAACATGTCCCCAAACCAAAAGCAGCAGTAAGACTGATGTACACAAGTGTTCTGTTACTACTTACCTTATCAGCTTTTAGTTTCCTCAGAAAGGATGGACTGTCATAACCCTTTGCCTGCCTTGCTTCTTGTAGGTGATTGATCATCCAAACGTTCTTCCTCTGTTTTGCGAGATCAAGTGGTGATTCTCCCTGTCAAGAGTTTAAAAGTGGGAAACATCCAATTTAAAAAGAAAATTACTTCAGAACACTTTTGAAACAGAAGATTGGCTGGTAAAAATAACACATTTTAAATCAGTTTAAGGTACGTTCTGGTATACTTGACACCAAACATCATTCATTCCTTTAGATCTTGTTCACTCATAACTATACGCGCATGGACAAGTCGAATATTAAATGTGCGATCCTGACAAAACGTTTGTCCTGACATAGCAATAATTGTTGCCTTTGGCATAGCACATCTATGTTTCACTATTCTACACACAGTCTATGAGTCTGTAAATAAAAGGCTGTGTTTCCCCCTCACCTATTGACAGGCAGCAGAAATCAAGCAAAGAATAAGAACTTGTGACCCACTGGATCATGGAAACTCTCCCAAATCAAAAGCCTCACTTCTCAGTTAATTCTCTGCCTTTCTGGTGAAGTTACTAATATTATCGAATGTTTCTATAAGAAATTTTTTGTTCACAAGCTTAACGTTCTTATGTTCATCTCAGTTATCGAAGTCCTAGGAAGCAAACAGGAAAGAATAAACTCATGTCCAACTATTTTCAAAACTCTGAGCTTTTATGCTGAGCTTGTGCTTCATGTCCTTTGGGCACTAAGCCAGCAATGGTCCAGGTTTTTTCTTCCATACTTTCAGAGAGGACTGACAAACGAAGCAAAAGAGAAACACAGAGAGAGATACAGGGGCCAAAGTTGCCTACCAAACTGATTTGATTTTATTGGTTTTTAAACATTTAGGAAGAGAGCTAAATGAAAGTTATTGACTGGATCTAAAATTACAGAGGAGGCAAGAGACAACCAATTGCAGGTACCTCCAGCTTCAGTTTTGCATTTGACTCTTCCTCTCTTCTACTGGAGTTAACTCCCCTCCTAAACAAACCATTCATGGAGGCTTGAAAAATGGATGAATCCTCCATCGCTCGGCCCCCTCCTAAAAAAAAAGTAGACAGGTACCAGAAACTGAAATTACCCAGAAAGGGCAATAATCACTATAGACAGAAGCGATTTCAAAGATTAAAAACTACAGTCAGCTACCTATATCCCATAGAAAGACAATGGGAATTGAGTACTCAACTGTCATTGTTGCCTTTGAAATCTTGCTCCAGATCTTTAGGAGAGCAAATAGCAGAGACTACAGACTATGAAGTGAAGCTCTTTGCTACTTAACAGGACCTTACACTCCTTCTGTGCAAGAAGTTTAACTAACAAAAACAGTTAAAAAAGAATAACCTTTTGATTAAACTTGGCTTCAAAGTTATTTAGCCAGATGTTTAAAAATCAGATCAAGGTAACTCCACCCTCAACATAAATGCCTGAAATCAAACTATGGTGCCTGCTTCAACTCAAGTTTAATAGCTGACATCTGGGAAACTCCAGAGATGCTGTTGTTTTAATATCACCTTATATATCCAGACTGTAAAGATTACCTGTGGACAAGCAATCCCCTCTGGGAGTTGATCTCCCAAGTAAATCCTGAAGTTGTCTTGGGGTCCAGCTGAGCATCCCTTCCACTAGAGGGCCATGAGACACCTAGGAACTGCCTAGATAAAAAAATTGAGGGAGCTTTAAAGAAGTCTTTGACTATGCTTCTCATCACCTGGCCATTTTAATACTCTAGTGTTTTCCTTGTATTTACAGTGGATGGCTGCCTTGCTTAGATAGAAAGAAAAAAAAAGTCAGGGAACTTAATCCAGTAACACACTTAAAGTTTGCCAGCAAGAAATAAGGCTTCAACAGTATATACTTGAAGTATTTAGATAGAAAAAATAATCTGAAGAGTCATTACTGTAGGGAATTTTACTTATAGACTTCCATGGATTAGCCTAAGATACACGGCATAATCAAGAAACTACATCTAAAGTTCAATAGATGATTCATTAACAGATAAAAAAAAATCTTCTTAAACCATAAGAGCTCTTTCAGGTCTCTATATCTCTGTAGTAAAAAAACGGAGCTTCTGCTTATATTTAAATAAAATTTACAATTTTCCCTCAAGTCCTCAGTGATAATGTGACTCTCTGGGAAATCCTGTCCTCATCTCCCCAGTCTGCCTACTCATGTGACAAGGTAACTTCCTTAACAAAACAAACAAGCAAACAAAAAAATCAAAAAAACACCACTCTACTTTGATTACTGAAACGCAACTTCCAACTCTAACATTAATCTCATTCTCAAAAAGGAAAAAAAAACAAGTATCTTGCTACCACAAGGAAAGTATTGTTTTCTTTGTACAGCATAATATAACAAGGGCAAATACACAAACAGGACAAGCTCACTACTTGTATCCAGCTTTGCTCTAGAATAAAAGCGCTATTGTTCAAATACTTCACACTCACACAAAGTAAAGAACACCTTACTGAGATGACTGGTCTCAATTTTTTCCAAGCCTAGGCAGTCAGCAGTATGTGCCTTTCTAACACACTGCCTAGAGCTGATAATAACCAAGTCAGAGCTCACACCTAATATTTCAGTCATTTCGTTTTCTGAAAAAGATGAACAGGTTTCAGCCAATGTATTTCTTTAACCTTAGCTGTCCTACCACCATTCTTGGTCAATGGGCTATCAGAAAACAACTTCACTAGATAGTGCTGCAGAAATCTGGAAGCAACTGCATCAGAAAGGAGCCCTTCACAACTCCTTTTATTTCTGAGGAAACAGGACACAGACACTTTAACAACTGGGTTTTGGCTCAACGAAAACTTCTTTGCTGAAGAGTCAAAGGAAGGGCACAAAACTGAGTTTCTATATACCTATAACATTTGATCAAATTTTAATGTCTCCTATATATTTACTACCACCTAAATCAGCATCTCCCATAAAGCCGCTGCTGGATGGCAAAACTGCCATTGCTTAAATAATTTTGATTCTCTTGAGATCCTAAAAATTTGGAAGGCATGCAAGAAACCTAGACTCCACTGCAGAAACAGGCAGTGGGTAAACAAATCAAGTACATGTCTTCTGGCATGACTGGAAAGATCATGATCCAGCAGGTTCAAAAACCTATTTTTCTAGTGACTGCTGCTGTCTGTCAATAAAGAAGGCAAGACCATGAACTGCTTCAGGCTAGCAGATACTTTTTCACTTGGTCAAACCGAAATTCTTGTCACAGATTTCATAAGAGTCCAGAAATGTAGGTAAGGTGATGACTTTAAAACTCTTAACAGACTAATCAGTCTGTCAGGAGAAGAATCAGTATGACATACTGATTTTTTTTTTCTCCACAAAAATATGTTAATTTTGTACCATTAGGTGGCATAGGAAAAAAGCTTTGCCACACAAGAAGTGAGACTAGAGGCATAATTCATCCACATGACTGACCTTACAGACCAGGAATAATGATTATATATCCATATCAGTGCACGCAATAGGCTAGCTGATTTGTTTCAACCATGTGAAAAGCCATATGATTTCTTCTAATGAGTCTTCATTCATGATCAAGAGTATTTCTGACATTCTAAAGTGCATGTAGTATTTAGAAAGCTATTAGCAGAATTTGACTGCACCTGTAAAAAAGCTATTCCACGCTCCTTAAGAAAATTGATGTGGACATTACTCTTTTTTGGCATATTTCTGTTGCTTGCAGCCAAGAAAAACAGGTCCTTGGCCATCGTAACCAGTAGGAAAAATGGTGAGCAGCCAAATAAATTTAACTAAGTATTTAATATTTTATAAGCGTAGATTTCCATCTGTGTTTTCAAGTGTAACTACTCCATCTGTAACACTCTTTAAGTGGAAAATACAAATACTTCAAGAGAAATTCAGTAGAGACTTTTTGTTCCTAAAAGTGAATTCTTCTCTGACATCACAGAAGAAACAGCCTGGGTAGCAAAACGCATCTAATTCAAAATACAGAGTATCTGCAGGCAATGGTCAAAACCACATTCAAAAGGCACATCTTCCAAGGCTGGAGGAAACATAGACTCCAACTTCATGGCAGAAGTTCTAAGAGCTGTTTTGCAGGTCTAACACATGCCAGAGATGGGCTCTGTTAGTGCAGAATCTAGCCTCACTGTTAAGAACTTCTGATAATCACGTGACCTGAAGTTCAGATGCAAAAAACAGAGACCATTTTCTTATTTTACTCCTACTGGTAATTTCAGGCCTCCAACTTACTGACACTGTGTGATGGACACAAGCATTTGCCAGCTCTCTGGAAGAGAGCAGACACGTCTCACATCTCACTCCAACAAAGAGCCATCCCAGAAGTTCACTGGAAGATAATCAGTCAGGTTTCCAATTTTGCACCCAAATGCACAGGTCTTCACACATGCAGTCTAATGGCACATCCCACTCCCATATATTTACACATAATCACTGACGCTTTATTTTAAAGTGCACATCTAGTAGTTATGCATCACTGTTAAGAAAATCTGATTTCCAAATGACACATTATTGGCATGGCTTTTGCTCCATCTTCATGATCTCATCACACCCACAACAACAACCTATTCTTGAGATTTATCATAGGCTCTGTTATTTCTGGCTCAAACCACTTACAATAAAAACAGACCAAATCTTTACCTTAATATTTTGAGCATCAACATTAGCTCCAGCTTCTAACAGAAGACTAATAACTGTGGTATTTCCTGCTAGCACAGCCCAGTGCAATGCTGTGTTTTTGTGGTATTTGTCTCCAAGATTAACAGAAACATTAAATGTAAGTAGTAATCGCGTTGGATCCACACTAGAAAAGAAAATTCTTGTTAGATCTAGAGAAGATAAATACATACCAACTTACTGTTTATACATTCAATTTCTATGAAGAACATGGAACAGGTGCACTATGTAATAGCAAAGGAGCATTGCTGCTGATTATGAAGGGCTCGAATTCTCTTCCCACCAAAGAGCAGTCACAATTCTGTTGCCTTTTAAAGGAGCTCAGTAAGACAGCTTGTTCTGTTATGTCATCAAACACATCTGTTATACAATTCTGGTTTTGTGTTTACCAAAATCTAACACTACTAACACATTTTGTGTTTACCAAAATGTAACACTACTGACACGTCTTAAAAACACGCACATGATCATATACTCAAACAACTGAAGTTCAAAACATGTTGTAATTTCACTTCATAATCCAGAAGATGAAAATAAAACAGGATGACAATCTTGGTAATGGCAGGTACTGGTAAAAGCTAATCTGTGTTCCTCCCAAAGATTGATGGATAGGCTCCTCCAAATAGGAATCTAATTCAAACAAATTTGCTCTTTGAAGAAGTTTTTCCATCAACTTTTTCCAATCATCTCCACAGAAAGATGTGGATTACTGAGTACTTCTTCATATTATCTTTCCTCTTTAGTAAGTCCTTGTACTGGATTTGGCTGAAATTGAGTTAATCTCCTTCAAAGTAGCTCCTGTGGTGCTGTGTTTTGGATTTGTGACCCAAACCATGCTGCTAACACACCCATGTTTAAGCTGCTGCTGAGCGGCACTTACAGAGAATCAAGGCTTTTGCTGATTCTCACACTGCCCCACCGGTGAGCAGGCTGGGGATGAACAAGGAGTTGTGAGAGAACACTGGGACAGCAGATCCCAACTCTCAAAAGGAAATTTCAGACCATATAATGCTGGGCTCAGTAATAAAAACTGGAGAAAGGATGAAGCAAGGGACATTCAGAACTACAGTATCTGCTCTGCCAATTGACTCTAAAAGGTGATGGAGCCCTGCTGACCTGGAAATGGCTAAACATCTGCCTACCAATGGAAAGCAGTGAATGAATTCTGTATTTTGCTTTATCTATTAAACTGTCTTTACCTCAATTCACAAGTTTTCTCACTTGTACTCTCATGATTCTCAAACCCATCCTGTTTGGAGGGAGTGAGAAGTGGCTGCATGCAGCTGAGCTGCCAACCGTGGTGAACTCACAATAACCATAAAAAAAGATAAGAATGACAACTGCAGAAAGAACATTGATTAGTTCAACAACAACAGAAAAAAAACTTTAAAAAAGAAAAAAATCAGAACCAATCACTACTGTATGCCACTTGGTTAACATTAAGAGAAAGCCAAACTGCACACATTACCTATGTGTTCTGTAAGCCGCCCACATTAAAGGTGTCATTCCATTTTGATCCATCATATCTACATCCTAAAAAAAGGGAAAGAAAAGAACATTAGTGAAACAAGGAAGCATACTCAAGATCCAGTAGATACAAAGCTTGCAATGAGAAGCAGTATTTTAAGACTAACCATCTGAATTGGAGGAAAATTGGCAGGCTTTTAGCACATAATCAAATAGTCCTTAAAAAATTAAAACAAACATTAACACCACTATTGCCAAAATATAAGCATTCCAATCTATTAGGAAAGTAAGTAACAGCCATGCTGTATTAGACTAGACATTTCTAACTTACTATTGATCTTCAACATAAAGGATATATGCAGATGGTCTATTATTGCATTCAAAAGCAGGGGAAAACTAAAATGATGCACCAATATTTTAAAAAATACTTGATAAATTAATATAAATACCACTGTCTGAATCCTACACCCTACTAGTTGCCTCTACTTTTCAACTTGCAAAGCCATGTTCCTTAGTTCAAGTCAGTTCCAATGGTACTTACATATCTGGGTATCAAGTTAATGGATGTCAGAAGATTTCAAAGTTTAAATAAAAGCCATTAATAAAAACAACCTACTGGGAAGTAAAACTGATCTATAACCAAGCGGTGACTAAACTGACAGGCAAAAAAAAAAAAAAACAACCAAAAAACATTATTAGATTTAACACAAGAGAACCACAGAATGATCAAACAGCACCACTCAGACAATTCTTTTTAATAAATCAGAAAGTATTTAATATCTACAGCATTTTTTCCTCTTTCCTCATCTGACTCACTTAACATGGAAGTTGGTAATTCCTAAATAAGACAGATTAGACTCTCAAGCACATTTGGGCAAGTTTCATAGACCAGCACTAATAAAATCATCCTAAGCTAACTTAATGCAGGACCTGAAGAATTTTCCTTAGAGGCAATACAGTTGTCACTATTTCCTATGCCACTCGCCTCAGTTCTTACTAGGAAAATGTCTCAGTGAAGTCTTTCCTAGAGTCTCCTGCCAGAAAGTCAAAAAATTAATCATGTCGCTTTGTATCACCCTCAGAACCTTCTCTGGTCCAGTACTCTCCCAAATGTCCAGCACCCTGGGATCCCGACTCACAATGTTGCTAGCCTGATCCTGGCAGTTGCTTTCCAGAAAATCCAATCTAGTTCTTCCAAATAATTGCTTTTAAAATGTCTCTAGCCTGCAGATAACTCTGTATTTCCTAGTACTTACTCTTTTGCTTAATTAAAAAAAAAAAAAACAAGAAAACACAAACCAAAACCCAAATCACCAAAATTGATGGAGGAGAAAGAGAACTGTTACTTGATTGCAATGTTTGTTCAAAAAGAGTTACATGGTTTGAGACCAGGATCCAATTCTGTTTGCCCACACTACTTGTACAGGGTAGATACTTTTGAACCTACTAGGACTGCACAACTCCTAGAATTCCCTTCAACCTCCTGTGGTTGAGATCGTGAAGGTCATTAGAAGCCCAACCAACAGGTTACATTGTGTGAACAACATACTTGGAACTTATACGAATTACTGTAACATGAACAATTACTCTTTCTCCTCGAGATTTCATATACAAAGTGCTTCTTTGTGACAGTAGGGACCTGCCTGCATGTAAGTAAAACCATTTCTTCAGGGATTCCACCTGACAAATCAAAACTACACTTTGCACACTAACTGACACTGAGCTCCAGACTATTCCCTGGACATACATTACCAAGGTAGGGCACAGGTATTACTCATATTAAGCTACTATGTTAGCTGAGATAGATCCCTTTTCAAAGGAACTTGAACGAGAGGCAAAGCAACTAAGATTGATTTGCAAACTGTAGTCTAGATGTAATAAAGATCATGTAGCTGGGGATAGCAGACGCATGCTCTAACAAACCTCTCATCAAAAATTCCTTATTATTTCTATTACCACAACCAGACAAAAAGTGAGACATTTTTGAAAGGAAGGTCTATTCCTGCTTTTTATCAGAGAAAATGGGCTGAGGCAAAAACGTAAACCTTGAGCAGCTGGCACATATTAAAAGACTGTTCACCTATTCTGGTGTACCAACAGGCATTTGAGCATTAATTTCTCATTTAACTGTTAATGACAGATCGGTGCTCATGAAGAGGTGTGCCTCTGCTGTTAGGACATGGGACGAGCACTGCAAGAACCAAAGAGTCCAAGAATGAGTGACACAATGATCAAAAATTGAACATATTGCTGCCCTCTGAATGTGGTTCAAGTGCAAACTCTGTGGAACACAACTGGCAAAATTTTCACTTGTTTCTGAAGTACAACTCTGGTTCTGAAAAAGAAAAAAACTTTGCATATGCAAAGATAAGCAGACTTACTCGTAGGAAACTAATACAAGATTTCACAAAAAGCTTTCAGAGAGGCAAAAATCCTGTGAAGAAAGAGGTTTCTGCACAAAAAGGAAGTACTCTGCTGCTTGATACTATTTTGTGAAAGCAACTGAGGTAAAAGTGTATAGGAGCACTGCTCGTGAACTGCAGCACCAAAACAACCAAGGCTGTGGTACTACAAAGTTGCAACTCTGACAATAAAAACATGTACTTGATGAATAAGTGATAGTTGAACTATGAGCATGAAACTATGAACTATTATTAATAAGTTAAACTATAATTTTAGAACTACAATATTGCTTACAACATGATCTTACCCTACTAGCAACTTTATAGTCACTGGTTATCTGTGATTGAGCTAAGTTCACCTCACACATGCCACAGGATGAGAACACGTTATTCAACCGTTTGACATATCATGTCCATCTTAACTTAGTCCAGGTGAATGTTTTTCTATGCTATGTCCTGGTATGCCTTTGGCATTTTAAGTAGTGCAAGCACAGTGTCAGGCAGTCAAATTGTACACTGTACACTTTTAAATGCCTTCAAGTTCTTTTCAGTTTTTCTTTCTTGTATTTTTTTAAAATAATGATCTTACCTAAACTTGAACCGTGCTACAGATTCTGTTACTTGACATCTGATCATATCAGGTACTTGTCCCAGGCTTGATTTTGACCCAGGCAACCAAATGACACAAAAAAATGAGCAAATTATGATACAGCCATGAAACAGTCTCTCAAAATTTAGTAAGACATGATTAAATAAAAAGCAACAGCTATCAGCCACTGCTGCCTCCTGACTGAGTAATACTTGCTGGCATGAAAGCAGGTTCACTTCCAACCTAAACCAGAGGGCATCTGACCAAGAATTCTTCCCCTATGCTGCACTTCAGAAGATAAAGGACTGGACTCATGTCACAGATTGGAAATGTCACCATTGGCTGCTGCAGCCCAGAAAAGAGTGAAGCATCAATACAGTAGCTGGGTTCCAGCTCTGTCTCAAAAAGCTACAAGAAGCAATTAGGAGCAACTTCTTAATCCACCTATCAGTGGATGATCACAGTTCTGAAAGCTGGCTCTTCTCTGACCACACTCATCCACAAAGGCATCAGGACCAGGACTAACAAAGCACAACATCCTACACTGACCTTTATTTTGACCTTTGCTAGCTGTCATTTACCGTGCAGGTACAACAATAAGGGTCAGAACAAGGGCAAGCCTACTCTTTGGATATACCCAGTCTTTCTAAAGACAAAAGGCAAAAAAGTAGCAGTACATAGAGTCAGCCCATATAAACAAAAGCAGTTGAAATTTCCAAATCCAAATGAAAGTATCATAAAGAAGGTGAGGAAATTAAATAAAAAGGGAACAGATTAATGGCCTCCTATGTATTGATTAAAGGAGTATTAAAAAAATAAAATTGCCTATTTCCTATAGCTTCTAGAGAAACCATATAGTTTCTCTAGTTGTATGTAGTATAGCTAGAGAACTAGGAGTTTAGGGATTACTACATGCTATTGATATTTTTAAACATATAAAACAATATATAATTTTAAAGTTGAACTTTGTGAAGTACTTTGAAAAATTACTGTTAAAATTAATTCATCAAACTTGCATCACAGAAAGGATACCAAAATCATATTTGATAACATTTGAGGGATTTGGTAAGAATCAGCCTTTTAAATGCCATTGATAGTGAGAGCTGTTTCCAAGATAATAGGTCTTAAATTTTAAGGCTACTTTTATGTCTCCATGTATGTACTCATGTAAAGACACACAGCTTCTTGTGCACTGAAGTATTATATGCTCAAATAAGCAGGACAAAACTGTGCATAAATATGAGGACAAACAAACATTTACAGGGAGATTTCATAATCAGAGTAGAACACTTTAAAGGCCATTAATACTTCATTAATGCTGTGCTTTAAACAAGTTCGCACTTGTATAATATCAGCAATATGTTTCTGGTAACATAAAACCCACATACAATTGCATGTATTTTTTCAAGAAAATACAAAACTTGTTCCCCATGAAAACACATTCCTCTTCAATCATTATTTCTTATACAACAGCAATTATACAAAATAGGACCAGACTATTCCTTTTGCCTATCTTACTCTCCACCATACACTAAATACTATTTTACCAAACAGTTATCAAACTGAACACTGCATGGAGCAACAGCTTGGTGTTTTTTACATGTAAGGCATAAATAATTTTCTGTAGCAAATTTAGTATTTGTTTTACATAGACGAAACCCACTGATTCCATATTCTACATGAGTTACTGGATCATATCTCACTTGGTACGTGAAAGAATATGCAGAATACAGAAACCTGAACAGCACTGGTAGGACAGTCATACAAGATGAGGGCTTTAAGTTTTCTATATAGTTTACACAGTAAATCCAATTTTTGCTTTAGGCACATACCTCTGGGTGAGTAAATCAACAAATTACAGTGCAGGGTGAGCAGCAAAAACATGAACAAGTTTTGGAGCAGACAGAATGACAGATGGGACACAACAGACCAGTAATGGTTTCACATTATATACACACATTACAGATTTAGCCATAATATAAGAGGGTAGCAAGAAGGTTTGGGGTTGTTCAGTTTTACTTCTATTTACATGTGCAAGTAATTAGGAAACAATAAATTAAAAGTTGTGGACTGATGCATCACTAGCTTCTTTATCCATGTATAACTGATGATTCTGTGAAGAATTCGACAAGACTTGCTATCATTGTCACAGTTACAACTAAAGATTAAATTCATTAGAAATAAAGAATGGAGTAACTGCCAGAATTTCCATATACTACACTAGATGAGTATGAATTAAAGCCAAACTACTCAGACTACTGTTACAGGAAATTAATTCAGTAGGTGGCACATCAACACTACATTCTACAATAAAGGACATGGAATTATTTTTGTATTTATTTAGGCAAATATTTTGCATTTCCTGAATGACAGGTATAGGTTTCAATTATTTTCATACTCTAAATTTGAGTAGAATCTATTTAAATATGACATTACTTAAAATTTACCTGTCCCTTTGCTATCAGGTAAGCAACAATCGAAGTGTGTCCAAACTGGGCAGCCAAATGAATACAGCTACATCCTTCTCCATCAATTAGCGACGGATCTGCCCCATATTTCATCAGCTGTACAACCATGGATAAGTGACCCTGTCTAAATGTAACAAAACACAAAAAAACAAACAACTGAATAACTATATACAGAAAACCTATTAAAATTTGAATACTAGAATACAACAAGTATGTTTAGCAGTAATTACACTACTGGAGCTCCTGCACTTTAACTCATACTTTGAAAACAACAACTGTCATGACCTGATTCTCCAATTGAGTCAGCAAACTCATTCGTAGAAGCAAATTCTATGCAGACAATGCATTCATCACATGTAATTAGTTTAGGTGAACTGTATAGCAAAAAAGACTATTAACAAAAAATCTCCAACTTACTAGTTTAGAAATCTACTCTACTGTGGCTTCTTCCAATCAACCTATGAAACCTTTTATTTTAAAATAAACTGGCTAGATACTCTCACTTTTTGTGGGCTTGTGGTTTATCCTTCTACGATTAAAACCAGCAAAATCAAAACTAGAGAGGAAAAAAAGGAAAACGGAAGGTCTACACTTCCTCTGCATTACGTTAAAAGCTTAAGCATCTTTTTGGCATAATGAGTATAGGCACATCCTGCTTTTAGACATGGTGCCTGACTGTCACCACACGGTTTCTGAGATGAGCAAAAAGACCTTTTCAATTTGTCAGAAGCAGCTTTAGACAAAGCTTCACAGAGCAACAGATTACAGGTATGAATGAACACCAGAAAATTTAATCAAGCTTTTGTGCTATCAACACAGAATCACAGAATGTGATTCGTAACAAAAAGAAATACAGAAGCTAAAATCTTTAATGAAGGCTGACAAGCAAGTTTTCATCTTTAGTAAACATGTTATTTTGATATATTAATCTTCTAAAAGCTCATTTTCTAAGTCTCCTTTTGCCGTCTACAGTTAAAAATACTAATATGGACAGTGCTTCTTTCTCGCTTATTTCTAGGTGGTTGTCTGAAGGAACAAGTACTGCTTGAAGGCTGTCTTCAATTTTTCCAGCCATTCATCATTCTCTGACGATCTTGCACATAATAAATTTGATTTTAAGCACATCTTAAAAACGTAAATGCAATAGAACACTGTAATGTAAATGCAATAGGACACTGCAAGGACAGTGTCACAAAAAATCATCCAAAGACCCATCTGGAAAGGTTTTGCTGAACTTCAGAAGACTTGACAAAAATATAATCTCCAAAGTAAGAGTATGTGAAGGTGCCTATAGACTCTGATTTTACTTGTTTTCCTTTTGTAGCAATCACCTTCCTCTGCATCAGAAAGAGTAAGACAAAAAATGAATCATATACAGAAAGCTCCTTTAGCTCAAACATACCAGATTCCCAGTGAGCTCAGTTAAAGGTTGAATTCATTCTAATACAAAGTATTTCCATAAAATACAGCAATTTCATAAAACTATCAGTAGCAGATTTCATGCTAAGCAAAGAAACAGATAAGAAAATTTCAGAAGACTTTTTCCCACCTTGTTGCCCAGTGAAGTGGGGTAGAATTTAAATCTCCTCCAAGCTGATCAACGATAGCACCTTTTGATATATAGTATCTGGAATAACACAAATAGAAAACATCATTGCTTGTCTCAGTTAAATTGAAAGGACGCAGTGAGGATGTTTGATGTTATGCAAAACAGGCAGTTAGAGACCAGAACTTTTTCTTGTCTTCACATAAACTTCCTTTTTAGAGGTCATGCATATACGTTCAATTTTTGTCTTTCTGACAAGGGTTGGGAAAGTAGGGATGCCTCCTACTGTGTTTTAAACATGATGCTATTTCCTAGTTTGATTTTAACTTAAAATAGAATACTTGCTATATAAAGTGATACAAACTCTGCTACCACTGAAGGATTTAATAAACTGGATTCTTCTTAAATATCTAAAGGCTGTTGCATTAAGTAGAATTCTGAATTACTGGTAAAAGAATATGCTGCAAGAGACTGTAATTTTTAGAGAACTTTGGCTAAATGGCAAAATTATATATCATTAGACTTGCAGCTTGTATCATCACTGGAATGGCCCTGCCGAAGTCACTGATCCCAGAGATCACATTTAAGTTACACATTTAGTAAAGGACTAAGATTTTTACACACTTCTCAAATGTTATCAATCAAAGGACAAAAACCATCTGAGTATTTTAAAAATATTTCTAAATGTTGAGCTAGAAATTACTTTTCCCTCAAGAACATCAGTGCTGGTCACTTCTCAAACATCACCTCCTAAGGGCACATGAATAGGAAATTCCCACGTGTCAGAAGCCAAGCAGAGGAGGCAGAAGGCTGGCTTGGCTGGGCAGGGATCTCCTCTTGGACATGAAGCAAAAAAGGAAGATGTATGCCCAGTGGAAGCAAGGTCGAGTGACATGGGAAGAATTTAGAAGATGCTGCTTGCTGCTGTAGGGAGAAAATTAATGCAGTCAAAGTTCAACTGGAGTTGAAGCTGGTCAGAAATGCGGGGGACAATAAAAACAGTTTTTTCAAATATATTCACAGAAACAAGCAGTATAGAAATATCACTGGCCCATTTCAGGATGAGTATGGTCATCTCACAAACAGAAGCAGAGACAAGGTAGAGGTGTTTAATACATTCTCTGCCTCAGTCTTCAAGACAGATGATGGATCAAGGGGGTCTCAGTGCCCTGAGCTGGAGGACCATGACTGAGAATGATCAACTCCCAGTCAACCTTGAGACTGTGCAGGATCTGCTGCTCCAGCTGGATCCCTACAAATCTATGATGGCATTCATCCAAGAATCTTCAAAGAGGTGTCTGATATCATTATAAAACCTCTTTTGATGATTTTTTCAGCAGTCTTGGGAATCCAGAGAGGTCTCAGCTGACTGGAACCTTGTGAAAGCATGCCAGTTTTCAAGAAGGGCAAGCAAGAGGACCATGGAAACTACAGACCTGTCAAGTTATGGAGATTATTCCAGGAAGTCTTGAAAAACACCTGAAAGACAATGTAGTCATCGGTCACAGCCAGCACGGCTTCATGAAAGTCCTGCTTATCAAACCTGATTTCCTTCTATGATAAGGTAACCCACCTAACTGACCAAGGAAAGCCAGTTGATGTCATCTTTTTGGATTTCAGTAAAGCTTTTGATACTGTCTGTCACAGGATCCTCCTGGTCAAAATGTCCAGCACAGCTGGATAAACACATCATGTGGTGGGTAATTGGCTCACGGGTTGAGCACAGAGGGTAATAATGAATGGGGTGACATCACACTGGTGACCTGTCACTAGTGGGGTTCCACAGGGCTTCATCCTGGGCCCTGTGCTCTTCAACATCTTCATAAATTACTTGGGCACAGGACCGGAAGAGATACTAACCAAGTTTACAGATGACAGAAAAGTGGGAGGAGCTGTTGACTCCCTCAAAGGCAGGGAGACCCTGCAGAGAGACCTCAACAAATCAGAGGGCTGGGCAATCATCAGCCATATGGAGTTAAACAAGGGGAAGTGCTGGATTCTGCACCTGGGATGGGGCAACCCTGGATGTTCATACACACTGGAGAATGAGATGCTGAAAGCAGAAAGGGAACTGGGGGTCCTGTTGATGGCAAGTTGAATGTGAGTCAGCAGTGCCCTGACAGCCAGGAGGGCCAACCGTGTCCTGGGGGGCATCAGGAAAAGCATCGCCAGCCAATCGAGGGAGGGGATTGTCCCACTCTGCTCTGCACTGGGGCAGCTTCACCTTGAATATTGTGTGCAGATTTGTGTGCCACAATATGCAAAAGAAATTAAGCCATTGGAGAGCATCCAAAGGAGAGCAATGAAGATGGTGAAGGGCCTTGAGGAGAAACCATAGGAGGGGCAGCTTAGGTCACTTGGCATGTTCAGCCTGGAGGAGAGGGAGGGGAGACCTCATTGCAGTCTACAACTTCTTTTTCAGGGGAAGAGAAGGAGTGGACACTGATCTCTTCTCTGTGGTGACCAGTGAGAGGACTCGAGGGAATGGCCTGAAGTTGTGTCAGGGTTGGATATTAGAAAAAAGTTCTTCACTCAGAGAGTGGTTGGGCTCTGGAAGAGGCTCCCCAGGAAGTGACCACAGCACCAAGCCTGACAGAGTTCAAGTGTTTGGATGATACTCTCAGGCACATCGTGTGACTCTTGAGGATGGTTCTGTGCAGGGCTAAGGGTTGGACTCAGTGATCCTTGGGGTCCCTTCCAACTCTGCATATCTTGTGATTCTGTGAATGTTTATAAAAAGATGATCTACCTGTAGCAACAAAAGAGGTTATTCATTTTTAACTGCAACAATTGATAGTTCCAGTCATTTGTACTGTTTCTGTGAACGGCTTTCCTTGCCATTTAATCTGGGACACTAAACTTTTTGAAAGGAAATGCAAGCTTTAGAAGGAAATTAATGTTTTTAAATACAGGCCTTCCCAGAAGGCTTCTAGTTTTTCATTCACCAACAAATGAACCTTTGGAAGTACTACCTAGCTATAGATTCCTACGTGCTTGCACATTTCAAGTACCTGTGCCTACAGACTTTTCACTTTGAAAATATCTGTCAGGTACATATGAATGTTGCTCTTTTGCCCACACAAGCTGTCCTTCAAATCCTCAGAAATGAGCTTCTGGCACCTCAAATTCCTGTAAGTGTTTCAAGACATGGCAAAAAGAAGGGCAACAAACAGAACAACTTGAAAAATACTGTTCTTAAGTAACTACTTTCATTTGCTTTAGTGCTCACTGATTCAGAGAGGGGAATTTCAAAAACAGCCCTTTTAGGAACCTTTAAGAACAGAAAATAGCATTAACAATACATGTCCACACTAAAAACATTTAAAGAAAATGTTCTTTTTGCTTTAGAGACATCAGACACAATTCAGTACTTCATCAAATTTGCCAAAGTAATAACGTGTTTGTATGACAAACAAGATCTGATCTGATTGATGCAGGACAGTCCACTCCTCTGGCCTTCAACACTAAAAGAACACAATGTCAATATGTCTCTTCTGAAGTTAAGCTTTTGGATTTCACTATGAGAACAACCAAAGATTCTGTGAAAGTCTTCGTTCCACACAGGGGAAAACACAGAGCACATGTAAGGTAAAAAGACAATGCAATTTTGTTACTATGAAGTATCAACTACCAACAAAGGAATTTGAAAAAGACACTGAGAAATTATTTGGTCTCCTTTGGGAAGGAGTTCCAAAGGAAATCTTATCTAGATAAGACAGCAGAGAGAAATTCACAGTCAAAGCTTGGATTCATTTCTCTGATGTGACAGTCACTCACGGGGAGGTGAACGCTAAACAGATTGTCTTCATTCAAACACTGATCCTTGCAGAAACACAGAATATGTTCAGATTCTACTGAGCAGCAAAACTGCTTACTGATTAGCAGGTTTTATTTAGATGGAAGAACTTGCAGTTTGACAACTGGGAAAAGACAAGGCGACAATCTCCTGCCAGATGGTGCATTGAAATAACATTTTATGTTTCTATAAGTTCTTACTCTAAGTTGAGACTTATCACTGCATTTCAGTTTCAGTACATACAAATGGTGAGATTTTTTTGCAAAACCAGACCAAGAACTTAATCTCCTTGTCTAAGCAGATCTTGTAGAAGGAATTTTGTGCTCACTGAGAATGTCCCTGAAGAAAGAAAGAACTGGGCAATTCTACTCTCAGTGAGTCATCTAAGCTTCTACCAGAAGATGCAAGGTATGCAAGTCATATTTAAGCAAGCTACTTATATTTAAAGCAAGATCTAGTAAGAGGTTGGCTTGAGAAGAAAATACTTCCACTTATCTCCCTATTAGGATCACTAAAGTCTTTGCCAAGTGTTTGAAAACTACCCCAGCTTGCATTCAGTGCTTGTGGAATCAAAGGGCATGCAGTCACTTGCTAGAAGCAGGAAAGGTAAAGAGAAATTCTTGTCTGGAGAAAGTTTGATATAGGGAATGGGAAAATGCAAACAGTAGATAACTGTAGAGACATAAGGCCATTTCTTGCATTTTTTCAACATTGAGTTGAAGAGATACCACTAGATCAGTGCCATGATGGAAAGAGAATTGTGTTGTAGACACTCATCCCTGATCCTACTGAATTATGAAGTCAGTAGTTATCCTTACCACTGGGTTTCACCATTACCTATTCTGAATCTTAAGATGGGATGAAGAAATACTAAAGAAAAGTCTACTTCCAAGCCTGCCCTCTCCACAGACAGTGACTTCTTTGAGAAGACAGTATATAGCCAATAACGACTAAGCACACTGAGATCTGGTATCATGAGAGCAGACGACATACTCTGTCTCTGTACTACCAAGCTTAATAGCCAACATATTTAATGAAATTATCCACTGCACATAAAGCGGAAATAGTGGAGACTTGGGGAAAGATGTGATTGGCTTAAATAAAACAAACCAGAATAATTTCATTCTAAGGACATAAAACAAACTAGCATCTTGCAAAAAAAGTGAGAGAGCACACAACAAGGAGAGTGATATAAATGAAAATAAAACAAGATACCCTGAAGAGAGAGGAACTTAGAGTGTGAGAACTGCATCAGAGGAAAGGAATTTACGATACAGTTAAACACATCAGTAGTCACACGCACTCTAGTAAACAGCAGGAAGAATATGCAACGCTGTATACCACAGAGGTAGAGATGCATCAAGAAGGGATAAGAGCTTTGACATCCTATCAAGAAAAAATGACAAACTAGATACATTACATTTAAAGACATCCAGTTGTCTTTGAAAAGAGAAATCAACATTTTTAAGGATGTAGGTGTTTTTGTTTAACTTGAAGTGTAATACATACTTCACCAGATCTATCCTGTTGTTGATTGCAGCCCAGTGGAGAAGCGTTACGTTTTCTTTGTCTGGTTGTCGTACATCATAACCAGCTTCCACCAACTCTCTACACCGTTCATATATTCCATACCTTCAAGAACAAAATAAGATTTGTCATAGCTCTTACACCTCAGATAAAAAGGCATTCATCAAACACCATACTTTTGGTCACACTACAAAATCTTCAACAGAAAAGAAAGAAGAAAGCACACTTTCCATTTCTATATGGTAACAAATCTCTTGCAACAAGAAGCTGCATGGGTTCAGATACAAAAAGGAATAGTAGGAATGGCTTCATCAGGCTTAGCATCACAGACTTCCCATTCTCCCCACTGAAAGACCAACTGCAAGTCACAGGTAACTTGGTACTACTTGCCCACAAAGCAAAACATGAAGTTCTGCAACACATCAGAAGAGTCTTGCCAGGGAAACAAAATTCTTTCCAAAAGTGATACTGAGAATGAGCTACACAGCAATTTTTTAATTTATCATCAGTTTGTCTGTTCTTAGCAATTTATTTTGGTATCTTGAACTCAATCATAACTGATCACAAAAAATGTAACATACAAGGTATAATTTAATGAATTTTCAATGTATTGAATCGACACAAAAGAACTCAAGGATCTTGGCAGACAAAATGTGCCTGGCCAAAAAAACCTACGAGTATAAAACAATTTGCTCCTCTTCCTGGAAGCAGCAGGCTCTCAACAACTAAATAAAACACTGAATATGTTGCAGTTATGGTTTCTTGAGCTCTGTCCCAGAAATGCAGCATTCTTCTCTCAGATACAACCTACAGTCTTCCACCACTTTGCTGAAGCTGACTGCACCTTGCCTTTTTCCAAAGGTTCATGACACACAGTTAGGTTACAAAATGACGAAGTCATCTATTTCAGACATTCAGCCTAATCGTGCTTGTAATATTGTTATAAAGGGCTCTATGGCCTTCCAGAGGCATGGAGGGAAAGATTCATACCCTCACAGGAGATTGATGCAATAATTTAACAAATATTTTAGCATCTGAATGAATTCTACAGGGTGATGCCATAAACATCCATATTGAGCACAACTAAAGCACATTTTTGAGCTTGTCTTGAAAGAAATAGGACTAGTCCTTCCAGGGCAAAAATACCACCGTGGAAGCTCATTTTGCTATCACAGTCTGAGCTATTTTGGTAACTAACCTGCAACATTTGTCATCGCAGGTTAAAGATATTCTGACCTTAATACTTTGAAAACCAGCACCCTATTGCCTTTTGTGATTTAAATATGTAATCCATTTTTTAATCTTTTGTCTACAAACACACAGACTCTTAAAAATAGACACTGCCAGCTTTGCTGCACGACTGACATTAAATTTGGCAGAATAATAGGAAGGAATCTCTCTACAGTGAGCATATCACCATGCCAACAGGGTAGGTAAGCCAGGAGCTCACTCCCTCATCTTGCTATCACTGTAACTCACATCTAAGCTGTTTTAATGGGAGGTGCAATTAACAGAAAGATTATCTTTTTTACCTTTTGAAATCTCATTCCCATGAATGATCGTGGATAAATACTAACAAAGCCTTTAACACATTCCCAAGGTTTTTTGTATTAAACAGTAAGACAGCTTTGTTTTCAACAGAAAAGGTATACCTCAAGAGCTGCTTAATGAACCATTAACAGCAATGTTGAAAGATGAGAAATTCAGCTCTTAAATATGTTCCTAAGCCCTAAATTGTCTAGACAGTTGTGGCTTTATTACTAACATAGTTAAAAAAGTCCCATCCTTCCACATGAGCTTCAGGTACACCTCACTTTCAGCAGTATAATCAAATCCCATGGGCATAAATGACCAGGAATAATGGACATGTACCTGTGTTCCAGTCTACCCACTCTCCCCTGGTAGTACTTAAAAAAAACCCCAAACCAGGTGTAATCACTCCTTCGGCCAACCTTTACCAACTTGCATTATTCCAAATATATCTTTTCTTTTATCAGTTACCCTGTGACTGATGAGAAATAGAGATGAAAAAAAGCATATTCTGAAATGTAATCAACAATCTTTTGCCTTGGGGTAAGATTCAGCATATTTCATATTTTATGCTGCACTATTTCACAATGCACACAGCTGTATTTTCAATGCAGTGAATAAAACTAACAGAAAAGTTAATATGGGGATCATGAAATTGTAATACTTGGGCACTAGGAATCAATCTTCCAGATGTCACAAAAGCACTTGTTAATATCATTAATGTTTAATACTTATGTCATAATGGTTATTTAACATACTTTCAGCAAAGCTGGAATTTGCTCAAGCTCACTACAACCCAAAGGTGTCTATTCACTTCTCAGCAGAACTGAAGAACACAATGCAAGCATTGATGTGTCTCAGATTTTGTTCTCCTGGTGACAACTCATCATATACTTCTCTACCTGTGAACATTTGCTATTTCTCCTCAGTTTCACAGCTTAAAAGATTTAAAACAAAACAGAAGCAGCAACTTTAAGTTGTTCACACCATACCCTTCCCAAGACATCATAATAAAAGATAAGACTCCTGATAGAGGGCTACTGCTGCCAAAGGAGATAGAAATAAACATATCCAACACATCACGATTAAATTTTGCTTATAAATCACTTATGGGGTTTTTTTCCTATAGTAACAAGACTTCATTTCCTTGGAGCTGCAGCAAGAACACTGATTATCACAGAGGGAAAAAACCACAGGCAAGCATTGATGGTTTTTTTACTACTCTTTTGAAAACAGTTTTTCAAAACCAGATGAGTGGCCTGCTTCTGCTTTCAGAAACACAGTGAAAACTTCCTATGAATGAAACAATTTTGCTGTAACCAAATATGACAAAAAATTACACACATATTCTTACACCTGCAGATGGAGGACTGAGACACTACAATATTTAAAGCTACGTAGATACTCTTGGACATGTTTTAACAAAGCCAGTGAAAAGTGGTTTTTGTATTCATAAATACTAAAATCAAATACTACCACTTTTATTCCAGCAGAAGTTTCAGCAAAATAAAAACAGAAAGAGACTGGTTTTGATTTAAAGCATGCCCAGGGCCCCAGGTCTGTGGAAGAATTCATGAGGAGCATCATGGAAAAAAAGTACTAATACCAATACACTCTTCAATGAGAACCACTCTTTCCTATAAAAAGTCCTAATGTGATTATAGGAGGCTACCAGATTTGTAGCTCTCAGTGTATGAGCGTGTTAATTCAATGTGTCCAATCTACAGAGCGAGAAGATAAAGCACTGACACAGTTCAATAAAATATAGAACAACACTTATGGAAAAATGCATGGAGTTTGCAAGCTCTTACTTTTCCTTGCTGAAAAACATAAAATCAAATGCATTATTTTGCTAACATTGTTTTATTTCTCTGTAATTTAGTGTCAATAAAAATATCTAAAAATACAATTCTACAGCCACATAGCATATATAAAACACAGATGAATTTCAAACATTTTCATCCCATTTTTTTCCTTATCATAAAATTGAAGGAACTATGTTCTTGACTTTCATGTATATTTCAACAATAACATAACTACTTTCTTGCACAGGAGAAACTGACTTGGGGAAAAAACCACCCAAACAAAGAGACTGAAAATTATTTTTATTCTATTTTTGCTACACTTTGATTGAACTTACTGAACTGTTTGGGGATACTGTGCTAGGAGACCGATGAGTGGCCCTTTTTTACAAAAAAACTTATTGTGACATCTTATATACATTAGATCTGAACTAAAAAGAGAGTCAGCAGATTTTTTAATCTATGTGAATACTGATTTTTGAGGACAAAAGATAGAAGATAAGATCACCTATTTTCATACATACGTGTTTCTGTAAGTGTGAATAACTACATCATTTTAGTAGAAAAAGTATATCCATTAATAACACTCAATTAATATATTAGCAGCATTATTTGTTTTACTCTTAAGCCTTATGGTATTTGGTGGGTTTACTTTCTGTTTGAAAATACCTCTTAACCACCACCTACAGAAAATAAACATCAGTATCAACAGGAAGAAAACTTCATGCTCTCTTCCAACAAACTGCTCAGCAACCCTATGTTTACAATTTACCATATTTTCTCCCATATATTTTCATACAATGCTCGTAAATTTGTTGCAATTGTAATTTTATAGAGTTCACTCCTAAAATCTTCCACTATCATATTGACAAATACAGTTTCTCTTCCACTTAACACACATAATACAATCCATTTTACTTTTCTAATTAATACAGACACAGGCAAATCTAACAGTCAAAAATAAACTTACTGTGTGGCTTTAACAATATCCCAAGTGCTGTAATCATCAATGTGGCTTTTCCGTCCGAGAGATTCACTATATCCATGGTTGTAATGACTTTGAGGTTTTATTTCCTAAAAAAGACAAGTTTGCTTTTAGAACACCCAAATCAACAAGTTTCTCAGAAATAAAAAATTTTATAAGCAAAACTAAAACTACCTAAATGCGAGAGTGGTACATTTCTACGTACTGGAATGCAGGCCACCATATTTCCCCGTACACTTTACAGAAATATGACTTGTAATTGCAGAGTTCTGACAAATCCTAGAGTAGGATAATTTTACAGAATGTTAACAAAATGTAACAAAAATTTGCTTTGATTGTTTTTGGTTTCGTATTTTTTGTTTTGATTTACTTTGCTTTTATAAATGACACAGCATAACTAAAAAAGCTACTCGCCATGAATAAAGTCTCACTCTGTTACTACAAATAAATGGTGTATTTCAAATAGCACAGTCAAAACCTTCTAGAAAACAAGTAACTAGGAATGATTAATATCATTGACTAAACCCTACTGATGCTTTTTGATTCTTCAGCTCCAGTCCAAGCTTCAGAGCTGATCTGTGTATGTTTAACCCATGGGCCTCAGACATAAATGGCACAGCCATGACATGTTTTTCACCAGATACAGCTCCCTGACTTCATTCTGTTGATGAAGGGCAACACTTCCAGGCTCACTGTTTCCCTGGATATATTCAAACACTGCATTGAGAGATCACTAGGGCAGCAACACATCATTTTTCTTTACAAACTTTCTGCATGTGAAAGCTCAGCAAGTTGAAACTGAACATCTTCTGGATGATTTTCTGTTTGTTACACATACACAGAGGCATCAGCTACAGTATCCACCATGCAGTTCAGCACAGCTACATAAAGTGTGAAAATAACAAAAAAAGCAGCAAGCTCTCCGAAAGTTCTAAAAAATCATTTTGATTCATTTCATTAAAATGCATTATTTACTTTCACTCAGTTTTCCCCAAGGTATAATTCCATGAGCAGAATTTTTTTCTTTAACCTAAACCTGGAAACACTTTTAAACACCTTAGGAAAGGTGTTTAATTAAACGATTCCAACATTCAGTTAATTATTGAAATGAGTGGCCAACTTGTTCACTATTATACTAGACACACTTTTATTTTTTTTTTCAAAAATGAAGATAAATGAGTTAAGACAATGATCATGTAGCGCACCCAACGTTAACAAGGATTCAGTCCCAAATCCCCACCACTACTTTTCCCAAGAGGCAGATGTTGCCCTGATAGCCAAGGTGACAAAGAGATGTATTAAGGCAGGGAGACTTCCTACTGCCAAGATGAGTAACTTCCCTGTTCCTCACATTCTCTCAGTTATGCAGTAATTTCTGCAAAAGCTGCTCTTGGTCACAATGAGAAGTAACTTCTTACTGTGCCCAGTTGTGGCTGGTCAACCAAAGTGTTTTCTTAGTTCCTGGGACAACATTAACCAGCTCTCTGTTGACAGGATGGGAGTTCAATTGCTCTCCGACTCTCTTAATCCAGACTGCTACTCATCTTGGCTGTAAAAATACAGCCAATATTCCTGGAAACTGGATGCTGGCAATCCAATCTGTCAGTAACACTGACAACTAGTGCAGCACAAGTCTTTATTTTGAAAATAGAGTTGTTCTTATACATGACTTTTCTTCAGAAAAACATTTTTTTCCATGTCACACAATACCTAAGTGATTGTCAGATTACATCTTTTCTTGACCACAATGTTATTCTGTGTCAATTAATTTTTCTTTCCAAACCTGAAAAACTAAAGGACCAGTTAAGCATTGCCAGCCCAGCAGGAAGGTTGCTCTGCTGCCATCTCTACAGCAGAGACAACCTAAAAATATAACAGGGCATTTGCTGACATCCAGTTGTCTCCCACAGTTCAGAAACACAGTTTCACTTTGTATTTGAAGAAGGTAACAGCTTAACCAAACCATTTTTTCCCCAGCTATTAGATAAGCCAGAGTGTTATCCAGAGTAAAACATGCTGGAAAAGATATCAGAGATCATTACAACTAAAAAAAAGAGAAAGTAAAGACCATGAAAAGCTAAAGGATAAGTAGGCAGAGGCCAGAACAAAGAAAATTCATTGTCCTGGAGCATCTTGATGAGGAGACAGTAATTTGATGTATTTCTTAGCATTCCACAGCTATTGCACAGGAAAAAGTGTCTCATCCAACAATTATTAAAAGAAAACTGAGAAACTTGGGCTGCTTTTCAGTCAGGTATTACTGTACCAGAGAACACTATTTTTCTTAAACTGCATTTTCCTGACCACTTCAAGCATGCAAATCAGGTTTCTGCCCCCTTGAGCTGCATTAGCCGGTCAAGAGAACATTTTCAAGCAGTGTAAAATTTATGTCCTAAATCAAGCCTAGAGCAATCATGAAATCAGTCTTATGATACTAATGTTTTCATAAAAACATTTATGGGAATACAACAAAACCCTACATATTAACTATTAACCATGTACATTCAAAAAAGTGAGATGACATTCCTTTGCTCCTGCTACAGCACAGGTACCACTTTTCTAATGCCTTAAAGCTGACGACAGTGCCCTTAACTTGAAAAAATATATAATCTTTAGTTTCCTTTGGTACAGAGAGTGTCTCTGAAACACAGGTTTTAACAAAATTTGAAAGTTTCAGTACACATTAATGCAGAATAGTTGAAGCTATAAAAAAGGTTTGAGGCGACAGCAGGTTATGCGTGACGTAACATGAGTAAGCAAAAAAGCAGTTTTCCCTCTTTTCTGCCAGACATACATGAGCAGACACAACCCATTTGCTTAATATAAAGACTCACAACAAATATAGTGAACCTGAAGTTTCGCAATTTACTAAGGGAGTTGAGTTCATGTTTTATATTTAAGAATCATTCCAACAATTCCTAAAATCCTGAAAGGTATATGAACATCAGATCCTCCAACATCATACCAAGAGTCTTTTATACCACAGTGTGAAATGTGGAAAAAAGGATGACTTTAGATATACCTGAAAAGAAGATGCAAGCACCGCTCATTTTGGAAGAAAGTATTTTAGGACAAATCACAGGAAAGCAAATAAAATCTGACTTCTCAATCAATACAGTCAGTTCCCTGCAGCCAGGACACAGATTCCCAGTCCTAGACTCAAAATATATCACTCAGTACTATCTATGCAACGAGGCACCTGCATGTTGGCTCACAGCAGCACACTCACTGCTGTCAGTGTCATTTTACTGAGTTTAACTCTTACATGGCATTTCCAGTGCCTGGGTTATGACTCATCTGCAGAGTAACTTCTTGGTTCCTAAGCCAAAACGCTAGCAGGAATCAAAAGAAAAGAGAACTTGGATATTGAGTTATCACAGTAGTACCTGAATCACCTGGTGACAGGTGATTTGGACCAAGTCAGTGAAAATAATGCTGGTACACACTACGCTTGGCTGACAGTGCAAAAATGAAAGAAGCAAGGCAGCAGCCAGGAACCAAAAGGAATATTTTTCAGGGTTCTGAAAATCATGTGCAGGGCTAGGACACAGTACTATAAATGCAGAAGAGTAGTTTTTCCTAGTTATTATAGAAAGAAATAACCATAAAGAGAATATAATAGAGATTTCCAACATTTTAACTGCACAAGTTCCCAGTAACAGGAAATCAACTGACAGCCTCAAGTAGGAGATCATTAGGAGACCTACACCAAGTGAATGCAAACCTGGTTATCTGCTAAAGGTGTTACCTCTGTGCCTACCAAACACAGCCGCCAAATTCTCTCCTTGAACCTTGAGCCTTTGATTTCGCAGTCCATATCAGTCTGAGGCAATTCTGAGAACAGTCTGGTAATTTATGTCTCTGTTTAGAAAGTCTACTAGTCTGATTAAGTATCAGCTTGGTAGGAAACTAAAACTGTTGCAATTCAACACCTCAACTTCCCAAATGTTATAGCTTGTGATACACTAATAGTCAGTCAACAGAATTCAACTTCTAGCCACCTTTGCTTTTGGAGTGGACACATACACCCACCAATGGAAAAAACAGACATAATCAGACTTCAAATTACTTCAGTCAACCTGGTACAACCTTATGCCTGACATGTATATGGTCCTACCAATAGTCACTTCCAACAGAACAGCAAAATTCTTAGTTATTCAATGAACAGCACTGAAACCCAAAAGCACATTCTTAAACCTCACAAGAAGTTCAAACTATGCCCTTTAAAAAGACAAAAAAATTCCTGTAATTGAAACACATCATTTCTAATACTATACTAGAGAGACATAAATGTTTTCTGAAGCATTTGTTGTTCAAATAAGAAAAGCATAAATGTAAACTCTTCTGTGTATCTGCCCAGCCATTGGTCAAGTTCTGCCATGTGTTTCTCCAGTTATTTGAAAAAGAAGAATCAGAAAAGGAGAGTATTGTGATTGTTTAATCTGAATACACTACAGATTTGCAAACAATCGGAGAGACTTCAAATGCCAAATTACGGAAAGTAATTAATTTGTCAAGGACAGTATATTTAAACTACTAAGACTGAAAAAAAGGACAGCAGTAAGACAACGCAACATTTAAAAGTGGAAAAGCTAAGACTAAATATGCAAGGATGTCAACTCTGTTACTTAATACAGCTTGTAGAGACACCAGAATTCCTTACAAGTCTATACCTGCTTACATCTCTTTACCCATTACAGGCCATGTAAAAGACATGGCTCAGAACAAACCACAGCAAAGCTTAAGAACTAGCAAACGTTTAACCTTTCTAACAGTTCTTTGGCAAGGTTTTTAAATGTTTAGCATAGCAATTTAAAAGACTGTCAATTAAAAAGCTGAGGACACTAAACACAATCACTTTCTATATGCATTGCTACCAAACACAATGGTTTCAACACAGGCACAACAATCCGCTGTGCCCCAACATGGGCAGGCACGTCCCTAAGCAGGTTGCCCGACCCAAGCTGCCTGTTCCAGGTGTCTCACAGCGTGTTCAGACCGAGCAGCACCAACTGAGCTGGTGCCACACCAGGGGGGAGTTTGCCCAGTGTCAGTCATGCTGAATCAGCAGCTAAGCCAGAAAGAAATTACGACATTCGGCCAGCATCTTTTTTTCGAGTTTAACAGAAAATTAAAGCAGACAAAATAGAGATATTACTTCTTCCAACCTGCTGGACAGAAGAGAAAGTTCAACTTCATCCTAAACTAACCTAGGTTATCTGCCTCTCACTATTAAAGGAACAGAAATAAGCATAAAAAAGTGAAAATAATGACAAAATTACTAAATTCTCATCTAAAAGAATGAAGCTTCTCTAAATTCATAAGTGCTCACACAAATTTTAGGAAAATGCTTAAAGTTCTTGAAACTACTATGACTTTCTTTAAACATATGATACAACAGACTGATAATAAAGCAACAACATAATATTTTCAGCCTAGGATATAAGCCACATTCACAAATGGCTTC
Source organism: Pithys albifrons albifrons (assembly GCF_047495875.1). NCBI lineage: Eukaryota > Metazoa > Chordata > Aves > Passeriformes > Thamnophilidae > Pithys > Pithys albifrons. Next base: position 63,083,242 of record NC_092460.1, read on the forward strand.
AACAATATTCCCAAGTGTTAAAGTATTTGTCCCGTCATGATGAAAATATTTATTTCAGGAAAATTTAATTTTTCAATGATGCTCCACCGTTAAAAAACACTACCAGCTAATTAAAAGATGAAAAACTCATTGAAACCCAAGCACATTTGTTCTTCAGTACTTTGATCTTTAGTGGCAACAGCTCTTCTCCAGCTGAAAGTCAGGAAAACTAAACAGAAGGTAGTAGAGCAGAGCTTGATTTCACTGAGTTACAATAAGCAGGTAGCAAACAGTAAATCTCCACTTATTTAATTCTGTTTCAAGGAGCCATTTCCAAGTCTGACTTGAGCCAAATGAGCAGTTCACATTACCAGAAGAGAAAGGTCATTTCTCTGCCCACTCTCCCCCCCTGCTCTTGGCTGTGCTCCTGCTGCCTGACTCAAGCCAGCCTCGGTGCTCGGGGCAGTGGCCACGCTGCGCCCACGCGATTCCCGGGAGGAACGGGGGGCAGAGGGATCAATGACAAACAGAAAACACTCAATCTTTTACTAGGACAGCAAGTTGAATCTGTTTCTCCAGAGCCATTAACAGAGGGAAGGCAAGTAAACAGAAGGTAGCAGGAATATTTTGGCAGCTGTCAATTGTTAATTTGACTAAGTAATCATGGAACAACACACTCCAGCTTTTAAATATTCAAGGATGTCAGGCTGACAGGTTAAAGAAAATGATTCTACTTAGAAACTGCTAGAGTTGGTTGGCTTAGAAGACTGCAAGAAAGACAGATCTTCCTTACTCATAAGAATCAAATTTGGTTCCTCAATTACTATCAAGGGTCATTTCTTCAAGATGAGCTTCCCACTTCAGTGACTATTCTCTGACAGTGCCCCAATCACTGTTGTGCATTCGTGACGAGTTTGCCATCACTCATTAGTTACAAAGTGTGCAGACAGCTCGCACAGACGCGTAAGTAATGCAGTGCAGGAAAAAACTCCAAAGAGAGAATAACGCTTTAAAGAAAAGAAAAAAGTTAAAGGTGTTTTGGAAAAAAGAAACAACACAGAGAAGAAAAGGGAACCTCCTCTGGAAAACAGGACCCCGCAGGGGAAAAAAGACAAAGTGCAGGGGAATGAGAGGGAAAAATAAATGTTAATTTTTGGAAGATGTGCTAATACCAGCATTCCCAATCAATCCTCCTCATAACCAAATGCACAAGTAAAGTTATGCTCATTTCCCCATAATACTCAAAACTTTTAACCTTTTGTAATAAAAAAGCTTAAATGAAATAAGCTTAAGGAAAATTCTGAGAGGAGTATTCTCAGAAAAAAAAAAAGAAGTTATGCATTAAAGAATAAGATGACCAAGACTGAATTATTGTGAGAGAGCAATTTTATAATTCACAATTACAAATAGCAGTAGGATGTGAATAGGTTGATGTGTCTGCTTGGACATAAGGAAGGGAGGCAGAAACTGCTGCTTGCAGCTGCTCCACATGGCCCTGGTAGCATTAACAGATGGCTGGGACTGCTTTTCCTTCACCATTATGCAATTGCTGCAAGGAAGTGATACCATGTTCAAAACCAGATACTCAAATTCTGAATGGTGACCAAGATCATTGAGACTTAAAGAGAAAATGCTAATACGTTTTAAAATAAAAAATTTAGCACTAAAAGCATTGTCTTCCATAAAATATTGCATACTAATGCTTTTGTTTCTTAATAAAAACAAAGCAATTTCTCTTTCAATTGATGACTACATCATTTTCATATATAGCTGCAGTCAAAAAAATCATAACAAAATAGGAAGTGACTGCAACTATTTCAGAGAAGCTAAATAACAAAACAATCCTCACGTATGTGTGTTGCACACAGCTGGAACTACTGGAGGTTCATATTAAAGAATTCCTTCCTCCATATTTGAGTGTTCAATTTCCCAGTCCTTCATTTATTTACTACTGTATCATATTTTTTAGCTGTTTTCCTCCTACTTTTAAAAAGGTGCAAGAATCTACACATATAAATCTCTATATAGTTATATATTATACACATCCACACTCATATATATACACATAAAGACTAGTTACTCATGACCCAGCATTAATAGAAAAATGCTCACAAATTAATCACAAAAAATACTGTTGGTATTTTAATATTTTTAATCAAAAACCCCCTTCTGAAGTTTATGATCACTTTCCTTCACCTAATCTTCAACACAGAAAGTCACTAAGCTGAGGGTAAAATGATCATCTCTTAATTTTAGCGAGAATCACATCTAATTCTTTATAGGCATCAGAAGAACAGCTTTTCCTTCTCTAGAAACTGGTTACTCTCTCCATGTACTGCTGTACCCACTAACCTGACTAGCTGTTGGCTGCCATCAAGTGGGAGCAGTCTGACCCTTCTCATAGACCAATGAAGTCCCAGCCAAAACCAGAATTCTGTAGGGCTATGAAGGTTCATCATTTTGAGGAGCCAGAGTGTTCAGCAGCTCTGAGTTGTTGAGATTGTCTGAACTGGGATGATTCACAAACACCTTCAGTTTAGCTAATACATGCCAGAGAACTTTCACCTAAACCAGATCACATTCTCCACAGGAAAAAAAAAAAAGTGTGCAGTATCACTTTTTCTTTTTAACTGCTCAAGCAATGCATTAAAAAAAAAAGTTTGGTGTTTGGCTTGCAAATTTATAATATCAGCCTTGCCTTACTTTGACCCTTACAATTTCTGCAAGGATTCTCCCCAATCCCTATTACAGCCTTAAATTACACAAAATGAGTAACTTCCATTCAGTGGTAATTCTGTCACTGTTTTCCATTACTTTTGAAATTTTACCGTATCTTTTGAAGTCTGTTTAGTTTAACTCCCAAATTTTTGGTCTATTTGCATGGTTTCTTGACATGCCAAAAGAAAAGATGCATTTATGAAAAACCCTGAAGCAGCTAATGATAGAATACATAAACAATGGGAAAAATCTGTAACTAATACTCTTCTTTTTTTAAAAAAAAAAGCAAGTCACAGTGAAAGTTGGCAATGCTTTCTTTAAAGAGCAGTGAAATAATTTGAGAAAAGCCCCATTTCAAATGTCATAAAGTGGTTCCTTTTGCTGACAGAGTTCCACCCACAAGCAAGTGAGCCATCACACATTCTGCACACTCCCCAACGTAATGTAATTTTTTACATAACAAGTTAGAGATGCTCAACTAGAGCCCTTAATCCATCCACTCTACACAGAGGTCAGAGCTCCTGCAATTTAAAGCGCAGCTGGTAATGAGCAAATCTGTTCCTTCAAAACAACTATCCACAACCAATCAACTGCTTTCTAGTTATTTCCTACAGATGCTCCTAAATTGAACAGTGTTACACTTTAGCAAGCAATGGCGTCACAAATAGGCTTTTTGGAAGGCCTTGTATTTGCACATAAAGCGTCACCAACAAGTGCTATTTAAAACAGCTGCATTTACAAGCATTTTTAAAGGTTAAAAAAACTAAAAGTTTAAAATACCATGGTTTAAAGCTCACTTTAAAGCTTTTGTTTAGTCAGCAACTTACATTAACACATACATACATGTTTTTGGCTTTCTCTTAGAAGAATGTTGTATTATATTCTCAGCAGAACACAATTCTTTTGGCAGAAATGAAACTTCTTCCAGGTGAAAAGTTCCAAATGAAATTCTTTTTCTAAGTGATTTACACAGGTCTAGGTCTCATGAGATTGAAGATCCCGCAACATAAAAAAAAACCCACCATAAAAATCCCTGAGAGACCCAGCAGTAGTAGCCAGTCATGAGATTAAAGAGGGAAATATGTATTTCGTTTCACATTAAAGTGCTGAACCTCAAAATGCACCCAAGTATGTATCTTGCTGACACTCAGCTACTTGGAGAAAATAAGCCCTCTTTTTGAAAATTCATAGAAAAGGATATTCTGAAAATTCTTTTTCAAAGATCAAGGTTTTTCATTCAATTTTCAAACCTGCTAACATCAAGCCAGTAGAAAGATTAAATCAAGAATTAGAGCACTGGCAAGTGCACATTACACAATGAGCAGTCAGCCTACGTATGGATGCTCTTTTCTTCTTGGCAGATACAGAAAAAAAGTTAGTACAAGTGAAGCTCAACCCTTGTAAAAGAATTCAATTCACCATTCCCATCACAACTTTTGAAGCAGCAAATGGAGCTTCTAACGAACAGTCTTAGCTAAGTAAACTCCCATTCTCACCTACGATAAACATGGGCTGGTTTACCCACCACAACTAGGAAGTGGACGAAAGGTGTTTCCAGTCACACTAATCGTCAACTTTCTGCAGCAAATAAGGTCTCACAGTTACAAACAGTCCCATTCTGTCCATCTTCCAAATCAGTCCTGCCACCTCACCACCTACCTTCGGTTAATACTGCAGTGCACTTGATCCTACCGTGAGTAGTTTTAATGAACTGGCAAGAAGTTATTGAGAGGTTTTTTATTGGATGCATTTTCTACTGATCTCCTTCCCTGAACTGGCTCATCCTGGGACCAGACAAGCATCACTGGCAGGTGAGTGCAGCTGGAAGCATTCAAAGGTAGGTTTCACATCCTTAAGACAAGCTAAAACTGACCTGCCATCAGGCAGTGGTCACACTCATGGTCCCAGCTGTACCTTCTCCATTAACTCTCACTGGTTCTCACAACAGCACAGTGATGGTTTCAGTTAGATCAGGTCACAGACTCACAAAGCAAGAACCTCCCCAATTCACCTACCAATTGTCCCACAATTGCCACACAATTGCAAGAGCTTACCTCGGGAAGGGGAATGGGCTGTGTCTGGTTCCACCATGGCTTTAGACCAGCTGAAACTCAACTGTAAAAATCACCTCCTTCAGAGCCAGCAATACAAGTGTTTTTAAAGCACTCTGATGTCCTCTCTCTCTTGCTACTGTGCTTCTTCCTTCTTAGTCATATTCTCCCCATCTGAAGCAGCTTTCCTAGCTCTCACTGCAGCATTCCCACTATCCTCCATTTTTGATACCTTCCCCTCTTACAGTGACAATAAAAGAAGACACTTCTACAATCCTCAGGGCACCCTAAATGCATAGGAAGAAATTACTACATTTCAAAATTGCACAAGACAAATTGTTGTCAAATGTTACAGCACGTGCTGGGCATGTCAGGCCCAAGGCTTCAATTAAGCCACACTGCCTCTGACTTCAGAAAAAGCTTTCTACTTTTCTCTACAGTCTCATTTGAAACAGTCCAGTGTTACTCTCAACTACAAAACTGCCTTGAATGTCGAATCTTTATCTCATATTGTCTTTGAAAAGCCAGACAAGGGTGTGCGTGCAGAAACAGCAATTACTGAGGCTGCTCCTGCCTAAGCATGTCAGTACCAATGGCAATACTGTCCAGTTTCAAGCAAACAGCAAACATTTTCCTCCTTAATTCCATAAACCCTCTTCTGCATTTATAAAGTCTCATTACTTTCCTGAGCAAACAGGCAAACACAGTGAGATACATGCTGCTGAAAGACTAATCTTTTACGAAATCTAGAAGAAACAAAGCCTGTTCCTAACAAGTCAAGGCAAAGTGAATCAACACAAATTTGGGTCAAACTAGACATTTATCACTGATGCTTTAAGAAGGGATGTCTCAGAAAGTTCAAAATCAATTACTGCCCAAATCAGAAGAAAATAGGTAAAAAAAGCTGTAAATAGTTGAAATCTATTTTAAGTGTTTTACTAGATGCCCAAGAAGCCACAATTTTATCACTGAGAAAAAGCCCAGTGTTGAAAAAATGCAGTTTACAAGGGAAGTGAGAACAACTGCAAAAAAAGTCTTGTAAAAATGGCAAGAGAAGCATTAATGATGACCATGACAAACTAGAAAAATTCCAAAACCTGAAATGCTAGCAAAAGAACACAATACATCCCTATCCCTAGAAGGGCAAGCATCATCCTAGCAACAAAAGAATTTAATAAATTTCTAACGATTACAAAGTAAGAATGATAGAACTGTAATAAAAACACCAAGCCACAATTTGGAAATGTTCAACAAGTGCAGAACAAAAACAGTCTAGCCAGAAATTTTAAATCATATCCTGCTGCCACAAGAAAGTGCTTTCTAACAGAACAACAAATACTAAACCTCTCTAAAATACGGGTTGCTCGGGTCAACCATATCGTCCAAAATATATAAATATTTGAATGAACTGAATATGTGAATGAATGGGTTTTCATTAAGCCAGAAGAAACTACAGTGATGTGGATAAAATAAGACATGGGTTATAAATGGTAACCACTTTAAGCTATTGCTGTTTTTTCCAGGTTTTGATACAGAACTTACAAAAACCAAATTCTGGTAAAGTAGTAGACTAGCAAAGACTGACACTGTGGCCTCACAGGAAATCAAACCTAGTCCTTTCAGTTGATAAGTGGTAGTAATGGTCAAATACAGTTAATGTCCAAAGTGTTTGATTCAGTATTGTCTGATATTTTATTGAGAAATTAGAATATAAAGTTAATTGGTCTATCTCACATGTATTAAAAATTAGAGGTTAACAAGCTTTATGCTTATGATTTGTTTTGTGACTGTTACATACTGTCCTAGTTAAAAGACTATGCTGGTCAAAAAAAAACCCCTCTTGGTCTTTTCAGTAGCTCCCATTTTTAAAACCTCAGAGAAATGTTAATATGAAAGCCCTTCTGAGAGGACACCAGGCATTCTTCAGAACTTGTACCTTGACCCCAGTCTATTTCACCATTGTCCACAACCCAGAGGTAAATTACGCTCAGTTAAACTGAGGGGTTTGGGGTCAAAGCGGGCAGAGGGAAAGGGGAATGGGGAATGAATAATATTGGCTTCTGAGACAAAGTTCTGTATCAGTGTTCTGATACAACTTGGGGAAGGTCAGGACAGACCAGAATAAGGATTTCTAGACATCAACAAGAGCAAAGTCCTATATAAAAATGAAGGTCAATCCTAGAAACTATCTCAAAAGGACGGAAAAGACCTTGAGGTGGGTCATTATCTGGGCACAAGTACAAATATATATATGGGGAATCACGGAATGGCCTGGGTTGGAAGGGACCTTGAAGTTCCAACCTCCCTGACATGGGCAGGGGCACCTTTCCCAAGACCAGGTTGCTCAGAGATCCATCCAGTCTGCCCTTGAAATACTTCCAGGGACAGAGCATTCAGAGGGTGCTTTACTACAGCAACTGTGTGACTATTGGAACAGAGGTCTGTTCTCAAGTTCAGCCCTGCAACAGCTTCTGCGGAGAGTGCAAAGCCACGAAAACACTGAAAGAACACGAGAAACTCAAAAGGATCAGCAGGACTTCATACCATACAGCAGTGCAGGGATCTGATAATCATCAGCATATTAAATAAATACCGATAGACATATCTGGATAGCTATCTCTCAAGATGTAATGAAAAGAAATAAATTACATTCAGACTAGAAACAGGTTGAAGTCCCAAAGAGATTAACTAAACTTGGGGGAAACTTTCCCAACTGTACAATATGATCTATTACTGTGTTTTTTATTTTCTTTACTTTTAAGTATTATTCTGGCAATAAAACATTAAAAAAAAACCCTCACACTTCAGCACCTGCGATATAAGGTTGGATTGTATCTGCAGTTGTCTCTGGCCTCAGCCTCTGAAGCCACCCATGATACACAAAGCAAGGCTCACTCTTCAATATTAAGCATCCTAATCTGTCTGAGACATCACATTTCCATCCTCCTTTTTAAGTAATATAATAACCGATACCTGATCTTTGAATGAGCTCACAAATGTAAGACCTGTTGCTGGAGTGATCATGACTGAGCGACACAGCAAGTCCTGTACTTGCACAGGACAACTAAGAACAATCTGCACCCCAGTACAGGCCCAACAATATCTACAAAATCTGACAGGGAACAGAGTTGGACTGTAAAGTCAGGGCTTTCACTGACATTTTAAACAGAAAAAAATTAGAGCCAAAGCTATCTACAATAGGTTTCCCTGTGATCTTCAAACTGCCAACAAGGAATACAAGGAGATATCACGCTTCTGGCTTCCTCGGTAGTTACAAATTGAACTACAGGGAGAGAAACAACAATAAAAATGAAGGCTTCCATCTGGAAAAAACCCTGTCTGACAGAGCCCAAAACTCCTAAAATTTCCTTCCAACTTTGCAGGAAGATTGTTCTCAGCTGAGACTTCTCTAATGCCAAAAGAGATCTGTAATAACCAATAACTTCAATCTTTCTCAAATATATCCCACACCACCTGACACTGGTGAATGCACCACATTGCAGTAACAGAACAGATCTTTCTCCCCAGTAATAGTTCTTATCATTTAGGAAGAGATGCAGCCTTCAACAGCTGAAATACCTTTCAGTTCAGCCCATATTAGGCCACATTTAGAATATTTTCCAAACACAAAGAAGCAATGCAAACAAAATCCATTTTCTAAAGATTTCTCCCTTCCCATCCCTTGAATTTCAGAATAAAACATCCAGACCTATCATCACCTACCACAGAACAGTCAGGAAGCCATTCTTGTTGAGAAAACCCAAGGAATTTAAAGCCAGTAGGCCACAGGCCTATTAAAATAGTTTAGTCAAAGGATAACAAGCACAACTAGCATGAGTAGAATTCCCCTACTAAGGCTACACTGTATCAAATGAAGCAGAGCTTGCCATTCTGTCACCAGAAACCTGCACACTGGGAGGAAACAAGCCAGCAGGAACTACTTAGTGCGGTGTTACTGTGCCATCCTGTGGTGCCCTGCACATCTCATACTGGAGCTACCACCTCACACTGAGAGGCAGCCAATGCCTTGTCGACCTGGAGAGCTACACCCACAGGGCTCGCTTTGGTCATCCACACACTCAACAACCCCACAGAAAAGTTCATGTATATGAAAGTGGTGGTATCTCAATCACAGAATCAGGGGCACTCCAACACAGTCTACACTCTATATTCCCATATTTGAAACACTGCTCAGTTATCCATTTGTGGAATTCACAAACTTGCATATGGTCTCTAGAAAGGCATCCAAATACAAGCTGAAAACCTTAGGAGACGGATAATTCATCACTGCCCTTCTTTCTTTGTTACAGTTACTTCTCACCCTTAGCATTTACCACTTGTGGCTTTCAATTTGATCCCATTCAACTTCACTTTCTAGTCACTGGATCCTGTTAAGAGTAACTGAAGGGGGGAAAAAAGATGGTTCTCTCTACTTCAAACAACATGAACAGAGTTTTTGTAAGCACTTTACCATAAGGCATTATTATTTTTAACTCCTTCTCATATTCTTAATGACTTTTAAAACACAAAACCTCCATCATTACCATTACCACACACTCGGCCAAAAACCATTTCCTTGTTCCTACATATTTTTAATCAAGGCATTATACTGGGAAATTCTGCTGAACTGCTTGTTCATATTTGTATCGCACCAGTCAACAAATTTTGGGGTACAATCCCATGCCTACGTTCCTTACCTTCTAAGTACCAATTTGAATCTAGCTGCACTAAGGTGCACTTTGCTTTATCAGCATAAAATGACTTCCAGATAGTTTTGTAGAGTTCTGTCCTCCCTGCTTAGCACCTGGCTTGTTTGTCTGCAAGTTTTATTAATGACATTTTGATATTAGTTCCAAACCATTAATGAAAAAATCTGAACCTAATAGACTACCTCCTCTGATACTTTCAGGAACAATGACATCCAGAAATAACCCTCTCTAACAACTATTTCCAAGTTGTACCAGTTACCCAGGACCTCTCCATGCATTTATCATGTAAGATCATTCTATAACTATTACATGAGCAATTAATGTTATTTGTTATACTTCACCACTAAAATTATTTTTGTAAGCTTTGTTGTTCCACTAGTAATCTTACAACTGGAAGAAAACTGTGGCATCAACACTCAAAAATTTTGAAAGTAATCCAAATTACTCAACACAGTAAGTCGACACAAGACAGTAAGAAACAAGTCTCATAAAAAAAAAGGCAGAGAAAAAATACACGGAAAAGGCACACGACACAGACAACAGTAGCATGAAACATAAAAAAAACTGGTAGAGATTTTGTCAGCCCTATAAAAAGCATCAGTTTTAAATGTGTACAAATGTTGGAACTGATTAAATATTCCAACATCACCACTTACACAAGGACATAGTGATATTTTCTTAAAACTGGGAAATCACCAGGTATTAAGGCCCCTGACCTTCAAAAGTGACAACACAGATGCCCTGCACTGTTCAGCAGGCAGGTCTGGGACAATAATGTTCTGTTATGGCACAGAATCCTTAAGTTTTTAAAAGAGCTTTTCTGGAGTATCTGTGAACAGCCAGTCTGTCTCACCGCCAACATGAAAAAACATGCTTCTCTTCTGAAGCTTATATGCACAAACACATTTTAAGAAATAAGAGAACACCTACTGACATCCATGTAAACACTGCCCTCTAAATAAGGTCTAGTCAGATACTCAGCATTTCCAGGAAAACCAAATAAAACTCCCTCCAAACTAGTTAGATAAGTGATATTTATTGCATATTAAAACACTCAGGTTGATGTAAAAGCACATAACGTGTATTATCTTTCTTCCCCGTCTTTTGTACACACATTCAACTTTATACAAGTAATAGCACAGAATTCTACCAGATTAACTAGTTAAAATCACCAACTTACAGTGAGATATTTCAGTTTGCTATATAGTAATTACTCAAAGTTAATTTAACAAACACTGATCTTCAATCTTTAAAACACAATGATTTTCTGACAGACTGTAGATGCTTTTTATTCCATTTTAAATTTTTAGACTGCCCATCTAAAATTTCTGCAAGTTAAGAACACTTTCTTTCAAAGAACATCAACATCACAGTCTGGATTGTTACTGAAAACTTGTGTCACTTCTGAAAAACATCAGACATTGCTAAGGAGGGTAATTCTCCAGTTAGTCTGAAGAAACATGTAGCAACAGTGTACTTAAAATAAACCCTTCTCCCCCCAAAATAATCAAGACACTCATTTGGGGCTTATTACTTTGCTACTTAAACTTTAGAATAGAGGGATCTATTCTAAAGTCATGAGCACAGTTTAGAGAAGTAGAGTGGGCAGGATACACAACCAACATATAGAGGCCTACAGAGCCTTTTCAGTCATGAAATAAACTAGAAGGTGTCTTTTAGGATGTTGTTTAAGGAAAAAAGTACCATCTGCTTAGGAAAAACAGGAGCCTGGCATATGCACTTATCCGTTTTGTAGGCAGAAAAAAATCTATTCTTACAGTCCTTATTATATCAGGTGACAACTCCACACGTAAAAGCTTTTCTAAACTATTTAAAATACATCTCAAAACAACCATACTATTCCTCAAGAATGCAGGCATGCTGCTGTTAAACGTGGGCGGCACAAGAAAAGGATATAAAATACGGCACGAAACGACCTCTACACGTTACCTGTAACCATTCCCGCACGGCCCGGCCCACGCACGGGCACAGAGAGGCCGTTTGCTCTCAAAATAAACCCACGACACGCGGGGTGGGCTGGACGGGGCCAGGCCCGACCTGCAGGGAAGCCGCGGGCCAGTGCCAGCCAAACCCAAGGGGAAACATTTATTCCTCCTTCCCGACCCTGTTCCCCCCGGCAGACGGGCCGGGTCGGGGCGCTGCCGCTCGGGGGCCCGGTGCCGCGGTAGTCCCGGGGCGGCTCCGCCTCCGCCTCGGGCCCGGCCCGGGGGCGGCAGGACCGCCGGGGAGGGCGCAAGGGACCCCGCAGCCACCGCCCCGCCCGGCCGCCTCCCTGCCCTGCCCTGCCCTGTCCTGCCCTGCCCTACCCGGCCCGCCCCGGCCGCCGCCGCCGCGCACACCCAGGCCGGCGGCGGGGGACGCACCTCCCGCCCCGCGCGCACCCCGCCCGCCGGCCCGCCTGGCCCCGCGCACTCCGGTAGCGGGGGTGCCACCCCGACCGCGCCCCGAGCCCCGAGCTCTGCTGCCGCGCCCCGAGCTCGCCCGGCGCGGCGCTCGCACCTCCGGGTGCAGGATGGGGACGCATCCCGCCTCCTTCTCGTACTCCTCCAGCGGCGCCGCCATCTTCCTGCCGGCCCCGCGCCCGCTGCATGCCGGGAACTGCGCGCGCGCGCCCCCGCGCGCTCCCCCCGTCCGCTCCCGGCGGCGATGAGAGACACAGGAGTGTGTATGTGTCTCTGTGTGTGTGAGTGTGTGTGTCTGTGTGTCTGTGTGTGTCTCTGTCTGTGTGTCTGTGTGTCTGTGTGTGTCTGTGTGTGTGTGAATATGTGTCTGTGAATGTGTGTGTGTGTGTGTGTGTGTGTCTGTGTGTGTGTGTGTCTGTGTGTGTGTGTGTGAATATGTGTCTGTGTGTGTGTGTGTCTGTGTGTGTGTGTGTCTGTGTGTGTCTGTGTGTCTGTGTGTGTCTGTGTCTGTGTGTCTGTCTGTGTGTGTCTGTGTCTGTGTGTCTGTCTGTGTCTGTCTGTGTGTGTTTGTGTGTGTCTGTGTGTCTGTCTGTGTGTGTCTGTGTGAGTGTGAGTGTGTGTCTGCGTGTGTGTCTGTGTCCGTGTGTGTGTGTGTCTGCGTCTTTGTGAGTGTCTGTGTCTCTGTGTGTGTATATGTCTGTGTCTGTGTGTGAATGTGTGTGTGTCTGTGTGTGTGTGTGTGTGAGTGTGTGTGAATGTGTGTCTGTGCCTGTGTGTGTGTGAATGTGTGTCTGTGCCTGTGTGTGTGTGAATGTGTGTCTGTGAATATGTGTCTGTGAATGTGTGTGTGTCTGTGTGTGTGTCTGTGTGTGTGTGTGTCTGTGTGTGTGTGTGTGAATATGTGTCTGTGAGTGTGTGTGTCTGTGTGTGTGTCTGTGTCTGTGTCTGTGTGTGTCTGTGTGTCTGTCTGTGTGTCTGTCTGTGTGTCTGTGTGTGTCTGTGTCTGTGTGTCTGTCTGTGTCTGTCTGTGTGTCTGTGTGTGTTTGTGTGTGTCTGTGTGTCTGTCTGTGTGTGTCTGTGTGTGTGTCTGTGTCCGTGTGTGTGTGTGTCTGCGTCTGTGTGTCTGTGTCTCTGTGTGTGTATATGTCTGTGTCTGTGTGTGAATGTGTGTGAGTGTGAATGTGTGTCTGTGCCTGTGTGTGTGTGAATGTGTGTCTGTGTGTGTCTGTGTGTGTGTGAATATGTGTCTGTGAATGTGTGTGTGTCTGTGTGTGTGCATGTGTGTGTATGTGAGTGAGACTGTGAGAGTGTGAGAGAGAATACGTGTGTGAGTGTGTCTGTGAGTGTGTGTGAGAGAATGTGTGTGTATGTGTGTGAATGTGTGTGAGACTGTGAGAGAGAATGTGTGTGTGAGAGGGAGAATGTGTGTGAGAGTGTGTGTGTATGAGTGTGTGAGAGAGAATGTGTGTATGTGTGCGAGAGTGTGTGTGTCAGTGTGTGAGTGAGAATGTGTGTATGTGTGCGAGAGTGTGTGTGTCAGTGTGTGAGTGTGGGTGTGAGTGTGTGTCTGTAAATATATATACATGTACGTGTGTGTGCGCATGTGTGTGTAAATATATATACACCGACGTATGTGTGTGTATATATATATACACACCATATTATATAGATATGGTATATGCATATATGTATATACAGACCCTGTATTTTTTGAGATACCAGTATCAGTACTCCTGGAATCAATATTTAGTAGAATTTATGTTTGGGGAGGCACTCAGCCTAATTAAGGTCATTGCAAGTTGGAATGTAAGCAAAAGGAGAGTTCCCCTGTGCATTTCATGTAAATTTCCTTCCACAGTAAACCATATCTGTCCATTCTTTTTTGGGATTATCTTCATGCTCGCTGGATAGCAAAGAGAGCACAGGAAGAAATCAAGAAGATTTTAAGAAGTTTTTTGCTCTCAGATGCAGGAATGTTTGAAAACCTCCAAAAGTCCCGAAGGCGCCTGGAAATGATTCCCTCCAATCATTCATACCCAACTGGGGCACATTTGTTCCCAAACTGATGGTTTCTTACATCCAGACACATACAACACCCTCCAGCTGGCCAAGTATCTGCTGCAGATTCAGAGGACAAATTATAAAATAGGTTTGATTCTGTTTAGATGGTCATTTCTGGTCTTACAGGCTACATAATTCCAGGATTAGGAATCCTAAAGCTCTTTATTTCAATTTATTTCTTTTTTATAAATTACATTTTAATCAAAAATGTTTTTGCAATTATGGAACGTTATTGCTGGTTTGACTGCTGCATTATATTGTTATATATATGGTGTTCCCATTCGCCTTTGTGAGAAAGGGACTTTCAGATAATACATTTTGTTGTATCATAATACATTAAGCTCATAAGCCTAAAACTCCACAATGATATTCTCTTCATTACTCTTTCCTATCTCATGGAAAATGTAACAGAGAAGCACTAATAAATTCTGACTGCAGCATTATTAAAATGTTAAACCATAAATGTCTTTTTTTGCTGTATATTTAAATTCAAAATTGCCAAGAAGAATGATACAGGATTTAGACAGGGGGGTGTGAAAGAGGTCTCAAAGCACATATTTGAAACCATAAGGACAGAAGTGCTAAAAGAGCAGAACAAGACATAGAGCATACAGGAGAGGATCTTTTTTTAACTGTCTATATTGTTAAATGTACTAAGGCTTAGATATAATTTGCAATTTGATTTGCATGAGGAAAAGGTTTTTCATCCCCCTGCAAACCCCAGAAATAGAAATCCTATCAATCACAACAGTTCATCACTCTTATTTCTAATAAAAGCAAGGGTGATAAAATAACCAAAAATCTTTATAGTACTTTTACTATGCAGATTAGTTTTCCCTGTAACTCTGAAGAACCTGTGCTTCATCCCATGTCTCTGAACTGCATTGCGAACACATACTCTGACATCTGACTAGGTATTTAAAATCTGTTCTTCACAGGTCTACACATTCTGAAACCAATTTGGTTCCCTCATATATCTGCACAGAAAATTTTTGCCTTTAAACTGAGGCCTTGTCTGTGTATATAGTTCATGTGCAGCCTATTACATTCTTCTTCAGAACCAAGGGTTCCTTTTACCACCAACAAACAGCAGAATTAGAATATGGGAACGTGCTAAGGTGTCTCTGCACTAGAGGTCTGTTCAAAAGCTACTCAGAAGTTTAAAGTTTTCCACACTTCAAGCATTCCCTGTCATCTCCTAATCTGTAACACGATTACATGGAAACATGTAATTCACTGTCTTGCATTGACATTACAGACATGTGAACATCGGTGCAGAAGAGAACGGCAGATACAAACCCAATGATCTGCTATGGTAACAAAGTTTACCCTTATATTCCACAAATCTAAAACGCTGTAAGGTTAGATGTTTTTTCTGGACTCTGACAAAGAAATTACTATCTGACCTTGAACAATTATTTCACTCCTCTGTGATTTACTTTGCTCATTTGTAAATCAAATACTTTGTCCTCTAATTCAGGGGAGTACTCTGGGAATTTATTATCATTGCAGAGCAAATTTATCTCTCTGATTAAAGATACTTTGTAACTGTCAGGAATTATTGTTGATCAATGGTAGAAAATGCTCTTCTATGTGATTGCATTGAATGGTCCATAACTGATGTGTGAAAGTGCTTTCCATATTGACCAAAGAGGTTTTATCAAATTCTACTTACTAGGCATGCAATAAAGACAGGTCTGCAATACTGGTTAAACACCATACACAATAGAAAATCATTTTAGGTCCTATTATCACAAAAGGAAAACAATTCACCAGTACCATGGACACACAGATTTTCTTCTATTTATTTTGCTTCACATTAATAATTGTGAAAAGGGGCACAAGGTCTGGATACCTTTTATTTTTCAGGTAAGCCTAAAGACAGACAAACTGGGAAATAAGTGACACAGAGTCTTAGGAATCTCTATCCTGCAACATGAATTTTATCTTCTTTAACAAACCATTAAGAAAATAGGAAACCTTTGGCAGAGGCAAGAGGTATTTATAGACTACATGGTTCAGTATGGGATGACTGTGCAGCTATTTTAGCTTCAATCTTCTACTAAACTGTGAAATATGACAGTAAAATAAAAAAAACATTTAACATGCATGTCTTAGTAGTAGTTTTGTAATATGCCATTACCACTTAAAACAACTAAAAGCGTGAGTAAACCATGTTTGCCTTTGCAAGTAAATACAGCAAATAAAGCTAAGTGTTTATTCTCATGACAGGCCAAAACTTAAACTGAAAATATTCCACTGTCTTAGTTAAAAACTGGGTAATAAGTCAAAAGTACGCTATCTAATGCTGCAAGAATGAATACTTTCAGAAGAGTTGTGTGTCCTTCACTTTCATACACAGTTTTGATTAATCCTGTACTAATTAATATGTCATGTGGTGGATTTGCCGCCATAATGAGGCACCTCTGAAATTTTCCCTTGCATAGTGACCAAAAAAACTAGGTTCACTATCAAGGGCTAAAATATCTGGGGAAACCACATCATATCTCTGATCTATATATGTTTGCAGAGAGGCTATGACTAATCATCATTATTCTCTATCTATGCTGCATTTTCTAGTCACATTACTGTTTGAGCCTTGTGTTTTACGTAATGGAAATGAAATCCACCAATATAAATGTGTATGCCAAAATAAATGCATAAAACATGTTGTCCTGCTTGGGTTTGTCCAAGTCTATGCTTTCTCTCTGCATTCAGTCCTAGAGGGAGAGCACCCACTTCTCACAGTTTGGATCAGTTTGGGTGACAGGAAAGCCTGTGAATTTGGGTGACAGCTCAACGGAATCTGTCTTTAAAAATATAATCCAGCTGAAAATGCTCTCAAAGCAAGTGTATTAGAAGAATATTAAATATACAGTGTTGATAAAAGAAAACAGATAGTGAAATTATTCAATGCACTGCGTCCTGTAGCTGCAGGCATTGCTGCTGTGATAATTCAGAGCTTGACAGTTGTGTGAATATGAATGAAACTTGAGTGACTAAACGTGGTTTTGGTCCCAACTGTCTGCTTCTTCCTGGAAGGCAGAGCCATCAGATCTCTCAGTGGGTCCAATTCTGAACCAGGCTTTAGCCCTCTCTTCTATGGTAACATGAATCTTCAGTGTCCTGGGCTGCAAGCCATGGCAGTTCAGGATTCATGATGGGATTGAGGTGGCAGCATCTGTCAGCCAGCACGACTGGGGACAGCAGTCACTTGGCTGTGTGACCGTGCAATGTGCTGCTGCATGTCAGTCAGTGCTCTAGCACAAGAGAGCAGTGGGTGATGTGATTTGCCTCGCTATTGAGCATGGTCAGGCTCTTCTCTGCACAGCCAGTGACGAGGGACAGGCACAGTGGCTATGTTAGGCAGTTTGTTTCTGAGGATCACAGAAGAGAGCCTGACAGTGCTCTTAAACCAGTTTTATAGCAATGCGTTCCTGAATTCCAGTGGTGGTCATTTTCATTTACTTTGTTGTGAAGCAAGGAAAGTCAGATGCTATATTTACACCATCCTTTACTATTTGCCAAATACCACATATCAAACCAGGCAGTTTTAGATACCATAAAGCAATCCTCCTAAAACAGGGGCATAAATGTTGGAAAAATCCCTGCTGAACTATCATCTGACCTCTGAGTGCTCCCTCAACCACTGTACCCTGTAGCATACACTGCAAGAACACTGATACTAAAAAAGGGAGCGCCACCTTCTTCCCCTTTCTTGCTGAGAAAATCTGTTGGGAGACAAGCTTCTTTTGATGAGATAGGAAACCATAATATTGTCTACTGGTCTGCATATGATAGGTGTTTTGCAGGATTAGTAGTATGGAACAGGATGACTCTGCCCAAGGATGTCCGCTCTTTTCTTACATAGTCTTTTGCTCCCTTGGAAACACTCCAGGAGGTTGCTAGTCTTAAAAGAGGCCCAATGATGATGTTTGATAGGAAACATTAGAAAAGCAATATATTTGTGCTCTTTCACCCTCATTTTCCTAGGGGGAACAAAATTTCCATTTGACTACTGGAACCCAGAAATGCCTTTGCATGGTGAAATGGTCACCCATTTAATTCAAATGGAGACTTTGCATGTAGTTTCCCACAGTATAATTGGGCTCCAAATATTTATATTAAATTACATAAAGGGAGAGGGAAAGGAGGAGAGGAGAGGGGAGGAGAGGGGAGGAGAGGAGAGGGGAGGAGAGGAGAGGAGAGGAGAGGAGAGGAGAGGAGAGGAGAGGAGAGGAGAGGAGAGGAGAGGAGAGGAGAGGAGAGGAGAGGAGAGGAGAGGAGAGGAGAGGAGAGGAGAGGAGAGGAGAGGAGAGGAGAGGAGAGGAGAGGAGAGGAGAGGAGAGGAGAGGAGAGGAGAGGAGAGGAGAGGAGAGGAGAGGAGAGGAGAGGAGAGGAGAGGAGAGGAGAGGAGAGGAGAGGAGAGGAGGTGCATAGCTGGTATAGTAGGAGCTGTAGGAAATGAACCAGTGGCACCATTTTTGGAATAAATGCGGGAGAACTGAGCTGTCACATTAAAGCTGACAGCCTTGTTACACATCTCTAATCTGCTGTGCAAAAATCTGGGTTAGGAGAGGATGGAATTCTACAGATGCACTATTTCTTTCCACTCTGCCTTTCTGAGCTTGCAGACGAAGGTCAAAACCTGTGCCTGATCAGAAGGATCAAAAAACATTGACAATGTATATAATTCCAGAACAAACTGGATGATTTAACCCTCTTTCATGATTCTTTTCTAAAAAAAATTAGTCTCAGGATACTGAGACATTTTCAGTGTAATGGCTGTGTTATCGCCTTCCTATGCTGAGGTAACACAGTCAAAATAGCATTGATGATTCCTGCAGCTTGATGACACAGGCTTCCCTTGAATTGCTGCAAAGTTTAAGACTTTTAGCCCCTGTTCTCAAAAATGCCATCACTTGAAGAGATTTTGCAGCACTCTAACTGCACATCTTGATGGTAATGGGAAGTGCCGACACTTGGGAACTTGCAGGACCTTGCTCACCTCGGGCTTTGTTTACTGCTGAGGCTTTTAGTGGTCCTATAACAAAAAAGGAAAAGAAAAAAGGCTCACTCATGCTTTAATACAGTGGAAATACAAGGCTTGGCACACAGAATGGTATTTAATAGATAAGTATATAGCTGGGTTCAAAACTGTTACAAATGGTCACATATGATATTGTAATGAAAAAGTAAGCTGTTTGTTATAACATGCTGCTGCTAATTTATAATCTATTTCTCCTAGGTTTCAGCATTTGCTAGAAGCACATATATGCTTCCATCCAGTTTTGGACACAAATGACAAAACATGTCCATAGGGATTGTTACACCATAAAATTGAATTTTAATAGAGGAAGAGAGTGCTGACAGCAAAAATAATCAATTTCATCTGTAAAGTTGCAGGTTGGCACATTGCAACAGGGAATATTCTGGCAGTAACACAGATTTGAGCTCTCTGGTGTAACACTAACCCAGTCCCTGCCTGTCTCAGAGGGAGAAGCGGTAATTCCATGAAGGTGAAATGAAATGTATTACAGACCTAGTAGCCATATGCTTAGTTTCTTAGGAATATCTTCATTTTTCTTGACAGCTCCTGTCTGGTGTTCTCAGTTTTTAACCCAGTAATTCTTCCTAGAACCATGCCCTGTATCTCCAGGCAAAGGAGCTGAGCTGCTGCTTCCTGGGCAGCCAGTGGGCTGGGAGTGGGGCAGCTGGAGGTCACTGGGACAGCCTACGCACTGCATTGGTCACTGCCCTGGAAATGGGGACAAGATGGGCACAGCTGTGGGGAGTTGGAAACTGGCCCTGCTGTGGCATGTCTGCAGCAGGGGCTGATGGCCCCACAGTGCTGACATGGGGAGGGCAGTGTGGGGGAAGTCTCAGGAGCGTGGGCAGGGACACACACAGCTGGTGGTGCCATTGCGTCCTCCATGTACTGAGTAGATCTATAAAATCCTCTCTTCTGACTTCATGGTTCATTTTCCCTCACAATTGTATGGCAAATATTCTTCTACCATTTCTGCCCCAAGATATTCTCCTGAAGAAGAAGGAAACATAGATACCCACAATCTAAATAATAATCTACACCTTCTGCAGTCAATTACTTATCATCACCGGTTTTGTTCTGCCACTCATACAATATTGAAACTGAAAAAAGAGAACCAAACCCAGCTAAACTGCCTAAAAGCCCCTCTGTGCATTACTGTGTCAAGGAGGGACAGGCGGTGCTTTGCAGGATGGAACAGAGCACAGAGAGCCCTCGTACAGGCTAACCTGAGCTCGAGTGCCCCTCAGGTGCAGCACTGAGCCACTGTGTTCATTGAGTGGCAGAAGAAGTAACTAAGCAGCACTTCTGCAGATGCCAGATGGATTATAGCCTAAGGCTCCCAGCTCCAGAATTAGCAGAGCAGGTTCATGTGAACTCAGTTCAGGGTCAGGATCATGCAGAGCCAGCTGCACATGGGGTCAGAGATGCACATTAGACCCAAGGTCCAAGGATTTTTAAATATTGGTTTTACAAGAGAGAGACAACAAATCAAAACAGATCTTTGTTCTAAAAGAGGAAATGAAGAGACCTCAGACAGCATAATGCAGAGTCACTACAAAGAAGCACAACTCATAGTAAGCTATGTTGTATAAGCACTGTACTGTTTGGTTGGAAACTCAGTCAGCCCTCACTCTTTGCCCTTTGCATGTGTCCAGTTCCTATCCTAAATTCTTGCTAGGTCCAAATAAAAGGCAGATCAGAAATGCAAAATACAGCAAATGGAGCTACCTGCAACTGTGTTCTTCTTTTTAAGAAGCAATACAGGAAGACCCACAATATTGAAGCTGCAGTCACTCTAAACCTGAAAACTATCTCTTATCAGGCTTGAGCAGTTGAAAACTACAGCTGTGAGCTTCTTTTTTACCAAGACATGGATTTTCCTAGACACAGGCAGCTGACAGAATTGGGAAGTAGGTAGATGGTAACCTTTGCAAGAAATTTGGTGCAATAAAAACCCCAAAACAATGAATTTGAAACATTAAATATTTTACTCTTGACCATGAATATTTATGTCCTTCTCATTTGCTGCCTGGCAAGAATTAAGGTTTTCAGAGTTTTACTGGTGAGATAGGTGGTTCATGATGGAGCCAGTCCAACTTCTCCCATGCTCCCTAAGTAGAAAAAAGCCAGTTTCTCTGGCTATGGGAGAGACCCTACATCCTGCCTGTGAAAGCTATTGCACTGCTCAGGCGTCAGCCTAAGAGACACTGTGTTAGCCTGGAAGAGTATGTGAGTGACCCCAACAGAGGCTACTGCCTTTGGTACTCTCCTGGGAAATGATATAATTTCACTCTCAGTTCTCTGAGAGACATGGTTAAAAATTACCTTGGCTCCAAAGTAATGCAGGTGTTTCTGAAGAGAATACATTTATGCAAGAGGATGCTGGCTTGAATTTGTATGCATTTTTTTTGTAGTGGTATTTCAAGGGCTTGTCAAATGCATGGGGAAGAAGGCATTCAGAATTACAGGATCAGTAAGTGAAAAAACTTGGCAGTAATAGCCTCAAATTGTGAGACTTTTGCAGACATAAATGCAGCCCTTTTTCAGCATAATCAATAAAATCATTGTCGTGATTAGCCTTTTTGTGAAAAACCTAATGCTACTCTCTTAGATGCTTGAGTAAGGAGTCACTGGAATTATGTTAAGAAAGTCTGTTGTGATAGTCTTGATATTTCATTTCTCAAAGTGTTGCTGTCTTCCCTGTTCCCCATCTTCTCCTTTGATCCTAAAGTATGTCAGCAGTCTGTAGTTTTGGCAACTTCATAGCAGCCAGTTGGCAGCACATCTCCCAAATACTGAGACTGAGAAGTCTCGCCAGATTCCTTCACATGCTGTCCTTTTAATTCATTAATACCTGTATTCCTTGAAATACCTATTTGAAATTGCCCACTATATTAATAAAATATGTCATGTGCAATGCTTCTAAGAAGTCTTCTATATCTATGACATGGCTACTCTGATGACTAGAGGAAAGACAATGGAAGTTTAGACTTCATATTAACTAGAAAGATGATTAATGAATTTGACACCTTTACCTAAAAGCTGGGAATATATTCCTGTGTAGTTTTGCTTTGGAAAATGCAGAGCCCAACATACAGATACGAAGTCTCATGTTCTGGGAACAGCATTTACATGCTTTTTCAGTGTTGATGCTTTGGTGGGGGGTTAAGACTACCTATGGTCGGTGAAATATTCCAGAATATGAAGAGGACAAGGTGAAAGGCTTGGATAGAAAGAACAGCTGAAATATGAAAGCTTGCAAAATTATCTGCCACTCTGTAGCCTGTTATTCTGCAGCAAATAGGATGTCTAAGAGAGGAACCTGGCCTCTGATGCATTATAACAGAGGAAAAAAGGTATACATGTTCTGTTTACCTGCCGTGAATCAACAAGAAGGAGGTCAGCAGAAACATGAAATGAATTTTTATGAGAATTTTAGACATCAAAAACTGCCTTCTCTCTTTCTTGGTTCATGGATATGAGGCATGAGATTATAGATCTAATAAAAATGTCTGTAAAATAGAAAATAATTGAGATGTTTTAGAATACATTCAGCCACCATGAACAGACACAATAGAACAAAAAGCTATCATTCTGCTTGAAAGAACAGAACCAGCAGCCTTGCAGTGTTTCCTTCAAGGACAATAGCAGGTTTTGGGGTTTTTTTCTGTACTATACCTTGGAGGAGTTTTCAGCTTTTAAAGGACAATAGTGCCAGAGCACATTCTGTCAAACATGAATAATTGAATTTGAACAGAAATGCAGAGACTCTCAAAACACAACTGAAGACTTTGGAAAGCACTCAGAGAAAATACACAGGCTAGGTTTGCTACTTCTGATCTCATTCATATCACTAAACTTGGCCTGTCTCCACTGAGAGCAGTGATGTTTTGCTGGTACAAAACTTCAGCAAAGATAGCTGTGAGTCAGGCCCAGTATTTGCAGTGGGTATCTTTGCAAGCACTGATGTAGACAGTATGATATCATGAATATCGAGGAAATTGCTTAAGATTTCCATCAGTCAATGCTCTGAGATGAGTATCTGCTCTTCCCTTTTGCTCCAGTGACACCTTGTCACCCTGTGATTGTGCTTATTGCATTAGGCACTAATGAGCCTCAAGCTTTCTCCAAGGGCACACTGCAGATTACTGAAGACTGACTTCCCAAACTGTTTATTCCTTGAAGAGCTCACCTATGGAGTGAAGCCAGATCCTGCCCTCTGCCACTAGCCTTGTCTCAAGCTGGAAGCAATCTCAATAAGTAGGCTGAGAAATAAAAAGAGGAACAGGCAAGGTGCAAATTAAGGGGTGGGCTACAGGGGGTGGGAAGCACATGAGAAACCAGAAAAAGGTCTTTGAGTAGAAAGGAAAGAATATGAGTCAGTAAGACTTTGGAGGAAAGGGAGAAAATGATGGACAAACCATTACAACAGGCAGTAAACGGTAGAGAAAGGGTACTAAAGAAGCCAAAGAAGGGTGGCTGGAGAAAGAATACGGAGTCTCTTACTCATTGTCTCTTGAAAGGAAGTTTTCTTTTTCATTCAGTGTTTGTTAATCATAAAGGAACTACTTTTTAGTTTTTAATTTGTACTAAATCTTCTACAGAAATTATACTGCCCACAGGCTGGGGCAAGGGAACAAGGCCATGGGGTCTCATGATCTGATGTGGAATACAAGCCATAATTTTTGTTTGTGATTAAGCAGTATTAGACTTTTAGCTTAGCCAACTTCAAAATGTCAAGAATAGCATCAAAGCTTTGGTCTGTTTCTAGGGTTCGCAAATCCCAGGCACTCAAAACTGGAAAAGAATTTACTTTCTTTCCCCAAGGCTTTGCACAGAAACTATATTTCCAAAAGCAAGGCACACAGAGTTAGAAAACCAGGCAACAGAATCTCATTTTTAAAAACGCAGATATTATTAAAACTGAAGACTGTGTGCATAGTGTACCATTAGTGCCATTGCCTGAGAAGCGCATGTTTAAGAGCAGCTTTACACTCACAATACACCCCTTCAAAAGAAAGCCCCATGCAGATAATTACTCATATATCTCTGTCTGCATTGCTTCCTCTCCAACACTATGAGAACAAAACCTCTTTATTTAAGGTTCTCTTTACTCATGCTGGCTAGTCTTTATTTCATCAGGGCTGGATGATATCAAGTAAGTGGTTCAAGACACTTGAGATGCAGAAAACATCCTGTCCTGTCCAGGAAAAGGCTTACGTTTTTGTCTGATTTGAAAATTCATTGACTATTGATGACTCAGGATCATCAAGAACAGAAATCAATGCAGTATGCCACTAGAGGGCTAATCATCTGGTCCAGCCTTCCAAAGATCTTCAGCAGTTTGTTTTCTAGGCTCAGTGGTTCATGCGATTATAAAGATAAAAATCACATTATTTCACCAACATCCTCTCTGCTGGCATTGATTCACTGGTTCTGATCTAATTTAAGTGGCTGCTGATTTCAAATGATTTATGTTTGAAATAACACCATGTTTCATCAGAAAACATACAGTCACAGATTCCAAGCTACATGAAGCATTCATCTCCAGCTCCAACACTTTGTGGACATACTGGCTCCAAAGCTAATTCAGGAATTTAAAGATATGGGTAAGAACTATCAGAATAGTACAGTTTCCAGCGATGCTATCATTAACCATACTCAATTATTTTGGAAATGTTCTGTTTAGACTGTTAGGCAGTCTCATATGCAGGTAGAGAAGCATGTATGTAAAGAAGAGAAAATTAAAGAGCAGCAGACAAATAGAGAAATGAAACAGAAAGGGTGATATATGATACCTGTGAGCTGGCAGGGGGTGAGGCAGTATGTGGGACTGGAAAGGAACCTCTGGGTGTGACTGAATTTAACTCCCTGCAATCACACTGTCATGGCATCAACATTAGGACCAGATGGATCCTCAGACTACCCACTCCCCCACTTAAACCTCATACCATAAAGCAGTCTCTGAGACCATGTAACAATTACAAGACCATTAGTACAAAAGGCAAAAAGCCTCAAAAACGATGCCATGGTATCTCTTTAAAGAAAACATAAGAAAGTCACAGCAGTGCCATTAGCTGAAACATCCCTGGAGAATTTCTAGCAGATGGACCCTGCACAATGCTCTTCTGGAAATCAAAAGCTGCTCAGCCTCTGCCAATCTGACATGAAGGAAAAATTTCCTTTCTTGTGAAATAAACACTAAAACTAACAACTTGTTTAGCCCCGGTAATGTGAGCAAGGTGTGGCAGCCAGCACCCTGAGAGATTTGCTAGACTGTGGTCCTGACCAAGCTCTTGTTGTGGTAAATCTTACTAGATGTCAGATATAGTGGATCCACAGAGCTTTTTCTCTGGCCATCCCTCATGGTGCAATTGCCAAATATCCCCTACAATAGAGGATATCAGGAATAAAGAGTTCAAATTTTATGACCTCTGCAAGACAGTGCTTTCCCTCATTTGTTCTTTTCTTTCCTGCTCAAGGTCAGACCTGAGAACTGCAGCACTCCCAGAAGCCTGGCAAGAGATTGATTTATGCATCAGTCCCCAAATCCTGCTTTAGTTACATGATGAACATAGTGGCTACCACACCATCCCTACCCTTGACCCAGCACAGAAGGAGCTTATCCTCTCCTATGTAGAGTCACAGCCTTTGGCTTTCCACAAGTGTGTGGCTCATCTTCGTGAACGAAGATTTGGGCAGGGCTCTCCCCACGTGGGTGTGCCCTTTCAGCCTGCGCAGTGGATTTTTTAGGTGAGGTTCAGGGTGCGCAGAACTGGCCCCACCGTTT
Organism: Pithys albifrons albifrons; assembly: GCF_047495875.1. Classification (NCBI taxonomy): domain Eukaryota; kingdom Metazoa; phylum Chordata; class Aves; order Passeriformes; family Thamnophilidae; genus Pithys; species Pithys albifrons. Next base: position 63,109,023 of record NC_092460.1, read on the forward strand.
AAGTCCTGAGGTCCATCTGCCACAGCCGAGCGAGATTGGACAGTGACAGTGAAGTCCTCACGACTAGAACCTACAGCACCCGGCATTTCCCAGGAGGTCTCCCATCCAAGTACTAATCCGGGGCTGACCCTGCTTAGCTTCTGAGATCTGACAGGATCGGATGTCAGGGAGGCATTTAACTTTCCATAAGTAAAAGTGAAATAATAAACTTAATGTCTGTGTTCACCTTACACAATTACACCCTGTCAGCTGAGGACTCAAATCCAAGTAGTCCATTCCGGTCTTCACCCAAAAGCCAGATGAAGACCCTTCATCTCAAAGGTTACTTTCCTCTCCTATAACAATACCTCTCCTCCAACTGCAGTCAAACTCTAGCTGGATAACCTTCAACAATAGCTAAAAAGGCCAGTTCCCCTTTCCAGTTCTCTAAATCTGAAAATATGAAAATTTAACACTCAAACACTCCAGCCCTATTCTAATCTACTTTCTTCTTCTCTAATGGATGGTGTTCAAACAAGGCCAGGAGAGATGAGATCATTGGTCAAAAGTATAGCTTAAGAGAAATAGGATCAGTGCACAAACAATGCATTTTTTCAACTATGCTGGAGTGAAATGCCAGCCCTTTTCAATAGAGCCGCTATTTTCACTTGTAAGGAATAGCTCAAGCAAGTCTATCTTAGACTAAGTTGCAGACAGAACCAAAGTTGAAGTAATGCTCCAGTAACTGAACCACAGGCATGGATAATGCTGTAGAAGGGGTTAGTTTAATTATAATGATGCTAGAAGTTCATATTTTATCTCCAAAATATCAGGAATATAAAGATATGATTTAATTTAACTTTGTCCAGTTTTGAACAATTTCACCATCCTATCTCCAAATAACTTGCTTGTCATTAAATAAATGTATTTGGTCTCTTTTGATCCTTTGCTTCACCAAGTAAATTCAACGAGTAGTCTTGGCATAGTTGTAGGGGAGTCACTACTGCGTTATCCCATTGCAGAGCAGCATACAGCACCAGCAGGTATCAATATCTTTTGGGAGTCTCATAAATCCCATAGCCCCAGCTGGAGGTAGCCCAGTTCCACCAGTTCTGAGTTTTAAAGAGACGTGTGTGTTTGCTTAGGGGAAGGGTGAGTAAGGGGCAAATGATCTGATGGACAAAAAAAGCTGACACCATGCTTCCTCAAGAACTTTTGTGACTGAATTTCCCCAGACAATGACTTCTACTCAGCAGGACCACAGAAAGAAATCTACATTGAAAAGCCTGCTAGATGTACTGCCTTGTCACTGAATCTTAGCAATACAACAGGAAAATAGGACAATAAGAAAGGAGTAAGTTGTAGACTGAACGTGATACTTTCCATCATAATACACTCTGGAGGACTAGAATAAATGCTTTCTAATTAGCTGCATTTCACTTGGCATGTTTATGGCTGTCACTGCACAAGTAGACCATTATACAGGGTTATTTATTAAAGGGTCTCCAGAGAGAAGCATCCAAACCTGCCAGCAACCATGTTTCAGAGGTTTAATCTCTCTAACCTTTATTGTTCAGTTAAAGTTACTCCTTCACATGTGCCAAATACATCATTCTTCCAAGTGAAATGTAAGCTTAACTTAGGCAAATACCTCCTCTGTTTAAGAAGCAATTGCATTCCTTTTTATATGTTGTTACATTTTATATAATTTGCTTATAAAATTTGCCTAATTATATAAAGACATGATAACAGAAATGCTAAACCCAGCTACTGAGTTACCGAAAGCAGATGCAGCAAGCAGGTACTGTGTTCATGACCAGAAGACCACTGTACATTGATGCATGAGTGATCCATGCAGCAGCATTTAACCCAAGCAGGTGTGCTCCACCATAGCTTGGTCTTCTGACCCGTGCAGCATTGCACAGGTCCCTTCACTGCAGGGTAAACTTAGGTGGTGGTTTGAAACAGAGGAGCCTGCAAGCAGCTCTGACTTGGTAACTGTGATCACACCACCTGCATGCTCTTGCCTTTATCTGAAACTGCAGCAACAAGTTCTCTTGTGAAAGTCCTTTCTGTCTGACAGCACAAATTATGAATAGAGTTGTTTGGTTTTAAGAAAATCCTGAAAGAGCTCAAATTAACAAAAAATAAAAGGAAGTCCAACTCTTATGTGGATGGGATCTGGAGGCCTGTCTGAAGCTGCACAACACAGTATTGCTAGCATCTGAAAGGACATAAGATTACCTATATTACCCTGTCATTCTCTATAACATTGATAGTAATAAATAGCATTTAAACACTGCTTGTCAGTCTGAATGCCTTTCTCATTGGGATCATAAGAAACCAGCACCTCCTGGTGTAAATTAGCAGCTAAGAAAGCAGTGTCTGAGTCTGCACTCTTTTTTACCTACAGGACTAGTGTCATTGTTCCTGTAGTTTTCCTCTCGTAGGGTGCTTAATTAGACTGGAAAAGCTGTATCTTGCTTGAAATTCCTTTTCTTCATCAACTAGGAGAACTATGCAGTTTGACTTTCATAATCCTAATTCTGGTGGCTTTTGTTAACCTTGTTCTGTCCAATACAGGTGTTTGAGGCTTCCAGTACTACCCTAACAATGTCTCGTTTGTATTTTTTTCTTTTCTTGAGGTTTAGCATCATCTGATTCTAATAAGAAATTCTCAGGTCATCAGCCTCCATGCCAGCAACCTTTTGGTCACTCAGCCCAGCACTTCCCTGACAGACCCTCACTTGTCCACAGATATTCACCTCGGTTGCTCAAAAGCTTCTTGAGCATTGACTAGCTACTAAGCAAATGAGACAGCTGCATGTTTTACCCTCAGAGTGAACATTTTTCAGCCTGTTTATTTTTCTGTTCTCCACTAAACTGGAATACACAGATGTTAGATATTTGTATCTGGTACTAATTAACAAGTACTACCCATCAGAGTTGGCAAAATTAACCTTGGTTTTATCCTGTGGAGGGATTCAGTGATTTTTTTTTCATGTAGGTGCTGTGTCTTTCTTCCTGATTGTTCCTTCCTTTTCACCTTAGGTAGAACATTATCTGTTTTATCATTTGCTTTCAGCCAGAGATTCCCTAAGGGAATCCCTCAGGTATTTCTTCAGACATCTCCCTGGTGTCTATAAAACACAACAGATAGTGATGTACCAGTGCTGACACAGAATCAGCTGAACAGACCACAGCTCCCTTTCTGAAGAAGCTCACTCAGCTAACTAGATCTGTGGAGAAACAACTGACATTAAATCCCAGGCAAACAGCACAGTGATGCTTCTACCTTGTTTTCAACACCTAAACCGTGTATTGTGCATTCTTCCCCCGGGGCTGTCTGTGCAAGCACTCTTTGAGTATTGACACTATGCTAACTATTCCCACACCTATTTATATGTATTAGACATCTCTTTCCCCAAAATGAAATCCTGCTTTTTTCTTGCTTTGGGTTGTGTGGGTTTTTTCTTCATATCTCTTCATAGACTGTTCACATTAAAAACTTATCCCAGAGTAGAATATGCCCTTCTTCTCTTGCATGTCCTCTTGATGAAAGTCCTCAGTTATCTGGCAAGAAAATTAAAAAGTTCCTTAACATTCTTTCCATTGCTTATGTTCAAGTAAAGGAGTAATGAAATTGCTTACAAGCTATAATTGTAGTGATTTGACCCTGGCTGAAGGACAGGTACCCACCCACCAAAGCTGCTCTATCACTGTCTCAGCAGCACAGGAGAAAGAAAAAACAACAAAAGGCTCAAGAGTTAAGTACAGGGAAAGATCACTCTGGTGCCTGGAGCACCTCCTGCTCCTCCTTCCTTGCTGACATTGGTGTCTGCAAAGGCTTTTCTCACATGTTCTCACTCCTTTCTTCTCTGGTTCTAACTATTTCTGTGCAATAACTTTCTTTCCTTCTTAAGTTTGCTATCATAGAGGCATTACCTCTGCTGATGATGAGTTTGGCCTTGGTCCACAGTGGGTCCATCTTGGAGCTGGTGGGCATTGGTTTTGTTGGACATGGGGGAAGCTTCTGGCAGAATCTCAGAGAAGTCACCCCTACAGCCTCTCAGATCACAGTGTGGCCTGAGCAGAGGGTGGATGCAACTAAAGTTGGCTTTTCCGGGCTTCTGCATTTCCCTGATACCAAAACCTTATCATGCAAACACAACATAATAACCAAACTAAAACAAAGCAAAAATCAAAATATAGCTTTGTTCAGTGGTGACTCAATAAAAAAAGGAATTATAATAGATCTGTGATATCTTGATAAGATAAAAAGTAATCCTTAAGATGTGGAAGAAAATCAATGTAATCAAAATCAGCATGCTCAGAATCCATATGTAATTAATATACCCTTATTTGTACAAGGTAAATATTTTTCACTTAAACAAGAAATTTCAGCATTTATTTGCAAGAACTGGGCAAAATCCAAATTGCTTATTGACAAGATGTAGCAACTATGTACAAACAAGAGATGAAAGATTTTAGCTTGTCATTCATGATCTATCATGAAAACATATAAATGAATCATCTCAAGCAAGTCCTGTGCTGACTAAAGCCTCAATTTCCATAAAATAATTCTAAGAGTTGCCTAGAGCTTTTGTCTTTGGCATTTGTTTAGTGTTTAATACTGGTTCAGGAATTCTCAGAAATTAAGTGTTGCTTCCTTGGTTGCTTCCTTGCAAGGAATAAGTAGGGAAGCATGAATATTAATTTTTTTGACAGAGGGAAAGGAAGTGAAATGGATTTGAGGGAAGATTATGTATTTTGTAAATTGAAACAGGTATTGAAAAAATTGAATAAACTTAGGATCTCATTACCTAAAATTAAACGTGCCTATTGATACAATTTGGGAAATAACCTAGCAATTTATGTTGAATCCCATTAACAGGTCTGGAAAAATTGGGTGGGTGAAACTTCTCTGTGAGACACATAAGCAGAGAAAGAAACTGTGAACCCAGAGCAGATGAGGGTCCCCATATGCAAGGGAATTGCTGGCTGAGGGGATTATGTTGCTACTGATGCTCTTTGGCTGTACAAAAACATGACCAATGAAAGGAAGTGCTCTTTGTATTGATGAGGCTGAACCACTTCATGCTATCTAAATCTTGCAAGACAGTGTAACTGAATGCAATAGCCAGTAATTACACTTTATTTTTTGCTGGCAAAAACTAGGCTGCAGCTATCGGATGTCCCTTAGGTTGATACTGGAGGACCTTTAATACCTTTGTCAAATAACCTGCCTTTTTCTTCATTAAAGTATAGCACACAGAGATTTTCAGGCTGTTGCATATATAAGCCTCATGTGATTGTGTACATAGATACACACATATATGTTTGTACATACGCTCTCTATATTTTGGTAATATTATTTTGATAAGGCTACTGTAGTAAGGATGAGCCAGAGACGTGCATTAAAGATAACATCATAAGCAATTCTAGCCTTCCAGTCCTTCCCTTTGCTGATTATGGTCTTCTAAATTGCACATTTGAGGTGAATTGCCTTAAAAGTACTGGACTTTGGAAGAAAGGGAGGGGGGAGAAAATGGAAAAAAAGAGTAATGTTCCATTAAAGCTATTCTCTCAAGTCTTGGAGTAATTTTTTTTTTAATGCTTCATGATAATTCAGAAGCAATAGTCTATCCAGGTTACAGTAATTATGCTGATTGTCATTAACGATGCAATACGGAAATGTGTTTATTAAGTGCAATTCCTGTAAATAACACAGACACAGCTCATGAATACTGTACACTTAATCAGGGTCTTGGTTTGAAATATTCCCCAGCTGACAGTGAAAGATGGACAACATTATCCTAGATGTAACCCCATTGAAGGGGTGCAGCACAAATACCTTACCCTTCCATGCATTAAGAGAATTGGAAACAGTTTGCTGAAAGTGATCAAAAGAATATGCAAGTTTTTCATACTTTCAAACCTGTGTCATTGATTTTCATAATGGTCTTGGATTCCAAGTAACTTTCACTGTACGCTTTAAATCATTCCAGCCTGAGTACTTTTGTTAAAATGCCAAGGATTTCTTAAAAAACCCTTATTTGCTATTTTTCTTGTTGTGTTAGATAGCTTAGGACATAAGCCCTTTCATGCCCTGGTAAAGTAGACAATTGGAAAAGCTAGCACCATCCTGCATAGGATCAGCAACACAGGGTTTAAATCAAACAATGTATATGGAGAGTGTTCCTCAGAGACCTCTGTTAACTCCTCTGTTATTGGGGTCAGAGAAGTACAGCAGTTATTTAGAGATACAGTAACAAGAAACCAACTGTAATTCCAACAAGTAAGGCAATAAAAGCATCTTTTATTAGCTATCTACAAATAATATAAAATTCTATATATGACCCAGTAGAGAGGAATTTTCTGCCAAGATCATAAAGTCATAGAGTAATTTGAGCTAGAAGGACCTTCTGGAGGTGCCTGCTCAAAAAAAGTATGGTTAGAACAGATTGTTCAGAATCCCATCAGAAGTACAACATCTTCAAGTAGGCAGAGCCACTAATCTTTGAGGACCTCTTTTCCAGTGTCACACATGAACATCTGGTCCTTTTCTGTAAGCGATATTTTCCAGAAAATTAGAGCAGCATTTCTTGCACAGCTCTCTCTAGCAGCCAAAGGGTTGGAGGGGAAAGCTGAAATGTGACACAGAAACATCCCCCAGTGAAAAGCAGTGCCCACAGGCACTAAATTTAAAGCAGCATTTTAGTTGAGCGAGTAATCAGATTGTATTTAACAGCAACAGTGATACTTGTGGTAGACAGGAGATTTTGGAGCAGATACTGTTGTAGCAGAATAATTTGCTTGTGCTACTGTGTGAATGACTACAAAGTCTAAATTCCATTTTCCACCAATTAAAGGAGTGAATCAAGACTAAAAGCTGTTACTCTTAAGACCACTGTCTGCCAGGCTGCCTTTCAAAATATTCCATCAAGAGGCTCAGGATTCACCTTATGCACTGTGACTACTCTCCTGAGTTAGCCACCCAATATTTCATTAATGACTTTTCCTTCTCCATTCTCTTCCTTTTCTCTTCCTATTTCTTAGAGTCCTAGAATAGTTTGGGTTGGAACAGGTCTTTAAGGGTCATTTAGTTGAGGGCCTCTGCAATGAGCAGGAACAGCTTCAACTACATCAGGCTGCTGCTATTTGTTGAATGTAAAGATCTCCACTGTTACTTATGCTTATCACAGCTTTGATAAGCTTCTTTCTTTGGGAAGAAGAGGTCACCAGGAAGTTCTTAAATATTACAATCTGGCACTTTGTTTAAGATTAATATAGCTATTTCTGTGAACTGTTCCCTGTGGGACTTTTACGGTCCTAGGAAGGTCCCATGTATCAAATACTCTGCTTGTAACACAGTCCATATGCCTCACAAACTGAACCAAAATCATCCATTTATTAAAATCTAATCAATAATAAAATATTAATGACATGAAGTTAAAGTTGCCTAAATAGTATTTTGTACCTTTCCAGAAAGATAAAGTAAAACTCAGACTTTGAGAAAATCAGAAAATCAAGAATTAAATGTGAAGGCCTAAATCAAATAACTCATCCAGATTCCTGTTTCAGTATAGGAGGAACATACAGAAGCCTCAGCTCTTTATGAAGTTACACTGATCAATTATATTAACTTCCTTCAAACAGCACAATGGTGTCATAAAACCAGTATCATACTGGTTGGTTTGATAAATATCATTAATTTCAAGTAAATTTGCAATTGAAATTATTTGAAATTGAAATTATCTTTGTAAATACCATTAAATTTTGATCTTTCTTGAGCACAAACTTGATTTTACCTGTCGAACTGCAAATTTGCCCAGCTGAGCTCCAGCTTGCAGCAACCAGAAAACTGGCCATGAGGCTTCCTTGAAAGCCATAGGCTGGCATAGGAGGTCCTGCCAAGTTCACTTTATCTCCCTGTGTAATTACAGCTTTTTAGTTCAGTGGGGTGTGATTAGCTCAAGCGGTAACTCATTTAGTGCACTATAATTACAGTGCACTCTGCTTCTCAGTTGATTTTGACCTAGAAAGGGTGTGTTCCTGGGGTTATTTTATCAATCTGTTGGCAGTGGTCAGAGGCACTCCCAAACCTCACAACAAAAACATCTGAAATAAGACAGGCACTTGACAGTCTTGTTAGTGGCTGCCTGTGTCAATTGTGTCTGGATATTTCTGAGTGTTCTGCATGTTGGTCTCCTTTGTGTGTCTTTATTCACATTTCAAGACTGTCTCTTTTAGCAACAGATATCCAGTGAAAAAGGTTTATTCATTAACTATGAGATTGTTCATTTGTGAATTTCTGATTAGAATAACCAAAAATATAAACATGCAGTAGATGCTAGAGTTCTAAGAGACAGTAAAAATTACAAGCTGCACACGGGAAAAGTTTCATTTTATGATAAGGAATTATATCAATGCAATTAGGGCAGCAGATGTTTAACGGCTGGGCAGAAAAAAATAAATACAGCTTCCACTAAAAATCTTTCATGACAATTTATCATTACAGAGTGTATAACAAGCCATGGTATAGCCACCTTCAAAAGACTGTCCTCATTTTTTTGCATGTTTCTTTAAAAATAAATTATTTGACTTAAAGTTGCTAAGCATCATTGCATCAATTTTACAACCTCCTTGTAGAAAAGATGCCAATTCATTTCCATTATGGTGGTGGCTTGGTGACACAAAACCTTGCCTGCTGGTCCCATTACATAATCTCTCTCATTCTTTTTTCCTGTGTTTAAAAAAAGTCTTCCTGAAAATCTCTCTCCTCTGTGCTGTTTTCACCAGGTACTTCCAGACATATGAATGATAAATGGATAAACTACTTCTGCAGGACCAGAATTGCTTTTCACCTACTAAGAAGGAAGAATTGATTACATGAACTATAGAGGAAAGTCAAAACTAAATTGGATATTTCTTTGATCATAGAATCATAGAATGGATTGGTTTGGAAAAGACCTCCAAGATCATCAAGTCCAGACTTTGGTCCAACTCCAGTCCATTTACTAGATTATGGCACTCAGTGCCACGGCCAAGCTCAGTTTAAAAACCTCCAGGGATGGTGAATCCACCACTTCTCTGGGCAGGCCATTCCAATACCTCATTACTCTCTCTGAAAAGAATTTTTTTTTGATATCCAACTTAAATTTCCCCTGGCAGAGCTTGAGCCCATGCCCCCTTCTCCTATTGCTGAGTGCCTGGGAGAAGAGACCAACCCCCACCTGGCCAGAACTTCCCTTCAGGGAGTTCTAGACAGTGATGAGGTCACCTCTGAGCCTCCTCTTCTCCAGGCTAAACAACCCCAGCTCCCTCAGCCTCTCCCCATAGGGCTTGTGCTCCAGTCCCTTCTCCAGCCTTGTTGCTCTTCTCTGGACCCACTTCAGCACCTCAATATCCTTTCTGAACTGAGGGGCCCAGAACTGAACACAGTACGCAAGGTGTGGCCTCACCAACACAGAGTACAGGGGAAGGATCACTTCCCTGGTCGTGCTGGCCACGCTATTTCTGATACAGGACAGGATCCCATTGGCCTTGTTGGCCACCTGGGCACACTGTTGGCTCTTGTTGAGCTTCCTGTCAATTGGTACTCCAAGGTCCCTTTCTGCCTGGCTGCTCTCCAGCCATTCTGTGCCCAGCCTGTAGCGCTGCAGGGGGTTGTTGTGGCCAAAGTGCAGGACCCGGCACTTGGCCTTATTGAACTTCATCCCATTGGAATCAGCCCATCTCTCAAGTCTATCCAGATCCCTCTGCAGAGCCCTCCTGCCTTCCAGCAGGTCGACACTCCCTCCCAACTTGGTGTCATCAGCAAATTTGCTGATGATAGTCTCAATCCCCTCATCTAAATCATCAATAAAGATGTTAAACAGGACTGGACCCAACACTGACCCCTGGGGAACACCACAAGTGACCAGCCACCAGCTGGATGCAGCTCCGTTCACCAGCACTCTCTGGGCCCAGCCCTTCAGCCAGCTCCTAACCCAGAAGAGTAGAGAAGGAGTATTTTCCATTCAAAAAAAGTCTGGAAGATTGGCCAATGTTTTTAAATCACACATAATTAAGCACAATGGCCTGCAATATTGTGAAAGCTTGGTATGACCTTCTTTTGCTATTTTATACTTGGGGTGGCAGAAAGAGATGCAGAAAACCATCACTGGTACAGATGGGACTGAGAACAGCCTGCAGCATAACAGACTATACTGTTAATGCAGAAAACAAACTTTTCAGCTTTGATTCTATGAAAAATACCCTTGCTCTGCAAGAAGTGCTGTTCCCATGAGGGAGGCATAGTAGAAGAGCTCAGGAGCATGCTTGCTTCTGAGAAGTGGCTGCCAAAGATGTAACAGGCAGATTTTTCTCAACAGTGAGTTAACTTCACTCTTGTGTGTGAGACAGAGCTCTCTGAACTGCTCTGAAGTTCCCCTGTTACTCATGCCTCGCTGATCTGGTCTTTTAATCCAAAAGCCTCCAAGGCACCCCAAGCCAAAGAATGAAGAAACATCCTCCCCTCTGGCTGATGAAGGTGTCCCAGCAGATTAGCAGAGCACAGCTTGCAGCAGGCAATATCTATGTGAACCATGGATTACAAAGGCAAGTCACTGCTTTCTTACACAGAGAAATTGAAAGCAAACTATCAGTCAGGGCTGCTGAGGGAATCTGAAAGCAATAAAACCCAAGGACTTTCAAGAACTCCTTTTCTTCAGGCTCTGCATGCCCACGCATGTTGTACAGCCCCCATGGCTAACAAACATAAATGATGTTGGTAAAAGCAACAGGAAGATAATGTAATCCTTCTAAAGTGACATTATTCCAGATGGAGACTGTGGGAAAAGGATTCATTTACCATCCATTACAAACACAGTGGCTGCTCTCTACACATAACAGCGCCATTCTTACATGTCCCAAAGGGTTGTGTAATTCTAACAAAAGCTTCTGCTGCTCTAGCCCAGGGTGGTTGGGATTTGAGGATATTTTCCCAAGACCTCTTGTGGTTAAATATACATTTAACTGCTACTGTTTGCCATGCTGAGAAATGTTGTGGGCAGTCAGGACAAAGGAAAATCAGTCAATGGAAACTTTACAGGTTGGCAGACTTGACTCAAAGTAAAAATATATTAGGCTCTTCTCTTTGACCTCTCTTAATTTTTCCCCTTTCACTTTTCTAAGACATTATTTCACAAATTCAGTTTCTGCAACTGGGACAGAAAACTGATTATAAAAGCAGTTACTTCTTCATAAAACCTTGCCCAGCTGATTTTGTTGTTAGGGGTTCTGCTAAAATAAACAAATAATTGTCCAGAGAAGAAGTGTTCCCTTCCAAGCAGAGGGTGGAACATATTTCATGAGCTAATTATTAAAACAACAATGTGCACTAATACAGATGGATTCAATTACTAAATGGCATTTTGATGACAGTGGCAATTCAGTTACTTTATTAACACTTCTTTTTACTTTATTTTATTTTGTCATGGTATCTCAAATTATTCCAGCTATCAACTTAAAAAAAAAAATCAATCTAGTGTATTAAAGTTGTGTCTTTGTACAAGTGGTGCACTGGAGTCAGCAGAAGTTTTGATAGAGCAAGGTCAGCTTCTCAGATGTTTAGATTGTGTCTAGAGAAGCGGGTTTTGCAATTGAGCTGCTGGGGCAGTGGAGTAGGATGCATGCAATTGATTCAAGTCCCTGTGTTGGATAAGTTGTCCTGAGTCAACAGCCCTTCTGTAGCTGTGCTCACATACAGAATAATAGAACCATCAAGGCTAGAAGAGACCTTTAAGATCATCAAGTTCAACCATTAACCCATCACTGCCACTGTAATCCCTAAACCACATCACCCAGCACCAGATCCAGATGCCTATTAAACACCTTCATGGGTGGTGACTCCATCACCCCCCGGGCAACTTATTCCAATGCCTGAACACTCCAAAAATGAACTTTTTTTTTCTAGAATCTACCAGGATACTGACAACATAGAAGAAAAAAAAAGGTTACTACACCTGCCTGTTAAAGCTGGACCAGCATACAAAAAAGATCAAGATTTCCAAGGAAGGGAAATCCGAAAGCAAGAGGCAACATGAACCTGCAGCCCAGTGAAAAGAGGATTTGATTTGATTTGGAAAAAGGGTGGGAACCCTGCCTTTCTCTCCTCACAAGCTTTCTTGTCCTGAAAATGTCCAATTTCCTTCTATGCTGTGACCCTCTGAAAGAATGAGGAGGGAGGCCAAATGAAAGTCAGACTAGGTGCCTAAGACAAAAACGTGTCTATCCTGGCATTAGGAGAGGACTGAATTCAAGAACATCCTCTGCAATTTGCTTTCTTCATGGCCATTTTCCTTAGCCTATCTGATCAGCAGACAGGCTTGTTTTCATCCCATTTCTGACTCGCCACAGAGAGAAAAGAGGCTCATAACTTCTGTGCATGGATTTGAGAATCTGACTCCAACAATAAAATTTTGTGGATCCAAACCACTAAGAAGTAGTACATCAAAGAGGATATGCTGCTTTAGTTACTGGGGTATCAGGGGCTGTCTTCACACCCTTTGGTCATCTGTCATAGGCAACTCTGCATCAAGGACCTCATAACATACACCAATTGATGACAGTGACTCTTGCCCACCACAGAGCAGAGAATCATCTCAGACCTTTTCAGTCTGTTCTATTTACAACATTTCCTTTATATGAATATATACAGACTATGAGAGGCAAGAGCTTAGCACATTTGCTCTCATGCTTCTTCCTTTTTCTTTGTCACTTCTCTGGAATACATTCCAGTTCCTCACACTGCTTGAAATGACTGGAGTAATAAGCAGTTTTATTCAACATATTGGCTGCTCTCTGCCTTGTGTTTTGTTTCTTAATGAGCAGAAAGGGTCAAATTACCAGCATAAATTCACTCCAGTAGCTGGTCTGACTATCTGTAACTTCAACCCTTGATACTTTAACTGGTATCGCTTACATCCTTCTAATATTCTTTTCCTTACCAGTGTCAGTGTCTCACTGCCTGATGGATTCTTACCGTTTCTACTAATATATCTCTATTCAGCAGTTTTGACCCAAATGTGCCTTCCTCTTTAGGAGAATTCAAATGTCTTCATTATATTACCCAACCATTCTTGAGCTTCCTGCACCATGTAATGTAGTCAATCTCTTTCCCCATCACACAGATATGACAGTGCACTCCAGGGGACATGCTTCCCTTGCTCTGTTTTAGGGAAGTGCAGGTTCCTATGGCACAGTTCAGACACACATTTGCTGACTGCAAAGCTCAAAAAATTAACTCTGAAGCACAGTGAGAGAATTGGAGGTGATAACCTCTCCCACAAATTAAGAATCACAAATGTCAGGGAAAGAAAAGAATGAAAAGTACAGGTCCTTCTGTTAGACTAAAACTTGAAATATCTTCTAATTCAACCTTCCATCTCTAAATCTTTGATCTGTCTATGGGAAACAAAAAAAAATCAGGAAGGGTTAAACATTACTGAGACAGACACTTTCGTAGACCATAATTAATTCTTTCATTGATTTTCTGTACTTACATTAGACTCTCTGGAACATCTCAGTTTCAGTCATGTGTCTGTAAGTTGAAATGAGCATACATGATATTTCTCTTTAGCTCTGTCAGCAAGGTAGCAGCTATTCTGGTCTGGTTATCACCCATCCAAACTTGTGTGAGGTATCCTTTTGAGATATGTGGCCTTTCTTTATTGACTACTCCTTGCAGACAATTACTGCTGATTTTGCAATAATTGTTCTTTCCAGACATGCATGTCTCTTGCTTAGTTTTCTAAGGTATTACCTTTTTTTCTACTTCCTGGAAACCTATGGGGGTTTATCAGTAAATTTTTAGATTTGTGCAGATTTGAAAAAAAGACCAAAGGGACCCTCTCTGTTTAGAGAGCAGCATAACAACATCATCCAGTAGACTGTTGACTTAAAATGGTTTCTATGCTATTAGGTCCACAAGTAGATGCTGTAATGGACACAAAACATTCAGAACCAAGTGAACATATCTAGCCATAATAAAAACCAAACTAAAAAGCACTTTAAAAAGGGGGCACATTTTGACATAGTTCTACAATCTGAAATAAGATTACAGGGTAGTGGGGTAGACAGGGATGACCAGGGTTGTTAAACACATACAATTTCCTTTACTTGATAATTTGGTATTGGTTTCTAGTCAAGGGAGAAATATTGGCAGAAGATGGTGCTGCTTAAGCATAACAAACCAGCATGTCATTTTCTATAATCTAGAAAGGCCAATCAGGGATCTGCTGAGAACACTACATTGCTCTTTACTGAATTGGATAACATACACATATTCTAGTCCCATCTCTACCTGACACCCAGAGATTAATATAGGACTGCAGCATTATAGTTGTCATTGTAAAGACTTTCCTCATAAGATAATAGAGCTTCAGAGTCATTAGTAAATGAGACCATACAGTATTTCACTGAAACAAGCTTTATAGAGATGAAATACAGAAGCAGCAATGAAAAGGACTCCCAGAGCTTCTGCTTGCTTTGAGAAGTATGGTGGAGCTGTGTGTCCATTTGTGGTTTCTCACAGAAACTTTTAACAACAGCAAACAAAACACAATGGCTGCAGAAGAAGGTGGTGTACTCTGATATCTTTGGTATCTTTTCACAACAGGAATGACTATTTTTTAAACCTCAGTCAATTTCAGGCTGTATGGACAGCACTGTCCACCCCCATTCTCCTCAATCCCAGGCAAAGTTGTGCTCCTCGAGTCCTGAAGTACACATTTTTGACCAAAGAGTTTGGCCCGGCCAAAGGAATAAAGCCTGCACTGCTTCTGGGCAGCAGGAAAGGTAATCCTACAGAGAAGTGAACCGCATAAACAGTATTGTTTTGGCAAGTCAGTGGCAAAACTAGAAATCTCATCTTCCCTACATAGACATGATTAATTTAGATGTTCATTACAAAGAAAACATATCTTTGAGAATGCCAAGACTTTCTTCAGTACTGCTCTGTCTCCAGTGCTCAGCAAGGATGAAATTTCTCTTGGTCTAATTTACAGTGCACAAGGGTGCCTAATCAGATAGCTATTTGCTAGAGGGTCCATTTTCATTTCTCTGTTTATTCTTCTTTAATTCTCTTTTCCACATCTGAAGTTAATCTTGTTCAGTCTTTCTGCAGGAGCTCTACAGAGAAAGAATAATGAAGCTACCAGTATCCTGTTAAACTCCCTTCCCTTATTTATTGCTCCTGCAACACTCAGAAGCGAAGGGAGAATTTTGGTGATTCTGTTCATGACTGAACATTATTGGTTCCCCTAAATTACGAGCACTATAAAAGAAATCACAGGCATAAAAGTCCTTCAACAATTAGTGTAGGAAGCTGGAGGGCAAGTTCTTCTAGAAAGAAGAGTTGTGTAAGATAGGTATGTGGATAACATACCTAGATGTATAGGAAATTGCTGTTTCTGGTTTTAAAGCTGGTCTATAAAGCTTCATGACAGCTGTTGTCATGTTCATGTTTATTTTGTTTATCTATTATCAGTTTGTATTTTAAATCACTTTCCTATTCTCTTCCCTCTGCCTCTTCAGTATCCAAACGTTTCAAGCAATATCTTTGCAGGTCTATTTTATTGCCACTCCCTCTTCTGTTTCCTGTCTTCTCTACTTTCTAATTTCTATTACTAGCTAATTATTGTGAATTTTGTTTCCATTCTGTTTGGAAATAGATTTTTGATCTGTTGATACTGTCACAATGTGGTTTCTTTTCCTTAGGAGAAACTAATTTTTATTGCGTTCCAGACTCTTTTCTCAAAGTACCTGAAACAGTCAAATCTGTTATCCAGTTTTATACAGGTTCCAGTGTTTGTCTTCTTCCAACAAGTCTCTGCTCCTGTCTTCTTTCTAGGGACTTGGCCCCTTTTCACCACTCTACTCCACCTCCCCATCACCCCCTGCTGTACTCCAGACTCTTGTCCTGCAGGATTGGTGCAGTGGAAGGAACACTGAAAATTCTCTAGGGGTTGGGCTCATTGCTCTCAGCTGTTTTGTCAAGGACTACAAAGTTTTCATCACCCAGAAGCAGCTGCTGCAGGGCTCTCACTCCCCACATCTCAACTTGGGCAAGAAGTGTGCTTACTGCAGAACAGATTTCCTGGGAAAATGCATACCAAGCTCTGACAAGTCCTTATGAAGTTAAATGAGCTACCAGAATGCTTTATAACCTTTTCAAAAATGGTCTTCTGTCTGGAGACAAGAAAATAGCAAATTTATTACATGAGGGCATTCCCCTGCCAAATATCAACTTCCATCTCTAAACCACGAAAGCACCAGAGAACTTGTTTTAATATGGAGCAGCACTCACTCATGCCATAGAGCCAAGTGAGGCTGCTGGGATGGGGAACTTCCTTGTGACCAGCAAGGAAGGGTGCTTGAAGTACATTCCTAACATCATCTATTTAGTCAGAAGGACAGAACAAGTTACCAAAGGTTCACACTTTGCAGATCAAGGCACTAACATTATAACTTTTTAAGGCCTTGTTCTTGTTTCAGTAAGATCACTAAATCAATAGATATTATTTCATTTTTTTAAGTATTATTCCCAAGTCACTTGCTCTACTAGTTCTGAAAGCTTTCTCCTGTCTCCAATATTATCCCATCCCCCAAAGCACCAGAAACTACTTGCCTCCACTCTTCACCCACCCTGTACCATGCAGGGAAGCTGTGCTTCTACCTTTAGTTTGAGCACCAGAAGGGATAATAGGTCATCTTGCAGATGTTCTGCCCAGAACACACGTCCAATTCACCTTTTCTCCTTACTCCCAAGTTGCAGAGCAATAAATTGCTTTTTATTTGCTGGGTCAACTGGTCTGATCAGCAAGCACACCAAAATCAAATCAAGGCTCTGCCCAGCTGCTTGTGGTAAGGGGAATTGTATTAACAGCACTGAACATTCTGGTGTCAGGTCCTGGTAGCACCCTTAAGGTTGTAGGTCAGCTTCTCAATACCCAGGACTAGCACATGGCTTCAACCACAGTCTAACTCTGAGTCTAACCCTAATCTGCAGGGCTCTGAAGCCATTAATTCCTGCTTCTTGCCTGCCAGCTCCCAGCAGCACCAGCACACAACAGAAGGCTCCAAATGTTGCTCTTGCTGTCAGTGAAAGCAGAAAAATCTTCTGGGGCATATTAATACTGCTGACAGGTGAGAAAGCAACAGATGGAAAATAGGTTCAGAAGCTCTGGGGACATCCATGATGCTCCAGGGACTACAGATGGCTGGGAATGAACACAGTAAAAGCCAGAGCAAAATTATTCAGTCTCTTCCCTTACAAGCTGAAGGACCAACTTGGCCACCTTGTAAACAATGTCCATGACAGATGGTTGAATATCTATCTATTCAGAAGATGTTAATACAGGAAAGTATCATGGCAAACCTTGAATTCTGCTAATCCACAAATTCTAAACCTGTACAAAAGATACACAGTAAGGTTCACTCAGAAACCAAAGGGCATAAATAAAACGTACTCATCTGTGGAGATGAATTAGTACTCCCTTATTTAATATGGTTTATTGGAAGAACAAGAAATATATGACAGCTGATTTTTTAAGTGACCTTGTTCTACTGACCTTGATTTTGAATAGAATGTGTGAATTAATGCAGAATCTCACTGCATTGAATCCTCTCCTACTACTTGCCCAAAAAGAAGGTGAAAAAGTTCTTGAATCCTCATCTATTTTAAATTCTGCTTGTATTAAGAGAGCACAAGTGGAAGAATTATATTTCATTGCAGGGTTTCACAGCTGGGCTACAGATATTTCCAATATCTGGAGTTTAAATTTTGCGGCCTTATACAGCAGTTCATTCACCACACAGTGGTGAATAAAGACTAAAATAACACCTGTAGCAAAATTTATTTCCTCATATTATTAAAATAATTTACTAGAGTAAATAACATAGCAAAGTATCACAAGAGCAGCTGTATGATGTCAAATGAAAAGTCTGTCTGGCCCAGTATCCTACCTTCACCAGTGGCTAAAAACAGATGTTGAGAGCTGTCACAAAAGCTGAAATATCCTTATACTAACCTTCTACACAGCACATTTGCATGTCTGATCTTCCTAAACTGCATGTCAAAGCTATGTGGCAAAACTCTGTGGGCTTTCATATGCATTATGGACATTTGAACTACATGGACTACTGCTAGAAGTCCTATCAGGTAACTTCCAAATCTCTTCCATCACAAGTGATTATCTATTTTGTCATCTATTGAACTCCTAACTCCACCAAATTTTTAGGGATCTGCAAGTCAAAAAAGGCTGGAGTTTGCTTCTATAGAGATTATGTTTTGGATGATTCAGCTTGTTGTTACCTGTTCGTAGCTGAGAAAATTCTACCATCTGCTGGAGAGAAGAAAACCTGCTCTGGTTCCTTCAGCTGTAACTTACTCTTCCTGTACCTCATGTGCTCTTGTCTCATTACTGTTTCAGTATTTTTTTATTTATTTAAAAGTTTAAGATGGTTGAATTATGCACAAAGATTTCTCCAAGTCATTTGTGTGCATACACATGTTGATATCTTGGATGTTAGCTCTATTTTTTAATTCCCACTGCTGTTTCACAGTGAGTCAAACACAGCCTCACTTCACTTGTAGCAATTAGAAGCTGTATGTGAGGAAAAAAGCTTACTTCAGCATAGCTTATTACTTCTTGAAGTATAAGGTTACGCGATCTAGTATGTTTCTGAAAAGCCGACTTTTCATGCTGACTATAACAGAATATAAGCAAATTAACCCAATAGCATCTCTCCAATCCAGTCCACTTCTTTATTTATCACTTTGCAATTTCCCCTAGGTTATTCCTAGGAAGGAAGACCAACAATTCTACCTGTGCCTTTGAATGGGAACAGAAATGGCCTAAGTCAGCTCTTCAAATCCTAGTCAGTATTGCAGGTGGACTGAGCCACTCAAGCAAAGCACTCATCACACAGATCCTTTTTCAGACTTTAGAGGCCATCTAATGATTAAAATAAAGTCCCTGAACTACTTTACTTGCTGCAAGGTTTGACCACAATTTTTTTTTTAAAGCACACTGGAAATACAGCACTGACCCATGCACTACCAGACCCTTGCAGCAACAGGAATGTGGTGAAATACTGGGCTGGCAGTTCTTTGAGACCCTTTTCACAGCCAGCTTTCTTCAAGACCCCAACCCAGTACCAAACATATGTCCATTATATAATTAAAGCATGGTAACAGTTTCTTTTTGTCCATCCTGACAGCCTGGTATCAGTTTCAATGTAGTTCAAGTTACCTGAAGGAAGAACACATTATGGGGACAGCCCTGTCTCCGTTAGTGCCTTTAATTCCAGACCTTGATCAAAGAAGACAGAAGGTTGGCGTATTTGCCATCCCTACCAAATGGTGTTTAGTGTCCTATATTAAACACAGGACACCAGCTCTCAGATGCAAGCACACATACATGCCCACAAGCTTGATCATGCATCCTGGCTTCATCTGGCAAGGCTCTGATGGATACAATTGTTGAAGCCAGAGCAATAGGTAAGGACCTCTTCTATGCTACTTCTCCATTAGCACCATCCTAACTCCTGCAGCAAGCCCAAGAGCAAAGACATCAGGAATGCGTTCTTGAAGGGGTCTGCTGGGGTCACACAGAGCTTGGCTGTATCACAGACGTGTATCACAACTCTATCTACCCCTTTACCCATGTAAACACTAGTGGTATTTCTCTTCCAGCTAACCTGGTTTTTGTGCTACAATGGAGTGTAACAAAAACCAGCAGGAAGCCAGGCAGAGAGAGAGGTTTTTTCCTCCATTCTTTACTTTTACTACCATAATGTAACCGCAATGTTTAACATATATCTATCTAGAGTACCAGTTTTTAAACATTTTTATAAGGCCATACAAGCTAAGTGTCAAACTCTTCCATAACTCTGCAAGTCACAGATCTAAAAAAATATTATTTTCTTCTTTCTATCATGTGTAAAGCAAGGAAACCAAAAGCAATGTGACCCATAAGAAGAAACAGAACGATTTATGGCCCAATATATAGCTGCCTGCATTATGAAACAGTAAAACAAAAAGGAGCAGATGAAAATGCAGAAAGGTAGCTAAGGTATCTTTGATTTTACATATTATTTCACTCTTCAAGTACATAAATGGAAACAGTAGGTTTCACTCTGCATTCTGTGCATTTCATACCTAGAATAATACACAGAATCATGAAAAAGAACCTTTGTCTAACCATCCAAAATTCTTTTTTTGAAAAGGTGAAAATCCATCCAGCCCACGACTTGTTCCCTCCCAGACAATTGCAGAAAAAAAGGAAAATTAAATATGCATTCTGCAGGGTATCCAAAGATGGAATCATCTACCTTTGGCACATCACTGAGTTCTAGGGAATTTTCTACATAAAGGAAGTCAAGCACGTGCTGACAGGGAATGAGGGCCTCAGGTGATTTCATTGACAAGCTACAGCCTGGAAGAGTAAGTGAAAGATGTGCCTCCACTGATTTCTATTTGTGCATTTGCAGCAATCCGGCAGTTGCCATAAACTTCAGCCTGACTAAAATGCATTGGGCATTAGGCAGGATATTTTCCTTGTTATTAGCTACTGCTGTAGATTACAATTTATTTTCATTGTACAACTAGAAAAGAATATAATGCTGGAATCCTTTGATGCTTTACATTTTAACAGGAATAGGTTCTTCTGATATAAAGCCACATACAAAGTTGGGCGGGAAAAGCTACAAAAAGAGTTTGCAAAGAAATCAATTCCTTGGTGTGCATAAGGTATTCTAAACAAGAACATCATAGATTTTCTCAGGGAGTGTCAGAAAGCAGTGTTGTAAAAAATTTAAAATGTATATATGCAAGGGGAGGCAGAAAATGCAAGGAGATGCAGGAAAGATGTAAAACTAAAAAACCTGGGAAAGTTAAAATAGGTAATTCTTATGATGTTTAAGTGAGGATAGGAAATACACACTGGAATCTTGCTTGCAGACACACCTCTATTACTTCAGCTAAACTATGACTTAAATTGGTTTGCCTATGTAACACCCCTATGCATATACCCACATTATTTTATCAGTTACTCGTTTGGACAATCAGCTTGATAAAAATCAACATAAAACCACTTAGGCCTACCTACATATTGGCCTGCACTGGTATAATTAAACAATTTCTAAAAATGTCATTTAATTCTGCATATGGATAAGGCTTCAAATATCTCACTGGATATTGCTCAAAACAGCAAAAGACATCTTCTGGAGAATCCACTGATAATGCTTCCATCATTCTGGAAACCAAGGTTAGAAAAAAATGCATTCTCTGTGAGTGAAAAGACTGTAAGTAGATCCTTGTTTTATAGCTGTTTGATTGATCTTCCTCCTTAGTCACCCAGGAATCTCAACACCACTCAGGTTTATGCATGCATGCCACACATGCCCAAAAACTGGTATTAGAAGAACATCAGTGTTTGAGCAATGCAGTCAGATCAAGGAAATGGTCAAGAGAAGGGTGCCTTTGCTGGTTTGTTTCAGTGTCTGGCAAGATGCAGTCCTCACCCAGTTCCATTATTCATTTGAATCAGAACTCCTGCCTGAACACAGTGCAGAGAACTTACCTGTGCGAGGGATAAGCAGTGAGCAATAGTAGGTAAACAATAAGTGCCTTCAGAGATCAAAACAGGGATATTTTTAAAGGTAATAGATGCTAAGAAGAACATTCAGACACTGAAATCGTTCATTCAGTTTCCAAATCATGTTAACAAGGTCATCACCATTAAAAATTTTCAAATATTTTTAATTAGGAAAAAAGCTGCACCCATCAGTAGAAATGAGACTTCTCACTTAAGCCCGCCCTTACCAAATCAGCAATTTAGAGTCCCTGCCTCCCACAGCCACTGAGCTTAGCCTTGCTCCAGCTACAGTTGTCTTCCTCTCATCTACAAGGTCTTTTTCCTACAAAACTCAAGCATTCCTGTTTGCCCTATGGTTTTCCTATAGCCTTTTCTCCCTCGGACCACATCATCCCACAAAGCCCACTCTCTGTAGCTGAGACAATTTTAAGTATTTCTTTCATCTGGTGTCTTGCCCCCCTACTCATCCACTGGTGAAAATTTCCTTGAACAAAACTCAACATGTAGCATAACTAATCTGCTTTTAATGTGATTTATTCTAGACATGATTACAGAAATCCAAGCCCAAAATACTTAAAAAGCAGCATGAAAACAGCTTCCTATTACCAGCAACAGAGAAAAAGCTGTGAATTCTTTGTTGCTGACTAAGTTATTTATAATAAGTAGGCAAGCATAGGGGTGACTGCAAGTGACTCCAGGCCAACCAGAACGATGGCAAGATTTGACAGAGTATGAACTCATTATCACTCTCTCTCACTGCAAAGCACATTAAAAAACAGGGAATGAGGATTACCTGCCTGATATCCCAGGTTTTCAAATAGTCTGGCTTCTACCTTGATAAAAGTACAAAATAAAGCAGGCATTTCTTCCTGCAACAGAGTTCTAGCAAATTCTGAGGCATGGGTTTTCCTGAAGGCTAAAAATATTGTGCTTTTTGGCAAAACCCTTGCTGTTTGGGAGGAGTTTCCCTGCCACCTCCTAATGAGTTATAACACCCAAGATGCTGAAAGAAATAGCAGGCAGATGGAGCTAGTGATTTATGCATTGCCAGGCACAGAGGATAAGGAAGAGTGCTTATAGGAGCCATCTGCAGCTTTAAACACTAATCCTACAGTCCATTCATTATATTTGCAGTTGACACCAGCAAGGAAAGTTCAGTACACAAGCAATTGTGAACTACAGTTCAAAATTGTTTAAAAGCAACATTTTATTTTTATATTTTTGGCATGTATATGACTAGTGTATTAACAATTCTACCAATGGCCTGCCTAGCTGTTTTTGCAGTACCATAGGAAACCATGAATTTACCAGAAGGAAAAGGTATTTAAGACCTTTGTTACAGCTGGGGACATCATGGAAGATGCTGTTTGGGAACATGAAGCCCCAGGGAGGCCTGGGGGGAAGGAGTGAGAAGGAAAGAGTGACAGAGAGCAGCCATCACACAATCAACCACTACCTCCCCATGGGATGACTGTGTGTGACCTGCAGTAAAACAGCGGACTGGCAGGGCAGCAGGAGAGATGTTGGGCCAAAGCAGAGCCTGAAGAAGGAAAGGTGTTTCTTAAAGTGCTTAATTATGTTCTCTCTTTTCCCCCACCCAATATATGAATCAGTGATCAGCAGTTGAGGCTAACTGGGAGTAAATAAAGTAAAAATTGCCTCGGTTAAGAGTGTTTCATCTGTAACAGGACCAAGAGAAAAACCCCAAATCCAGTTATCTTGTCTCCATGCAATTCCAGGAAATTTAAATTTGCCTGCCCCCACTTTTTTAATTAATCCTAGCAATGGGCTGGTTTTGCAGAGGTTCACAGACTGTGTACTTATCCACAGTTACTCTCCCCACTTCACACTTGTACAGCCATGTCCTTCACTGTCCTGCTGTCCAGCACTCTCTCTGTTTTCATCTCATTTCCTTTCAGGTCTCACCTTCATGTTTTTTCTCCTATGCCTATTTGTATGCCTCCCTCTGCTGTTGTTTTGTTGTTTTTTTTCCTAGACTTCACAGCTGTATCATTTGTATGAAGCACAGCAGCTCAAAACACATTGTCCTAGCAAGCAGTGTTTTTCTGAGGGGTACGGGGGAGCAAGCAGGTGAGTTCAGTCCTGCTCATGGTTATACTGTAATGATCACTCCACTGACTTACTAGAACCCTACCTAAGAAGGCAGAATTGAATTTGGAATTGCTACAATTTATTAGAAGTAATCATTTAGGTTCAGATTCACTCATTTTCAGTTATGAAAAGCATTATTTAATGGAGCTACTTGCCAAGTTAAAACGTTCATGAAAAACATTAGCCCCTGAAATTCTGGTTTTCAGGTTTCAGAATGCAATAAACTTGAATCTGTACCTACTCCCACTGGTGCAGCTCACTTGGAAGAGGTGGGTTCATTTCTGTAGCATAAAAAGTGCAGAATCAGGTCAGAAATACACACTGGAGAATAATATAATGAACTGTTCAACTACAGTGGTTTTTTCAGACCTATGTGTTCATGCCTATTGAAGACAACTTGAACTATGCAAGAGCGTTCCTTCAGCAAACAAACACTGTTCACTGGTTGGACTTTACACAAGCAAAAATAGAGAAAAAAGCAGCATAACTATCACTACCATAGAACTTTCACATTTATTTCAATAGAGTACATGGAATTAAGGATACTATTATATTACCTTTAACCCTTTTCTAAAACCCACTAGAGTCACTGGCAACTTTTCTGTCTTTCAAACCAGAAAATTAAAATCAGGAGTAGCTTATATTCCCACTTTACAGATGTTGTGTTTAGACTGCACCTTTGTATGTACTAAGGTATTACTAAATTTAAAACATATCACATTGACTTCCTCCTATTCAGAAACTTCCCCAGGCAGAAGAAAAGGGGAAACTCAACGTGATTAGTTCTGATTTATTAATGCCAGCTGTTGCTCATTAACTTGTTATTTTCTAGGGCTTACACACAGATAACTTAGCCTGGGCTATTTCTAGGCAGTGAAAGTGGGCTAAGTGCATTTTCATTCTTTGTTTTCTTCTCCCCTTCCATCATTTCAAAGGTGGCCACTGTGATAACCATTGCACAGGCCTCTAGAATTTTCTTCATCCTTGATAACGTATATTATCTTCTGCAAATAAATAAAGGGCTCAGGACTCCTGGGCACTTGCTCATGGACAAGTTTCATGGCAACTGCACCTATGAATATAAAACCTAAAAGGAAAAGACAGCTCAGACATTTCTTGAAAACAGAAATGCAGAGCCATTTAGGCAACTTCCAACTAGATTTGCAGACAGCAAGGTTACAAGCAGAGAGGAATGACAAAAATTCTTCTGTAGCTGGGGCAATGGTGAGCATACACATCATATTTCATTTGTGATGTTTATGGTTATAAACATAGCTCTCAGCACATCAAGATCAGCCTGTTAAGGTCCAGATGTGAGACACTGGCCTTTAACATATTAAGAAGGTAACAAAAACATGATAAAGAATGAAAAATAGACCTAAAACACATGGGATGCATTGCTTTTACATAGTTTTCTCTGCATGAGGCTTTCTTATGACATAAACAAAGTGTCAGATAATACAGGAGCTGTGTGGTACAAGACTTGAAATAGTAAAAATTGCCTGAGTTGCCTTTCCCTGATTAGAAACTATTTCATAAGCTTCTGACACGCTGGAGATCTTGTAATCACAACAGACATTTGCAGAGGTGGATGGAGTCTTGATTTAATTGCCCTACTGCTTAATAAAAACATTAATAACACTCTGAGAGATGCCTGCATTTTACACTGAACTAATGCATATTCGTCTGTGAGAGGAAAACAACTGTGACAGTAGACTTTGACAAAATCCCCCAAGCACTGACTATATAACCACCCTGAACAGTGAATATATGGGTTTTTTTCAGTAATGATGTGCCAGAGAACAACCATTTATAAGGTAAGTGAACTTAGCTATATGCCAAGAAAATGAAGGAACTGATACATGGTTGACACTTGCTTAAGGTTAAGATGAGGCCTGGGAATAGAATATGCTTTGTGGCTTATGCGTTAAGGACACACAATACAAAGACATGAAACCTACATACATTAATCAAGCTGGCAATCAAGGGTCAGGAGGGAGGCTTACAGCAATACACCAGCTTTAATTTGCAGTCTGCTAAGGACCAATTGCAGTTGCTGCTTCAGCTGAAGCACTGATCTCAACAGCTAGTCACAAGGGGGCTGTATTCATAGCTATCATGTCTTAGCCGAATGGTCTTGCTTAGGCAACAACTGAAAATAGGTCTGAGAAAAGGGAGGGCCTGGACACTCATTCTGAATTAAATAAACTTCCTTTTTCCAAATTTACGCTATGGAATGGTATTGCATTTAATATAGTAGACAGTTATTGAAAAAGAAAAGGGTGAAAGAATCATCAAGGGAACAAAAGGACTCAGAAAAGGAGACTTGATAAAAAGCCTCTTATAGAGGGACCAGTAGATACTGCCCAGTGACTTGACAAGGGACCAGAAAGAAACCTCACAACTATGAAGGTCCCTTCCTCCATCCACAAGTAGGTTATCATTTTGAAAGGCAGGCTTATAACTTTGAATATATTTTCTCCCATTTTGTACACTGAGGAAAACACAGCATGTCAGCCAAAAATTCTGGAAAAGAAGGTTCAGCCTGGAGCATCCTGACTTTGATGTGTGCATGTCTTTCTTCCTTCCTGAAAAAGACATGTGGTAAAGGAATTGTGCCAATGGGTTAGCCCCAGCCAGCATCTTAGTCCCATGCAGCTCCTCCCTCACCCACTCCTCATTTGTGGGATGGGGAGAGAATCTGAAAGGTAAAAATGAGAAAACTTGTGGGCTGACATAAAGACAGTTTAATAGGGAAAACAAAAGCCATGTCTGCAAGCAAAGCAAAATATGGAATTCAGTTACAGCTTCCCACAGGCAGGCAAAAAGAATCGACATTCTGTATGATATGTGAATGTTTTACATCCTTCATGTACATTTATCTTTTAGTGCCAGAGTGGACACATTTTTGTTTTCTATTTATATTTCCTCACAATACCAAACACTAATACAAAGAGTTCTAAGAAAACTGACTGCAAAGATGTGCAAGGTAAGTGGCAGGTGAAACAGGTGCATTAGGTCTCCTTGCTGAAAGAAGTACCTCTCAGCAGGATTATTGGATTAAAATCCTACTGATACAGCTGAATATAATCTTATCAAGCTCAGTTCTCTATACATGAGAAATGTGAACCTGTCAACATGGAAGTTGGAGGCTGAAAAGAGAAACATGGGGAAAAGAGCTTCTTCAAGACAGAAAAGGAGCTGACAAAGCAGATATTTAAAGAGGACTTATCAGACAAAAGCATACTGAAAAGTGCAAAAATGATAAACCAGATCAGGGCTAAGAATACTTGAACTGGTGATGCAACAGAATAAAAATATGCTTGTACTTGAAAAATGCCTGAGTTGAATTAAAAATCCTGTAACATCGTGTCCTAAATAACTAAATATAATGCAGAAGATCAGGACCAATATATCTCATAGAGACAAGCTTAGATCTAAAGGAAGGAGGAACATTCTGTAGTGCCAGTGTCTGTGACAGAATGAGTAGTTCTACATCTTATAAAATAAAAATGTGATCTGGAAAACTAAGTTTGATTTTTTTTTATGTTAGTCCTATGAATGACTGGAGTAAGTGATGGATTACTGCAACAGAAGTAATTTCATAAGGATAGCATTAATAACTGTGAAGAAACAAAAGACAATGAGAATTGCTATACTGTAAATTAAGACTACTTCAGACACCTGCCACACAACTTTTAGAATCAAAGTGGAAATATTGTCATCTCATTTTTAATTAGCATAAACATGCTGACTTCAAATTAGAGACTCAAATAATTAGCAATGTCAGTAGTGTTAGAGCTTCAAAATATTACATCTAAACAGCTGTGCATTACCACACCACATGATAAAAAGGCTACTACTAAGCATTGTTTAATACCATGTTGTGCTGGTTTAAAGGTAAACCAGTGGGACAACTCAAAAGAGATTACAAGTCAGAGTTACAATATACTGAAAAGATTACAATAAATACAATGATACAGAGGAAAAAAATTATTTTAACCACAAAAGAACAGATGTATAACCTATAACCCTGGGTCATAAACAGAGTGGTGTTCGTTAGCCCCTGTGCTGAATGCCATGTGGTCCCCCTGAGTACAAAGTAAAGGAAAAGAAAACCTGTTGGTGAGGATGATGGTGGCAGTCTGGTCAAGAGTGGCACTCGCAGTCTTGTCAACGTTCTGGTCCTCCTCTGGATCTGACGAGTGGTACCCGAAGTCCCCAAACCCAAATATTACATATGCTCAGGTTCAGATGGGAATGTCCAGTACCTCCCCCAGGTCAGGGAGTTTCGCAATGGGTGATCTAACTCTGTGAGTCATGGGATACTTTTTGAGTCTTTGATGGCCTATTAGCAGATATGAGCCTGAGTCACTGGTGTGAAGACAGGAACATTTCCCTGTCTCATGGGGTCCTTGAACACCCAGCTTGTAGCCTGAGGTGTCAGGTGTGTCCTGGGCAACAACTGCAAATGATCCATTATTAACAGTTCATGAGAAATGATATAGAAGGTGTAGAATACACAGTGATAAGCTGGTCCTGGCTGCTATAACAATGTATTTACCACCAAATAATAATCCTCTCTAATTTTAATTAAAAGTCTAATTTCAGTAATGTCAGAATGCATATAATTTCTCCAAAACACAATGGTATGCAGAGAAGCCAGAAACGCTCAGCAGTGCAGAGCTGAAGGCAGTGTGAGCAGCACTGAGGGGCTCCCACAGAGGGACATGAAACTATGCTTCTTTCCATCAGAACAGGCTAAAACCACTTTAGATGAGCATTTACCTAAGAAGTCTTTTGTTATTCTGCCCTAACCCAGCAGCTTTTTAATTAAAACCAAGTTTTGTTAATTAGAACTAAGATCTCAATTTTAACTTTTACTAAAAATGTTGGGTTTTTTTCAAGTGAGAACAAAAACCTTTGTCAAAAAAACCTGCTTTGACAGGTGTTGAAAGCCAAAACTTCCAGGAAAAGCAAGGAAAGGACAGCTTCCCTGAAAATACAAAACTGCTATATCTTTCCTCTTAATGTTTTTAATACAATATTTATAGTTCATTTCTGGTTTTGTTATATTTTTCCCTAATTATCAGGGCTCTCTGTGCCTACAGATGGAGCAGGAAACTACTGTCCACTTCAGAGAAACCATAAAATAAAGCAAGTGTGTGCAGAAGTCTCCCATGTCAGGACTGCAGAATTCTCACTTTACTTTAGACTCTGCTGTTGCTTTTAGTTTTTCTCTGTTTTCCTTTACCAGTAAAACCCCATGTGGTGTTACCACTAGATTATATGATAATACCCAGCAGGATTACAATGCGTATTGCTCTAGTGACTCTGCAAGTATGTTATCTGACAATAATGTGAATTTTCTTATCTTCTCTCTGAACAGAGCTTGTTTCTGTTCTTATAGCATCTACCAGCCCTAATCATGTGCATATCATAATCAAAGATATGTGCAACCACAAAACAAAACACTGTGGGGTTTTTTTGTTGTTGTTCATCTTCAACTCCAAAGTACAGATGAACTTTGGAACAAACACAGAAGAACTTAGGAACTAACTATGAGATGGCAGCACTGTCAGAAGCTCCCACACTCCAGGTGGAAGTTGTTATTGCCTACACCTGAGCCTTACGTCTAGCACACAGCTCTCCTGCTCACCATTTCACTCCTCCTTTTGCAAGAGCTGAGTCAGAAGAGAGCAGCTGTAGGTAGCTGATGTGAAAGGCTTAGTTCAATATGTTCTTGCAAATTTTATTCTGTAAGGAAAAAAGGAAGTAGGTGAATTCTTTGTGATCCTGAGTGTACTAATAGCCCGTAATGTCTATGAGCAGCCTAATCTGCAGCTCCTACTTTCACCTATAGGCCCAGGAGTTCTATTTAAGTTGAGCCTTGGGCCTTCAGTCCTTACCTAAGCTATGTTAGATGAGTAGTAAGTCTGTGCCATGGTAATTCTTGATCCAAGCCTCAGTCTGTGGGCTGACTTCCTGGTTTGACATCAGGTTGGTCTCACTGTCTTGGTGGTTGCTGGACCTCATCCTAACTATGACTGAGGGGTGCTGCTTCTGGCTTCCACCTTGGATCTCTCTCTTCTTTATGATATTGCCTTGTGATTTGGACTCTTGGCTGAATGTGACTTCTGTCTCTAGGTCTATCTGGCTCAACTGCTGTGAGAGCGGGTCCTGGAGGGTGAGGTCCTGCCCTGACAGTATGGGCAGCTATTGTTACCCTTTATGGCTCCTAGCTCGCCTTTCCCACAGGGAACAATCCCATTTTGACTGTTCCCTGACAACCTCAAACATCAGGTCCACCTTTAAGTTACTTGAATCCCTGCTGTTTAAATGTGTTGGAAATACACCCTAATTAAAAACCTATGTCAAAGATGGAACAGAGCTTCTCCCCTTTCATGAAGCAGTTTTCATATCCTTTCTCTGATCCTCGTACTAACAGGATTGGTAATTGTGGTGTTCCTACAGGAAAAAAACAGATCATTCTTTCCCAGTGGGCTTCCTGCTGATTTATAGCTGGTCACAGACACCTGCAAATGCTTTCCCTAGTCCAGAACATCTGACTCTGGGATCCCCAACATAAGAATGTGGAGCTGCTGAAGCAAGTCCAGAGGAAGGTTATCAAGATGACCAGAGGGATGGAGCATCTCTCCTCTGATGACAAGCTGAGAGAGTTGAGGCTGTTCAACCTGGAGAGAAGAAGGCTTCAGGGTGATCTTATAGCACCTCCCAGTACCTAAAGGGGACAAGGGGAATGGCTTCAAAGAGAAAGAGGGCAGATCCAGACTAGATGTAAAGAAGAAATTTCTTATAGTGAAGGGTGGTAAAACACTGGAACAGGTTCTCTAGAGAGGAGATTGATGTCTTATCTTTGGAAACAGTCAAGGCTGGGTTGGACGGGGCTCTGAGCAACCTAAGTGAATATATCCCTGCACTTTGAAGGAATGGTTGGACTACATGACCTTTAAAGGTCCCTTTCTATCCAAACCATTCTATGACTGTAATTGTAGGACAAGGAGTAATAGCTTCAAACTGAAACAGGAGAAATTCAGATTAAATACTAGGAAGAAATTCTTTACTATGAGGATAGTGAGGTACTGGAACAGGTTGCCCAGAGAAGCTGTGGATGTCCCATCTGTGGAAGTGTTCAAGGCCAGGTTGGTTTGGGCTTTGAACAGTTTGGTCTAGTGGACGATCATCCTGCCCATGACAGGGGGGTTGGAGCTACAAGGTCTTTAAGGTCCCTTCCAACCCAAATCATTCTATGATTCTATGTATTTGTGATGATAGTTGAGTGTTCCTCCCACCTGACAGGTGAGGTACAAACTCCCAATACTGATCAGTTCTCTGTGTTCTCAAATCTGAAAATATGATACTTTGTGTTCATCTCCCCCCCATTTTCCCGATATGAGGTCCTTCAATGCAAACTATCTGCGGCATAATTCAATTTTTTGCAACCTATGAAAACATCGGCATGTGTATGATGTGTGTATAAGCAATGTGAGCAGACGCCTGAGCCTGTCCATAAACTGTTGCTTTTTTGGTGTGCTGCCAGCCTCCCCTTCTGTCACAGACAGGAACTTAAGAACCCTGTGAGCTATGAAGGCACTCCAAGGAGTAAGTAACAAGAGTTTACTGGTGACCTCCAAGAGAAGCAAAAAGCATAGTGTGGTGCCTTGGTTTAAAGACAGATATTGGGGTGGGAATTCCAATAAAATGAACTCTCACCCCTAATATAGAGAGATAAAAATGTGAGGAGGTGTAAGTGAAAAAATAACAATTTATGATAGGGAAAACAGCAGCACCACAAAGATACAAAGGAAATAGCTTACAAATAAAAAATAAGAGGGGATTCACCATGTCACATGGTCCCCCAGGAACAAAGGGGAAAGAGAATGGTGAGGGGTCCTCCCTGCCAACCATTTCCATCCGCCCAACTAAACAAAAGAAACAATGGGAGAACAGGGGCAAAAGCAAAAATCCGAGAAAACTGTGTTGCTCACAAGGAGCTACACTATTCAACTGACTACTCCACGCCACCCAGTCAGGTTTAGATCAGCCATAGTGGTGGTATTCGTTCTGAGTTTCTTTGTTCCTTACCACACATTGCCTCCCACATGGTGTGTTGGCCTGGTCTGGCTTGGCTTGGCTTAGTTGGCTGCAGAGCGGCCGCAGGGGCCATCCCGGCACAGGCGAGCAGGGTGAGCAGCGATTCGTGGGGCATGAGCGGGGTCCGTGCAACAGTGGTGTGGACACATGTCTGGAGTTCCCTACATGGGCTGCCGCGGTGGCAGCAATCAGTTCACTCTCATTCTGTCCCTGGCCGCGATGGAGGGTGAGTGGTGCCAGTAGCCCAGGGCTGCTTCAATCCCAGCACGGCACTGTGAGGCAGTGGCTTCCGGCTTTGCTGGTGTCCCGGCGAGGCAGGAATGGTGGTTACTGGTGATGAAGGGACCCCGGAGCAAGTCCAACCCCATGGTAAACACTCTCTCAAACTCTCCATGCTGGCTGGGCGGATCGGCCCCTTCACAGGATGGCCAGACTTCGCAAATGAAGATTTGGGAAGGGCTCTCCCCATGTGGGTGTGCCCTTCCAGCCTGCACAGTGGATTTTTTAGGTGAGGTTCAGTGCGCGCAGAACTGGCCCCACCTTTTAAGTCCTAAGGTCCATTTGCCATAGCCGAGCGAGCTTGGACAGTGACAGTGAAGTCCTCGGGACTGTCACAGCACCCGGTACTGACTGAGGCTGACCCTGCTGAGCATCCGAGATCTGATGGGATTGGATAGCAGGGAGGCTTGAACTGCCAGGGGATGGTCCCCACTGAGACTGGAACTCAGGTCCTTGGGATTCAGAGTCCAGAGTGCTCTCTATTACACCCTGGGACCGCCCTTCAGATGATGTAATGGTATGAATATTCATCGCTATAGCTCTCTCTCCTGGCTTGTAACTATAACATGTGGATTCATCTGACATACTCAGAGATCCAATCCCCAGCTGCACACAACAACCTGGTATCACATACTTGGTACATCTGAAACTGTGACCCTCTCCATGGTTGCTTAGCTTCACTTGAAGAACTCCATGTTTTTTTATGGAACTTTCAAAGTGTGAAAGTGTGAAATATGGTGTGCTTGAAAATAGCTTTTAAAGCATGGCTCTGTCACCAGGCAAGACAAAAATGTGTCACCCACTGCACATATGCACAGGACTGCTTTTCAAAGCTCGACTCAGTCCATTCCCTAGACCAAGATCAGCCTTGTGAATTAAAGCTCGACAGTCAGAAAGCCTCTCTGAGTAGCTCTTGTGAATTATCTCATTCCAGGGCCCTCCTTTGGGGAGAAGTATTGTTTCATTATAAAAAGCTTTGTACAATGAAATTTTTTATCTTATGATGAAAACAAAATTGTTCTCTGTAATTATTCAACATTTTAAACCTCATTGCTGAGAAGTCAAAGCAATCTTCTGCAGACAGGCATATATATGTATCTTTCTACAGTAGTACTAAAAAGTATTGAGGAGAGAATACTTAGCCTTTTAATTGACTCTGATTATTCAAAGAACAGAAATAAAAGATTCTGAGTGGAACATTAGCCCACGATAATGGGCTCCTAGTGACACTGCTACATAATTGAGGTACAGCAGATAATTCTATGAAAAATAGATTGATCTAGAAGGCTTATTTTTGGAGTTCGAAACATTAATCCTGTGTCAACTTTTCTGCGTCATTAGTTGGCAGGTCAGTGCTGAAGTTGCCAGATACCTCTTGAATGTACTGACAGTATTTTTCCTTGAAATAAGTGGACAGAAGATGTTCAGCATTTCCAAAAGTTATGCATATTTTACAACTGTTTTCAGTATTGTCAACAGACAGCTGATGAAAACCTGAGGTACACACTAATGGTATTTTAAATACAGTAACAGACGTAAGTTGCTCACGGTGGGTGGTTTTTATTACCAAGGATGTGTTTAGAACTGCTGGGAGAATAGGAGGCTGAAGGGGAAACCTTATACCTCACTCTTTACAACTACCTGGAAGGAGGTTGTAGGCAGGTGGGGGGCGGGCGCTTCTCCCGGCCAACTAGCAACAGTACAGTCTTAAACTGCACCAGGGAAGGTTTAGGTTGGGTATCAGGAAGAATTTTTTCACAGGAAGGGTCATTAGACATTGGAATGGGCTGTCCACGGAGGTGGTGGAGACTCCGTCTTTGGAGATGTTTAAGGAAACACTGGATGTGGCACTTAGTGCCATGGTCTAGTTGACATGGTGATAGGTCGCAGTTTGGACTGGATGCTCTCAGAGGTCCTTTCCAACCTAATCGACTCTGTCAATCTGAGAAGTCAGATATTGGGATGGAAAGAAGAAAAAAAAAAGCAATGCGGGGTTCCTGTTGGGATGTTCCTCCGAGACCGCATCTCTCGCTGATTTACGGGCATCCTTCAGACGGCGTGTTATTTCCATTGTTACTCCCTTTCGGCTGCCCAAGTTATCCCTTATACGGCCCGTACTCCGCTGCTCGCCGCTCCCAGGGGAACGCCCAGCGCGGCGAGATCGCCCCCCGCATCGAGGCCGCGTCCCGCACCCGCCTAGCGCCCCTTCACCGCCCGCGGGGCGGGGCCGCTGAGCCCGCGCCTGCGCGCGCGCGCTCCCGCCGCGGCGGATGAGCGGATCAAGCGGCGACCGGGCGGTGCCGCGCGGGGGGGGGGGGGGGGGAGTGGCAGCGGGACGGGAGCGGGACGGCGGCAGGAGCGGTTGGTGCCGCGCGGGGCAGGCGGAGCCCGCGGCGGGGAGGGGTCCCGGCTGCCGCCCTCCCGCACCAGCTGGGTGCGCCTCCGCGCCTCCCGCAGGACCCGGCTGCGGGCAGAGGTGAGAGCAGCGAGGGGTTCGGGGCAGCGCCGCAGCGACAGCGGCTGCGGACGGGAATCAGCTGGCGGTGTGTCGTGATGCCACCCAGGTCCGTGCCGGCGCTGCGCTGTCGGCGGTGGCCGGGGCTGGTGGCCGGTGTGTCGCCCCCGCTGCGGGGCTGGAGGGGGCTCCGGGAGCCCTCGGGGGCTCCGGCAGCGCCGGGCCTGGCGCTGCCCCCGGGCAGGATGCTGCCGGCCGGGCCGGGTCCCGCGGGAGACGCTGAGCGGGGTCCGGCAGCTCGGTGCCCAGCCGGACCGCAGCTTGCCCCGGTGGGGCGGCGCAGCTCGGCCGGGGATGCGGGGCCGCCTCGCCACTCTCCGGCTGCTCCCGCCGGCCGCGCTCGCACCCCGCCCGAGTCCACCGGGGTCCGCGATCCGCGGGGGCAAACCGGCCGCGTTAGGCACCGAATGCAGGTAAAATTGAGCTCCTTGGGCTGTCGGCAGCCTCCTGCCCCTCGCACTGGGGAAATAATCCCATGCGGCAGTGCCGCAGGGAGTGAGCCGAAGCCCCTGTCAGTGTCCCTGGTCCCTCGCTGCTGCCAGCCGCGCTTTGTGCCCATCAGCAGGCCTGACAAAGGGCTCACTTCCCAAAGAGTGCCTTCCCCTCCTGGCTAAGCCTTTTTGCTTACCGTGCCCGCTGATCGCTCCGAGGAGCTTCAGACGTTTGTTTGAAATAGAAGTCTTAATAAATTGTGTCTTATAGCAAAGCACCATAGAATTCCTCTTCTGAAAGAGAAAAGCCTTTAGTTCAGTGTATCGCTGAAGATGTTTCTAACCAATTTCATGCTGCTACTGTCGAAACAAAACAGGGGGTTTGGGACTGAGGACAGGAAACCTGTTAAAAGCAGCTGATTTTCGTCTGGCTGTTCTCATAACGTCAATAATTTCAACTTAATCATAAGAAATAGAAATCTGTTTGATCCGTTAAGTTTTAATGCATTTGAGGCCCTGCCAATGCTTGTTAATTATCAACTTATTTTCAAAGTTTTAAAGAGACAAGATTTGATGCGTAGTTGTACCTCGGCAGTGAACATGATGGACAGTAGTGTATGAAGTGGTGTTTTCCACTTGTCTTTGTCAGAGCTGTTCTTCAGCAAGTGAGAATTGAGAGTTGATACAATTCTGCTTTGAAACGATGGGGAACAAAGGAGAAGAATATAATTGCATTTCTTGCCTGCTATCAAGTAGCTGTAGAGGAGACTGATGAAATTTTCTGTGTGCTGTTTTTAGTGTTCCTTGCAAACTTCTGAAGTGTTTTAGTCATTTACTGCTTTTTAATCAAAACTCCTGAGCTTTGAAGTATTTTTTTTGTAATTATACAACTTTCTGAAACTTGGCCATAGAGCCCTCCTTTCCAGATGCTGATTTAGTATGCCTGCTTGAGAAGTGAAACGAGTTGGGAAAAGAGAGGTGTGTGATTGTGGTCTCTTGTGGGCTCTCTGCTTCCTTTTTTTTTTTAATTGTTGTAGAGTTACAAAGATCATAAAATCATTTAGCTTGGAAAAGACCCTAAAAGTCATGTTTAAGTAAATTGAGTTTGTCGAGTTTGATACAGCTTAGACCTAGCATTGAATAGATTTTTTTTTTTCTCCTTTACTCATGGGGCAGGGAAAGACCTCCTTTTAAGCAAGCTGCTCTGTCAAATTAGTTAAAAACTGACTTTTCTGTCAAGGGCCATCGAGCTCATATTTCTGCCACATATGTAAACTTCTGGGACACTCCAAACTCTGTTCTATAAATGCTTGTTAAAGTTTGTTAGCTTTTCCAACATCAGGAGGAATTTTCTGATTTGCAGGAAAAAATGTTGGACTTGTGCATTTTCTGCAGGGAACTGAATTGGGACAGAAAGTCAGACTTCTGTTCTTTTAATAGTGCTTGCTGTATAATCTCAGTTTTGCTCAAGAGGGGAATAAAATGCAAAAATTATTGAAAAGCAGTTTTTGGGTGAAGGAAGTTTATTGAAGGCTGCTCATTTTTAGGTTGCCGTTTTTAAAATTCTATTGCAGTGATCAAAAAGGGTCTGAGGTGATGTAGCAGTTATACATTTTCTTTTGTCTGCTGTTAGTCTTTCAAAGAAATGGTTGTGCAATTACCTAGTACAAGAAAATGCATACTTTGTATTCTGTGAAGCTGCGTTCCAGCCTCCTCTCCATCCAGTAAGTCTTTGCATAGAGCACTCAGCCAAGTTTTAATGAACTGTGTCAAGTCAGTTATTAGGCGTTCATCTCTTCACTGATTACTGTTTTACCACGTCCCCTCCCCTGCATTTCCCACAAATTCTGTTCCCTGAAGCATGCCAGAGAATTTTCTAAGGGTTTTTTCTCTTGATCTTCTGTTTCAGAACAGAAATGAATTTTTTTGGAGAGACTACATGATGTCATACACATAAAACTTTCCAGTGGGTGAAGCAATGTGGTTTGTTTTAGTTTGGCTTCTTTTTAATGAACATGCATCAAGCTCTGCATTACTCAAATTTATAATTAAACAGAAAACAACTTTCATTGTTGAACAAAATGGAGGATTATGAAGGAAGACAGAAGACCTTGTGAAGAAATAGTGATAACATAATCTTAGTACCTACAGGTGTGGGGTTTGCTTCAGTCTGTGCACTGTGATGTGTGTGTATGGCCAAATTTCGCGAATGAAGATTTGGGAAGGGCTTTACCCATGTGGGGGTGTGCCCTTCGAGGCTGCGCAGTGGATTTTTTAGGTGAGGCACAGCGTGCGCAGAACTGGCCCCACCGTTTAAGTCCCAAGGTCCATCTGCCACGGCCGAGCGAGCTTGGACAGTGACAGTGAAGTCCTCAGGACTGTCACAGCCCCAGGTACTAACCGGGGCTGACCCTGCTGAGCATCCAAGATCTGACGGGATCGGATGGCAGGGAGGCATTTAACTGCCCGGTACGGTCTCCACTGAGACTCGAACTCACGACCTTGTGATCAGAGTCCGGAGTGCTCACGATTACACCACGGGACCGCCCGTGCACTGTGATAGAAGTAGTACAAACACAGAAGTTGAGGGTCCTATTCCCCAAATTGTAATGTGGACATCTTGGTTGGGTAAATTGTGGTTTATAGCACAGTATCCTGTTAATGAAGGTCTTGCTTCTACAGCAGATGTACTGTTGGAGAGGAGCCGCAGCAGAAAGCTTTTTGAGGCAGGTATTTGTACAGTCACTGTTTTTACAGGAAGTGAAGCAGCGAAGTTCTTCACCTAGGCTGTTTCAGTGAATTGGTGAGGAAGTAAAAAGTAGTACTTCTTAATGTCAAATGATTCTTTAGGTTCTTTCCTGAGTGAACTGTCTTACTGTTTTTTTCCTCCTTATTCTGATGTGGTCATAATGGTGTTGAATTCATTATTCTTTTCTGTTTTGTTAAACAATATTTAGTATTAACTTTTATTATAACAGGTAGTTGATGATACTATAATCCAAAAATATCCTTTAAGATAGAAGAGGTGAAAGGCAGTCTTGGTGGTTTGGTTTGTGGTTTTTGTTTTTTTAAAAAACAACCCAACAAAAAGCCCCACAGCAACAAAAAATGTTTTTTTTCCAAAGGCTTTGATTCATTTTAGAGGACTGCTTCTGGATTTTGCCTGAGAGATTTCTTTTGCTGTTCCTTTGTGGTTTGGGTTAAGTTGAAAACCTCTCTGTTTAGCTTCAGGCTGTCAATAGTTTCCTGCCTCCCATCTGCTGCCTACGGCTCTCCCACTAGTGTAGAGTGGAGAGTCATCCTCTGAGTTTAAAGATGGAGCAGTGTAAAGGGTTTGTAAAGCTCTTGCATCTGTTGAGAATGTGTGAGTAAATACTGAGACAAGTGTGACTTTTGCAAGTTTTCTAGATCTTAGAAGGTTTAATTGTAACCAGAAAGTAGAAAAAAATAAGTTAATGACTTTGAACAATTAATACTTACTTCATGGTTTTGATAATTAGTTGAGGGAATATGTTGTTGCTGCCTCTTGGACTAATTGGAGCCCTGGACTTGAAGAATCTGCATAGTTTTGAGGATGTTTTTATAAATTAGCTTCTGATAAAGGATGTGGTTTCTCCGCCTAAGAAACTCCATCAATTTAAGCACAGTAGAAGCAGCTCTGTGTATCTATCTTAGAACACACATTTGGCCAGCTGGTGGGAACAACAAGTTGCTTTTCCGGTGATTTGTCTCATTTTTGTAATGTCATACTGTAGTAGAGAGATTTGATGGATGTTTTGACGACTGACACTGACTTTTAGAAAAAAGGCCTGTGTGCAGTGTTGAATCCCATAAATGGATCAAGTGAAGTTTGGGAAACAGTGCTCATAATAGGCCACTGATTAGCAGCAGATATGTTAGAAGTGTTTTATTCAGCATAATTGGTTCTGAATTGTACACAGTTGAAATCCGGTTCAGTATTT
The DNA here is from genome assembly GCF_047495875.1 of Pithys albifrons albifrons. Lineage (NCBI taxonomy): Eukaryota > Metazoa > Chordata > Aves > Passeriformes > Thamnophilidae > Pithys > Pithys albifrons. Next base: position 63,148,060 of record NC_092460.1, read on the forward strand.
TGCTGTATTTGTTATAAAACAGTGTTTTATTCCATCTGTACTCTACAAGAAGAAAATCTGTTGCAGAAGTAGCTTAAGAAGCCTCTTGAGAACAGCTAAAACTGTTTGACAGATGGTAAGAGGCATTTGGGAAGTGAGATTTTAATTTTGAGGAAATAGCTTGGACTTCTGGTTAGGAGAGAAATAAATAAATGTCATTTTTTCACACTCTTAATTGTGGGTGTGAGGTTTTAACTCTGCTTGTTCCCTCAGTGCAGGGTACAGCACTGATCATTCATCCACTAAAAATGCTACATATGTCTGTCTGGAGGTTCTTAAGGTTGCAGTGACTCTGCCACAGAGGGGAATGTGTGTATGTGATCTTCCTCTTTTTTCATTCAAACATTCATTCATCCATTTATAACTGTTCTCATTGCATTGAAGCTTGAGCTGGTTCATGTGCTGTCTGTACGTTCATACATTTTCCAGTGCATTAATCCTCTCACCCAGTGTTTGTGTTGTAGCACTGCAGAAGCTGTTGATAGGACTACTCAGTTGAGATAAGGAAAACCAGCATGTTTCTTTTCAGTTATCTTTTGCTTACCTGCAAACAGAAGCCATGGTACTTTGAAGGTTATTTCAAAAGACCAGTGGGTTGCTTTTGAAAAGGCTTGAACTTGGAAGTGCAGCTATAAAATACTGGTCATTTAAACGTGTGAAAACATATTTTTATTGAATTTAGTGTTCTTGCACAACTTAGGAAAGCATGTGTGTTGTAGGAAACTTCTTTTGATTGACAGTTTTAGCCATTTAAGGAATTATGCATCAGAAAATATGTGGGTTTTTTTCGAATTCACATGTTTAAAGCTGGTAGGAAGCATGTGGGTTAGTAAACCAGGTTGGGTGCTTGACTGTGGCTTAGGCATTATTTATCTATTCCTAAGATAAATAAAGCATTACCAAGGTTTAATAAAATGATGGATACTTTTCACCTCTCCTTCTGCTGTAGAGTAATTAAATACACTTGTAAATGATTTCCTTGACTCTTCAAGTAGCAGGAGTATCATTCCAAACCTGGCTTTGCCTCATGTACAGTGGGTCTTTTTCTAAGTGCCTAAGGGGCCACATGTCAGGGATTGGCATATTTTTCCTCAAACTGTTCTTTAGGTGCTGTATTCTTACAGATGACTTGGAGAGTTAAGGCAAACAATTTATTACTTGGAACTAGATGGTGATAATTAAAAACAATGTTGTATTGTTGATCCAAGATTTGTGTGGTAAACTACAGATTCAGTTGGTTTCTATTTCATGAATTATAAAAGATTCCTGAATTTATTCTAAAGGCAAAATGTGACATACTAAGATTCATGAAATACTTTTGGCCAGGTACACAGCAAGTCCCTTTGCTTGAAATTTCATGGATTTTTTTTTCTAATAGCTTCTAAGATATGTAATAAAAAGCTTGCTTTCATGGGCAAGGTGAATACTTTTTCTAGGTAATATGGGTGATGTTTGCTTAAATATTACATTGATCTAATTTTTTAGTGACTAAATTCATATTTCATGTCTTGCGGTCTTTGCAGGTTTTAAGAAGTGTGAAGATGCCACTCCTTAAGTGGCACTGAATTAAGAAACCTGAAACCTCATCTTCCCTCGTCTAGTGACAGGAAAGATCACTTGGTATGAGGATGCGTGGCAATGGATATAAGCCCTTTTTCAGGACTAAATGCATTTTTTAAAATTTTTTATTCTTGTACATTTAGTTCCAATGTAAATAGCTGTTTATGGGTCACTTTTTTCTTTGAAGCCGCCATGGCATGATTTGTTTCTGCAGGGGATGTAAATACTGTGGAGTGTATGACTGGAGTTAGGGAAGAATACTGTTCACAGCCATATGAAGCTTTCAAAATAAATCCCCACGAATTTGTCACCCCCTGCCAACTTGTCCTTCCCAGACTCATCTCAGAGGTGGCTGCCCGAGGGACCTGCTGTGACGTGCTCCTCCCGTGCGTGCAGACGGACGGGTGGTGAAGAGGAGCAGAGAGGGAGTTTTGTTCTTTGAGTGGTGGGATGCTGGTGCTGCCAGGAGGAGGAGGAGGAGGCAGTTTATTTGCAGTGGAGCTTTTGGTACAACTTGTGAACCTTTATGCTGCATAAACCAAATACTGTTTTTTAACACAGAAGGATAGCTAGGATATTGTTTAGACATTAAACCAGTGAGTCTGCATAAACTGCAGTTCGTTGTTTTGCAACTGTGGGAGTTGCATCCAGCAGCACCATCCTGTACCAGGACAGTGGGTTTACCATTGTTTGTCGCTGGAGATGTAGTCTAAGAGAAGGACTGAAATATACTAGAGTTTGTCTGAAACACTGAATATGTAGCAGCCTGAAAACAAACATTTAATGTGGCTGTAGAAGATCACCAATCTCCCTCCTTTCACTCTACCTATGTCTTGATAAGAGCTCTGTTATAAGGCTTTTGATGTGAGCAAAGCTCTCATGATATTTTTTTTCCCAGTGGAAAGCAGTCACAAGAACGAGTTTATGTCACTGAACCAGTTTAGATGTCTATTTAGAGTAGTGCAATTGATTGCATAATGCTTGGGAAATGTTTTGTTTGAAACAAATGTATTACGACTTAATGCATAGAATGCAGACTATGTTACTTGGGCCTGACCCTTGAGAGTGTACCATTTAGCTTTTTCTTCTCCTTCATCCCCACCCTAACATACGTAATATGAAAACATGGTAGGTCATCTGCTTAATTATTTGTTTGGCTTTTTTAAGTTTTCAAGACTTCAAATAATAGCTAGTGTGATTGGGAGGAAAAACTGCCAAGAAAAGTTCTGTAGACTTGGTCCAGAAATATGCATCAACTTGGTGTCAGCTGCTTGCTGTCTTTCTGGACAACATTGGCACATGGCGGTACAACTGTACACTGGCTAAACTTTGTTAATAGCCTGCACTATAAACCTGGGGCAAACGCAGTAAAAATTTGTCTGTGACTAATCTCAGTGGGTTTGCTATACAGACTATACAGCCGCCATACATTTTTTCAGAGTATAATATGCCAGACAATATAATTTTGGAAAACAGGTTAAATTTTGCTAGTGTGAGTTGTACAGATGAATAACTGATCATACTGCAGCAGAAGTTAATGCAGAAATACTCTCTTCCCTTAATGCTTGTTATTCTTAATGCTGTCTTTCCCCTTCAGAAGGCAAAGAGAAGTCATTTAGGTCTTGTATTGTGGAGCCAAAATACGAGATCTACAAGAGGAAATTTCAGCAACAATAATAATAGTGTTTAGACTTGTGTATTTTCTAGCTCTCCAGGACTGTTAGTAATTCTCTGAATGAGATACCTGCTCCTCTCGTCTTTCCATTTCATATGGAGAGACTGTACAATTCTTTGTGCTTTTGTGTAGTATGGCCTTCTGGTTTCTATCCTTGATCATAGTCTTTTCCAATGAAGACAATGCCATGGAAGTTATGGTAGTGTGGGGAGAGCCAGGAGGATCATGGAAGACTTAGTTTCTTACCTGAACTAACAGATAGGGTTAATTTAGTGTGACTGAACATCTGGTGTCGTTCTTATAGCTGATGTTTAACATACTTAAGGTGAATGTAAAGTGCACATCACTAATGGAGCAGTATTTTTTGTGAATGAAGACAACTTCCATCACTTTCCTCACCTAATGGCATGTACTCTGCTAAAGTTGAGGTGGCATTTTTGCTTCTCTTTCATCCATTTTTTCTGGTAAGTGGGATGGTGAGGCCTGCCTTCTTGGAAGTTTTACTGAGGAAAACATATTTGGGATTACTGCATTTTCTTGTGAGATATGACCTGTCTATTTTATCCCGCAATTCCAGCTACATTACCTGTTCCAATTTTGCTGGATGCTTAACATCTTTCTTCTTGGTTTCCTACAAAAACCACCTTTAAAGTGCTGCAGGGAATTTTCTGTCTCATTTCTTGTAACTGTAGGCACCATCTGACTAACTGTGGCTTTAGCTGTTTTCAGGAGATTATAGTTTTAGAAGAGGGCATGATTGTAACCTTAGATTCTCTCCAGATAGCTCAGACACTGTGGAGGACTACTAGCTGGGGTAGGGCATTATTTTTCAGTGTGGTTTTTTTGTGGAGTGGGGGTTTGTTTGTTTGTTTTTCCTTAAGTGGTGAACCTGCTGGTGGTATTTAGACAGTCGTGTGTGCTGTCTGTGTGTGATGCACACGGTGCCCATGTAGTATCAGCTCTGCTGCAAGGACTTGCTGAACCTGTAGAACATGATTTGCGTGTGTGGATGTATATTTTTGCATAGAAACAAGTGTACTAGTAATGCCTTAGAAGGAGATGTCCTTCTGTGAACTACCAGCTGGCAATCCTCAGTGCAGGGCTCTCAGCTACGTCTTCAGGCTCACACAAGTCAGGGTAGCTGTGACTTGGAGTACTTTAATGTTTTTTGCTTCATTATTTATATACTAATAAATATTATTTAATAATATACTTAATAATATATATTATAAATTATATAATATATACTATATAAATATTATTTAAAATAAAGTTTTATATATATATAAATATAAAATAACTTCATTATTTGCCGTCTCCTTTAGGAAAACAAAGCATTTTGTATGGGTAAGTAAAGAAACTAATTAATCTGTATAATGCAAATTGTAGACTTTGTAGGTATATCTTTGCTTCACTCAATGTCTAAAAAAGAAACAACTCTAAAGTTTTAGAGTCTGCACAATACATAAAAAGTTGAAATCCTGACACTAAAGATCTTGCTGCTCTGTCTGTTATGATCTGTTGGAGGCTGAAAGATTTCCTGTATTGAAACGGCAATTTTGTAATGCTTCTTTTGTTATCAAATGAAAAATCTCATTGGTATTAAAATGTAATCTTAGTGATTGTAGAGAGAAGCCAATAAGATAATGTTTGAATCTTTTTTTGTACACAGAATTAAGGGCCCCATGCTAACCTACATATAAAGATTTACTGCTTGCTGTTTTTACAAGTAGAACCTTGATTGCAGCTTGCAAAGAGGACAGTCACTGTCACTTCATTGTCACTAACCTGTGCTGCCCTGAAAAGGGTCAGGATGAACCTTAATGCAAAAACCTATATTAAAATACCTGGAATAGACAATCATCAGGGGAAACCATGGACTTTAAGCTTGTGATACTTATAAGCAGAATCACAGAATATTCCAAGTTGGAAGGGACTGACGGATCGTCTAATCCAGCTTGTAATTGCATGGCCCACACAGGAGTTGAATCCACAATTGTGGCATTACAGACACCGTGTTCTAACCCACTGAGCTGAGGCACCATCATTCCTGAAGGGGAGGTTACATGTATTTAGGTAGCACACAAAGTTGCTGACTGTGAGGAGAGGTATTAAGGCAGAATTTTGAAATCTTCAATAAAAATGAATATTCTACCTTGATTGAAAAAGGTCTCCTTTGATTAAAAAAGCAAGTCTGCTAAGGCAAAGAAGCACCAAGCAGAAAGCTTATACCTGCTATTCAAGGTACAATGCAGAATAGAGAACAATGAGCTGCCCTATAAAATGTGGGAAAATGGTGAAAAATAAACCTGAGAGAGTGTTCAGATGGGTCTGTACCATGTCAGCTACTTTAATTAAATATTAACTATCCCCACTTACTGTCAGTGCTTCAAAGAACAGCCCTCAGTATTCCTCTCCATGTGTTTCCAATAATATTTTCTTTGAAGTTTACTAATCAGTTTCTTTCGGTGTCATAATCCTCCATTTGGTTCTCAGCTTGGAGCAGGGAAACGTGCTTTAGTTCTGTGTAAGCTAAGAACCAGTGTAAGGAAATGAGGCCTGTGCTGTGAGAGGGCTTGGGTTTTGGTAGTTTGCTTTGTGTTCTTTTTAAATTTGGAGAAGACCTCTGCTCTGGTCACTGTCAGATCACACGTCACAAATTGTATTACTTTGGTGTTCAGTGGCACATTCTTGTTCAATTAAAACAAGCTTTAACAGTTTTCCCCATGTTTTGGCTTATAAGCAATTTTTGTCTTCAGAGAACTTTAAAATTTTGTCCTTGGATATCTTATTGTTGATTTCTCCATTCTTCCTACATAGAGCTTGATTTATGTCAAAATGAAGATTAAAAGTCTGATAGGTGGTGGTTGTTTTCAAGCATAACAAATCACTGATTACATATTGTATCATTTATTGAGTATAAATATTTTTTTGTTACTAATTGATCAGAAAAGAACTTTAATACACTTTTTAATATTTATTTTATCAATTATCAATTTATATTTCATCCCACTTTATGAAATGAAGAAAACTGGTCGTTTTTTGCTTGTCTTAGGTCACTTTCCTCTGTGATTGACAGATTGTTTTTGTAAATATAATCCACTTGTGAACAGGACTTGTGTTGTCTCTTTATGTAAATATACTGAAATAACCTTCATTTTATTAATTTTCATATAAGCAGCACGGATGGAACTGAGGCATGAATAGAGTGAGACAAAAGTCAACACTGAGCTGTACTGTTTCAGTTCCTGTATTCTGTGAATGCTTCTTAGTATCACCTATAGTCTTTCATTCAAAAAGAGACAAAATTATTTATCTTTACATCCTATACAAATTAAGTATTTGCCAACAGGAATCTCAGTCAAATATATTGCAGATGTCGCTCTGCCTATCTTCCTGAATTGTAGTTTTTTGTTCCCTTACATGATTTATTTCTGAACTCTGTTCCTTTATTATTCTGCATAATAATTTGTGGACTCCTCTTTCTCTTACTACAGCTACAGGAATTCATTATGCCTCGGAAATACGTACCAGCATGACAGTTCTCATGCTGTTAATAGTTAAAATCATATTCTGCTGTCTTCTTCATCAGAACTTGTGACAATATCTTATGCATCAGGCTGATGAAGATCCAGCAGAAGTATTAGATTCATGCATGGCTTAGTCTGCTTTTGGTGAAAGAGACCAATGATGCTTCTGTAACACAGTGGTCACTTGGTTGCTGTGTAGTACAGGAGGCTCAGGCTTCTCAAACCACTGGTGTTTCCAGTTTTAATTTTCAACTTCAGTAAGCTAAGGCTTGCTGCATCTTAAGAAAACAGGGTTAAGGGTAAATTGATTGTCTGTTGTTCCTAAGAACTAAAGTCAGTGATTTTTAATTTTTTTTCTCTTAGCTCTGTATACAGAACATTGAATGGCACTTGACCTTTTGTGAATTTAGTATGTCTAAAAGCATTTGTGCCGGCAGGCATTGTAGAGGAAGGGGAAATTAGAGTGACAGAGACCTGACCTTACTCTCAACAAGTGTCCAGAAGTGAGAGCTGAAACATGTCTGAGGTATTGCACATAGGTTTGGAGTGTGATTCATTTTAGGCATTTTGTAGACACTTCTGTGGGTTTAAAAATTCCTTCAATTTCCAGTGCTAACAAACAATTTCATGTAAACAGTTTGGTGGGGGCTTGTGGTATAGTTTTTTGTTTGTTCCCCCCTTCCCTCCCCCCCCCCTTCCCTCCCCCCCCCCTTCCCCCCCCCCCCCCCTTCCCCCGTTAGTTTCTAGGAGGTGATTAGAATGTAGACTGTTTGTTTAGTGGATATTTATGTCGTAAAAGTCAGACTTAAGAAGCTCAAGTTGTCTTCCTTGCCACATGTTGTGATTCATTTGGCTTTAAGGTGTTGTGGGAAGTGTTGTAGGAAGGAGCAATTGGCTGGTAGAATGATTTCCTGGATATTAGTGCCTTGATAGGATGATGTTTACATTTTCACCTCTGATTGTAAACTCTTGGATGGAGGGAAGGAAAAGAGGGATGTGTTGGTGGTTTGTGGTTTTGTTGTTTGTTTTTGTTTTGTTAGGGAGTAGCTGGTGTTTTTATGACTTGTAACTTGCTATAGCTGACCTTCTGCAGCCTGCACTGTGTGTTCTGCAGTAGGGCAGCCCAGACAGGGGAAGTTGTAGAATAGCAAAAAGTAATTTCTAAACAACTTTCATGTTGATGAAGACTTGGAAAAAGACGTGAGTAAAAGAAGGTGTGTGCATATTATTGGGGTTTTAACTTGCAATAGGAAAGCTCTCGCTGAATCCTCACCCCCTTCTCCAGTGTTAAGGGTCCCAAGAGTTGAGTCTTTAAGGAAGAGACAAGAAATAATGGAGCTCTTCTGTTACGACTTACATTTGAAGTACGTGCAAATTTTCCAGCTTCAGTTAGTATCTGTCCTCTTGTTGTGCCATTGTGTTGCTGCTGCCATCGGGACTGACTGAAAGCCCCCTTGAGCTCTGGTGGCCTTAGTCATCTATTACGGAGTCATGTTTGCTTGAAATTTTTTCTGTGTTTTTTTTAAAAATAGATTTATTTTAAAAAATTTATTTCCATGTTTGTCCTCCTGTAGCTATCGTTTTGATGATGGCTCTGCATCATTAACTGTTTTGGTTATAATTGTCTGACGCTTCTAAATGTCATTTTTCCATCCCAGATTTATTCCATGTCTGTAATAGTTTTATCTTGAGCCCCACATGCCTCTCTTCTTTCACTTAAGCACATAGGAACATACTTTTTTTCTTTTTTGCTGCTGTCCTACTTGTCCTAACAATTCAAAAACTTAGTAGTGTTCTGTGTTTTTGTTCTTTGCTTTACTTTCTCTGGAGAAAAATACAGGTGTAAGCTTGCATGATGCATGCCTGTTTTGCAGTTGTGAAATTTTAGATGTCTCTGCTTGAATCCTACGCATGGCAATCTTTGCTGCTTAACTCGCAAAGTTCGTGTAACAGTGTGGGAGAAGCTGCAGTGCAGGTGCTTCTGTCAGCAAGTGTCTCCTCCCTCCTCAAATTGCTGCAAGCCTAAGCTGTAGAAGCAAAAATAGTAACACTCCACTCCTCCCAGTGCTGCATCCAGGGAGGTTGTATGAGCATACATTTATTTGCCAGGAGCAACACTTGTGGGAGCCCTTCTGCTGATACTGTGGTGGTGGAGCGCAGTGGTATCAGTCTGCTCACTGTTACATCCCTGGACTTTGTAGAGTTAACAAAGATGGCATTTTATTGTGACTTGGCTTCTGCTCCTCCTTCATCGCTGTTCTGGTATCTCGTGCATCTTCTAGTGCCCAGCAAAAGTTTTGCTGAGTAACAAAGAAAGTAGTTTTGATCTTTATCAGGCCATCCTTTCTCATAAAGAATGTAAATGAATACCATATGAATTCTGATTTGTGAGCATTGCAAAGAGAACCTTGCATGCTCTTTGTCTTGGGAACCAGTGTTTGTGTACTTTGCTTGAGATGCCTAATGAGGCTGACAACTAGGAGGAGGTTTTTATCTGGGGAAGCATTGAAGTTTCTGGTGAGGTGATTCCTAAAGCTGCTTGCTTGGCTAGTGATTGAGCCATCTTTCTACCTGTTGTGAAATGTGAACCCACCATGATGGTGGTATGGGATTTGCATGGTTTGCTCTTGATTCAACCTGCTTCTGACAGGTACAGCAGAACGTGTAAGAGTTTTAGCAGTGGGATATCGCATACTTGGCTTTTGTCAACTGCAGTTAAAATTTTAGGAAGAAAGGGAAGTATGGGGCAAAGCAATATACCTGGATTCATGTTAGTCATATTTTCCAGGAGTGAGAAGTAGTTCATTCTTGTGCAGCTCATACTGTGTGTGTGTTATGATGTGGACAGTCAACCTTAAGACAAAGGTGACTGCTTCTGGGAGATTCTGTGTGGAAAATGTGTTGCTGACAGAATAGAACCATCTTTTAGTGTGAAACTGAGATGTTTGCTGTGCAGGCCATTATTTCCTGGAGAGTTCATTCATTTCAGGTCAGTTGGAAGGCCAGAGGATCCAGATGTGCCCACCTACACTAGAACAGCACTTTCTAGTCAGGAATTTGAGGTTACTACAGAAAACTTAATTTTATTTTGGTCAGCTGAAATGAAATGTCTGAGTGTGCTCGAATTCCATACACAGGAACGTTTTATTGTAGATCTTTGTTTTAAGGATGATCTCTCCTTAAATTTTTTATGTAACTGGCATTATTTATTATTATTTCTTTAGTCAGCTGAGAAGGTTGTTTTTCAAATTACTGCATCTTGCATACTTTCTTACTATGTGTGGTACATTCTGGAAATGCCTGAACTGAAGATTCTTGCAGCACCTTACAGTGTATTCCTGTATTGCAGTCCTTGCCCCAGGTTAAGGCAGGGAGGTGATCTCTGTGAAATGCTGCCATCTACAGCGCTGTTACAGGAAGCTGAACAGCGACCAAGAGAACTCCTTGGAAGTTACAAGGCTTGAAATACACCCTAAGTGAACATGAAGATGATTCTGACTTTCAGCCACCTCATAAAGGACCTGTTTTCAAAATAAAGAGCTAATTCAAGCTTGTTTAAATACCCAAACAAATGCTTGTTAAGCAGATATATTTTTTTATGTTTGAAAATAAATTTTAAAAATGGAAAAAACCCAACACTCAACTCCAGTAGTGAATGACGTTATACTAAGATATAACATGTATATCACTGAAAACATAACCCTGATGTTAAAACTGAGTTGTAAATATAAAATGGTGCTAATCAGCTCAGAATCACTAGAGAACCAGAAATCACTCTACCTAATTTTGTTGAAAAAGTAAAGTTGTGTTTCTACCTAGTGGTCTTAATTGGAAAAAAGAACGTGACACTAACAATGATGATTAATGTGAAGGAATAGATGTAACAAGAAAGTACTGAGAGACACAGATTTTTTTTTATGTTGTTATGAAGCAATAGCCTCCTATACAGGGTAGCACAGAGAAACTGTATTGCCACTAAAAGAACAGAATTTCATACCTGCCTTAAAATCTTTTAGTATAATACGAATTTCATCCTCAGCTGGGAAAGTTGTGAAACCAGGGATGGTATTCATTTACTTTAAAGCAAACCTAGAGAGTGCTTTTGCTCTGCACCTGTGACAGCATTTGTCATGTAGAATAGCTCTTTGATTCAGAGTCTGGGTACTCTGAAAGACTCTTGTAAATGACTGGGCATATGCTTACTAGTCTTCTGTTCACTATATTTTTTCTATAAGAGGAAATAACTATCATTTAGGAAAGAAAAAGTTAGAAAGAAAAATTAGAATTCTATCTCCTGCCTGTCTGGTTGTTCTACTAATTTAAAAATGGCAACCACAGAAAAAGCAGGTTGGGTGACATAAATTTTAAATATATTTCCTTGATAGGCAATCTAAAAGGCAGAATGAATGAAAGTACCTTTCTGGAGAGAATGAGGTTAAACACTGTCAGTGTGAACTGTACTGTGCAATTACTGTCTGTTAAAGATAAGCATGAAAGGGCAAAATCAAACTTCATGGCCCACCTAGCTCATCATTTTCCCCTGTTTCTATACCTGTTTTTTCCCTGTTAAACCTTCAGTTTTGCTTTCATATACCTTAAATGTTTCAGGATCTTCATGAAGAATTGAAGAATTTTTCAGTTCTTGTTAAAATGTGATTTATTTATGAAATGCAATTTTGACTAAAACAGCTCACAGATCCTTGAAGGTCTCTAAGGAGACAACTGTGCTATGCATTGTTTTTTGATTGAATGTAGTATGGTGTTCTCCAGTCCCAGAGTAGATAGACTGCTTAGCATTTTAATTGGTTTCTAAGATGGATTCAGCTTTAATGCTCAAGGCCAAAGACAAGGTTATGAAGGTTAATTATACTTACCAACATCTGGGAACAGGCAATTCTCACTGTGTGTGAAGTGTTGGCGTAGTGCTTTTCTCCGGGGGTGCAAAATTACTTATTACTTCATGATGTATCTGGAATTCTTGTGTGCTTGTCTTGGTTAGGTCATTTTGATAGGTAAGCGTCTCAGTTGGTTTACAGCTTGGTTCTTATAAATGACTTTGAAATATCCAACTGGCTTTTCATTTTCAATTTTGGTTTTATTAAATTAGTAGCACTCCTGGAGTTACCAGGCCTTAATTTCATATTCCATGTCTGTTTCAGACAATTTGGATCTGAAAAAGTTGAAGTTGTGAGTGTCACAGACTTTCTAGAAGCCATCATGAGAGTTTAAAGTGTGCCATTGTATTAATAACTACTGGCTTATGGTATTTTTTTCTCAAATTGTGATTGTCAGGGGGAGAACAGCTCATCCCTCTCTGAATTATGTTGAGGGCTACAGAACAAAGATTATGTATGGGAAAGATTATGTATATCTTGGTGTTTTTGAGGTTAGAGGCTCTGCATGCCTGTTGATGTTACTGAAATCGGTATTACATATGCTTTTTGACAATTTTGGCAAAAAAAACAAACCAAGAAACTTCAACTCTTCCACATGTTAATGTGACGATTTCTTGGATAAATCAGAACTTTTACAAGTTCAAATCTCTAGTTGTAGCTACAATGTCCTGCTGAAGTTGACTGGTTTGTACCAGCTGGTTTTGGATGTTCAGTCTGGGCACTTAGTTAACAACAGATGGAAAATGCAGGGCACAAGGTTTCTCCAGTTGCCCCTTGTAGCATCGCACATAGCTGAAGTGTGTAGTGCTGGTTACTCTTACAGCCACTCCTGCAGGAAGTCTAAATGGGTATCTGCATGTTTTCTCCTTCTGACATCTCCGTGCCGTGTGTGAGTGTCAGAGATGGGATGTGCCCCAGGAACAGACTCTTACTCTATGTGTAAGTTGGGATGTACATTTTTGTTCAGTTACAGTTTTTGAGCTATTGCTGCCTGGCTTCATACGCATTGCGGGGTATGGCAGTGAGTGTTTAATTCTTTCCTACACACTGGACTTGAAGGCAGTTTGCACAGGTATTTCCAAGGGAATAAAATGTGTAACATTATATGCAGAGGTGTAGTTAACTGCTGTGGCAGAGATACAGGGTATTGAATTGCTTTATGCTAATATTATCTTGGTAGTTAAGCTCGTGTTATCGTGGTATTGTGTGTGATTTTTAAATATGAAAGTAAATTATGAAATGCTATTAACTGATAATGCTTGTCAGTTTTGATGACAATATTGAAATGAGGTAATGCTGTGAAAGGGAAGGATGTAGGTTTTTACTTCTAAAAGATAAATAAATTTTCTCTTGGAATTATTCTTTATTTGTTGTAAGAACAGCAACCAAATTTGTTGGAGCTCACAGGCGATGTATCCTTCCTTCCAGGTGCTTGTGCCTGTCTTCTGTCTGATGCTGTGTTCCCAAATTCTGTGATGTCTCTCACAACCTGTACCGTGCTGTTCTGACTTCTCTGACTAGATGAATGTTGAGTGGCTGGATAGAGAATGGTGGGAAAGCAGGATTCAAAACCTCATATCACACAATTCTATGATATTGCACAGCAGAGAGGATTGTGTTCCCTTTAAATCAGGTGCTCAAGCTACCTGATGGCCCTCTTAAACCATTTTATGGAAAGGTGAATCCCAGTACTTGAGTAGAGTAGGTGGAAGGACAGCAGGAGGTGCCTTGTCCATTAAATATTTGTTTGACCTTGAATGGAATAATTCGTGGTCCAGGATGCTGTTTTTTTCTCTCTTTGTTTTCTTCCCTGAAGCATTTCAAAGAACTTTCAAGGAAGTGTCAAGACTGTTTTCGTGTACATGCTTACAACTACTCCTGGTTGTCAAGGAACAGAACCCTTTATCCCATCCATGGCACGTACTAAATTCATGCAGGGAGAAAAAAAATATCTACTAGTCTCTGAACCAGAATGTTAGAAGTGCCCTGTGTACGTGTTTCTAGCTATGGAGAATCTTGGTGTCCCTTCTCAGTACTGTGAGCAAAAAGCATTCTACTCTTCAGAACTGGGACAGCTTTGGGAAAAAATGTTTGACTCCTGTACTGATGGCTGGCTTTCATCTGTGAAAGGCTTGGCTTCTATTTTCAGCTCTGGCTAAAAGTTATTTTTATATAAGTTGCTTGTTTGTTTGTTTCAAAGACTGTGAGCAGTTGTCTGACTCACATTAGGCAGTGCTATTGACCAGATTTCTGCGGGTGTGAATTGCAGGTAAGTTGTCACTTGATGTTGCTTGTAATTCTTCCATAGCTGCTTGATGTCGCAGGCTGGGTGCTTCTCATTGCCCAAAGCAATGTCGAGCATGAATGTGTAATTTGTTAAATAGAAATGGGTAAATGGTGGGCAAATAAGGTTTAGTGCTGGGTCACTTGCCAAGTCTGCAGTGCAACAATATTTTACAGTTCTAGTGGATCAGACTATATTGTTTAAATGTTATTGGTGTTCTGTTAAACTAAAAGCCATGTGAGATTCTTGCAGCAGTTCCAAATCCATGTTGATGAGCAGTTACTCAGTAGCTTCAGAAGACAAGCTTGGGCATTTGGTGCTAAAAGCACTAGTCCTTGTTAAGCCTGTGCAGAGTCTATTTGTAATACTGTTTTCCTGTCTTAAAAAAAAACAACAGAAAAACAACAAGTAAAAACTCCCATAAAAAACCCCACTTCCGAGTATTCCTGCTCCCCAAACCCCCAAACCTCCTCAAACTAAAACCAAACACACACAGAACCCCCCCCCCTACAAAAAACCCTGACCCAATAAAAAAAAAAACGCCAAAAACGTATGAAAGTTTCTGAATTGTGAACGTGTAGAATAACACTGACAGCTAAAAAGCAAGCTTAGGTTCATCAGCTCATTTTAATTTAGTGTTAGAGTGAAAAAAATATAAACTTGGCATAAACAGTGGAAATCTAAATTAGACATTCTAAATCTTTTTAATAAACCATGACGTGTAAGCCAGATGGTATCGCTGCCTGTTTGAACCTGCTGCTACTTTAAGTTAGGATTTCTAGGGTTTTTCCTACTGCAGTGGGCTACTCTGACCTTTTGTTCTTAAATTTTCCTACAGATATCCTGTATCTTGATATTGTGGTAACTACCTTCCAGCACTAGCCAAAAGAAATCCAACTGAAGGCCATCTCTTATGTCATCCACTCTATTTTAATATCAAGAAGAGGCACTGCTGCCAAGATAGGGAAATTAAATTGTACATGAGAGTAAACATTAGATTCCTGTTGGAAATATACAGATTTAATCCTGCAGAATGTCCATTTCTTAAAAACCTCTCAAACACATGAGAAATGTATTGCTGCTAAGCACAGCTCAGCTGAGACATTTTTGTCTGTGTTGTCTTCTTTCACACTTTTAATCTTAGAACTTGAATTGATTTTTCTATTTTATGTGTTTCAGTTTAGAGCAGAAATTAGGACTGTGGTTACTGTCTTACCTGAGCTCCTGTGAAATGTATTCAGGATGCTCATTAGCAGGACCCAGAGAGGTAATCTTGGCATTAAGATGATTCTCTTCCCCTTCAACTCAACAGTACCTGTTTGTATTGGTTTGAACCTGAGGATTCCAGTCACATTTGGGCAAAACTGAACTTCAAGCACATTGCAGCTTCTAAAATACATGAACTTCATAGTAGATTAAGCTAAGTTTTTACTTCATTTGCAGTAGGTAAAGAGCGCTCACCTAGTCACATATAATTTATCTAGCAGTTGATAATTCATTAATCTGTAATAGTATGATTACTGGCAATTGTTTATATATACTCTCAGAATAGCTTTCTGAAACTTTATTTGTTATGAAGTTGATTGTATTCTTGACCTGCATGTATGACTTAAAATATTTCTTTATCTGTGATCTCATTGTAACTATGATGCTTTGATACATCATTCGATGTATTAACGTAGACTTATCCTCCTATTGATTTTTTTCAGCACAATAAATTAATTCTTATATTCTTAAAATGTTTTTCATATCTTGAAATAGTGTCTTTTTTTCTTTCTTTTTAAGGCCATGATTCTGTATTTGATGGTAATGTTTGCCAAGGGGAAGTATTTCTTTTAGGAAAGCAGTGTTGGGTTTTGTTTTGTAAAGTTCCATGCAGAGGAAATCCAGATCTATCTCCTGTCTCAGAACAGCAACTGATTCCACTTTGGCATCAGAAATGGTAGCATTTGTTCTGCCACCTCTCCAACTGCTGACTTAACTTACTTTTTCATTTCAGACAAACCTTTAACAACAACATTGCTTTCCCTTTTGTCTTGGCTTGGTTCCCTTCATTTCCTGCAGTAGTTTCCACTTGGTGTTGGGGAGTCTGTAGTTGCAAACACAGTCCCTGCTTACACAGGGCTGTTATGATTGGAATGGAGGTGAGTTAAAAGGTGTCCCTCAGCTGTTCTTTGCCACTGCCTGTGACCTAGCTCAGTTTAAATTCTGTGAGTGTCTGTTTAAAATAATTTGCAATGGGGGAGTTCCTCTGACAGAAGAGGGTTAGGGAACACCTATAGGGACAGGTCTGCAGGCAGTTCAGAAAGGCAACAGCCACACTGGGGAAATAGGTGTAAGGAGCAGGTGTTGGGGACTAGTCATCTACTGATCCCTTTCAGCTATCTCTAGAAGAGTTTATCACACTGCATCTTCTTACAGCTGCAAAAATGAGAGAAGAAATGTCAGAGTACCATCTGGCCTCTTACCACAGTGCAGAACAACCTTTTTTTAATATACTCTGAGCTATTATTAGAGGCATCTTTGTTTCTGATGCAAACTTCTAGATGAACATGAATTCACTAGGTATCTGGGGCGATGTGGGTGCGTGAGAGAGTATTAGTAGTACCTTTACAAAGGTGAAAGAAAACTTCTAATGCTGTTAGAAGAAAGGCAAGATTCCTTGACTTTAAATTACTAAATTTATCATATTGCTTTCTTAAACCCTTTTTCAGCTTGTTATCTTTGTGCAGGAAAAATGCAAGGCCCAAATGTTGAATGTACCCTTAAGTCACAGGGTAGAGTTCTGAAAGGAATACGGTTTGCAATGTAAACCATTGAGTGCATCCTTTTTTCTTCAAGACCAAGACTGTTATTGGGCAATTTAACCTTGTATTAATTATTTTACTGGTTGGTACTGCAGCAAAATAATGTACAAAATAAAACGTATTTAAAAATAAAATGCTAGAATTGGTGTTGCAAGGTTACATTAAATCTTCTTTCCCTACTTCGCAATGAAGCAAATCTATGAAACTTCATAGGTTCTACCCGATTCTAGCTCAATGAACAAAACCAATGATTTATTGCCTCTTTTACGCTTAAAAGTTAGACTGAGCCTTAGGTAAAAATGTCTTGTGGGGGCAAAGTGTTTAATGCTCCAGGTAAGTAGACACCTGTAAGACATTTTTACCATTAGGACTAACTACCTATTTGAGTCATGGGAGCAGTCTTGCAAAATACATATCATGGAGACTGGGACAGGTTGGGGAGCTTTGAAAGTTGTTTCAATGGCCAAAGGGCTCCTGAAACCTTGGTACTTCAGCTTTTAGAGGAGATGTTGGTTTTTATTACCTGGGTGTAACTCTTAAAATCTCTTCTGTACTTCTTCATTTTTATCAGGAGAAGTTTCTGTGGGACACCTGTTTAAGGTAGTAATTATTAAAGTTGCAGTGGATATTCAGAAGTTTGTTATACTCTCCTTGATGTTTACTGGCATCTATAACACTTTCAAAAGATAGCTGAAGTATCTGGACTATGCTTCTACTTCCCAAGTTTTTTCTAGGTGAGAGGTGTTTTCAAGTCTTTTTCTTAAGCACTTCAACTTTTCCTGGTTTTTGCTGTTTTGGTATTTGAGTGTTTTTTCCCTTCTGAAAGCAGCACTTCAGAAATAGAGGAAACAGCTTGCTTTGCACACAGACTGTTTATTTGGGAAATGAAAAGGCAGGTGATGAAACTTTATGAAAGGAAGTGTTTTGAAAGGGTACATTTGGTGGCTGATAGCATTAAGTGATCCCAGTATACTTGGGGGACTTGAGGCAGTTGAGTCTGGTGTGCTTACATTTATAGCAGACTTTTGGGCACTTGAACATTGCAATTCAGAATTAATGTACTATGCAGTTTGTCAGCTATGACTTCTCTGGTTTTGTCAAGCTCTCCTGTTTGGACTGCCTTGACAGTAGAAGGAATTGAACCTAAAGATTTAGTCAACTCTCAAATTTCTCTTGTAGAATTGCAGAATACACATCTTCCTAGTTCTTCCAAGATCTTGTTAGGTGTAAGGATGCTTAGTTTGAGAGATGAGGAAAAGTTGTGATTTCTTTGTTTACCAGATATTTTGCTGAATTGTTTTACCCTGTTGCCCCTCCTCCATGTTTGCCAGTAACTGAGCTTCAGTTCCTGCTTTCTCAGAACTGATCTCAACAAACACAGAGTGCTTGGCATGCAGTAGCACTGTATCGTGTGCAAGAAGCTGGCCTGATCTGTAGCTTGTTAATGAAGTGTGCTTGGTGTGTGGACTTGTTAGCTGAGAGATGATATCTGTGGGCTCACACTACAACCAGGAGGCTGCACTTCCTCTGGTGCACTGAGTTCAAAGAGCCTTGAAAGCAAGACGTACTTTTATGACCTTCTGTACTATTGCTGCTCCTCCACTGCATGGAGCAAAACAAAAATGCCTTCAGCAGTTCTGTGGCAGCATGAATGACACTTGGATTATTTGAGAGCCTTGATTTGGTCTCCCTGGTTAGATTTAGGATGTAATTTCCTTTAATCTCTTAAAACTGATACTATAACTTTTAGCTTTTAATGTCTATGCAACTTGTTCTTTTTTATTTGTTTGTTTTAGCACTTAAATACCTTTCTCAAGAATGTTACCTTAAACTTCCTTATGGACCTTACAGAACTGATAACCACACCTCAGAACAGATTACCTCGGATTCACCTCATATCCTGACAGGAGGTTAAACAGGAGTCAACATATCTTCACCATAGAGAAGGTGAATGGTGCCCTTGGATGCATTAGGCGAATCACTGCCAGCAGATCAAGAATATTGATCCTTCCTTTCTACTTACTACTGGTGACTCCACATCGGGAGTGTTGGCTCCAGTTCAGGGCTAGACAGTATAACAGAGATGTGGACATACTGAAGAGGGTCCAGTGAAAGGCCATGAAGATGATTAAAGGCCTGGATCATCTCTTGTATGAGAAAAGGCTGGAAGAGCTGGGACTGTTTAGTCTGGGGAAGAGAAGGCTTGTGGGGGATCTCATCAAAGCATGTAAGCAGGTGAAGGGAGGGTACCAAGGTGACAGCCAGGTTCTTTCCAGTGGTGCCCAGCAACAGGACAGGAGGCAATGGCCACAAACAGGAACACAGGAGATTCTGTCACAACATCAGGAAATACTTTTTGACTGTGAGGGTGACCAAGCCAAGGACTTGGGTGAATTTTCATCCTTCTTTACATGAACCTAAACAACTAGTTTTCTCCTAGCATGTGTTGCTTGTGCTTGTTGCCACATTGATCTTTGAAGTCAATGTGGTATTATGCCTGTATCATCTTAAAAAATATTACAGTATATTCTTATCTGATACCCATTGTAGGCAATTTAAGTGCTTTTACTTATTTTAGGCTTTAAGGAAAGAAGGCAGGCATCCATCAGAACTTAGGTCGGTTTGGAGGTCAGAGCCCTGGAGAACACTTCCCCTTTGGAAAGGCCAGATCAGTATGCAGTAGCCATGTCACCGTGGACTTGGTGCAGCCCAGTGACAGATCACAGGCCAGGCTGTGCCTCGCCGTTGGGGTGTCATGCTCGAGTGCAAGAGGGTACTTTGATACTATAACAGAGCACAAAACAGTATCGAAGTGCATGTGCCCTATTTTATGATCGTAGATGATCCTACTTAGGGAGAAAGCTAAAACCAGTGTCAGCCATGAGATTGGGCAAAGCCTCTTAATGAAACTCTTCAAATTTAGTGAAGTGTTTGAACTGAAACTAATCTTCTGTGGGAGAAGGGGAAGAAGAGGCCTTCTGTGAATTGAATTATGATTTAATGTTAGAAAAGTACCTCCAATAAGGTATTACTGCCAGACTGTCAGGGCTAAATTCTCTAATGTGCCTGGAACAAGTATCATGTTTGGTGAGGAGCTTTTGTTATGCTGGCAGAAAAAGGGGCTTGTATTTCCTACTAACACCTTTATTTGGTTAAAGAAACATGCCTTCATGTAATCTGGTTAACATAGGGAATTTGTAAGTCAGTGCAGAGCACTGTCAAATCCATTTCACTGATCTTTAAAGGGCTGAATGAGGATTTGCTGCCACAGTCTTTTCTCATGGCCAAGGCACCTGTCTTGTGCTGCTTTTGCTCTGTGATCTGTGTAACTATATCTAAAAGAATATCATGTATCATTATAGTATTGAGACATAAATTTTATGGCTTTTGAGTTTGGGTTTTTTTTTTAAATTGGTGGGAGTTGTCTGGACATTTGAGCATGCATCTATGTAGATAGGTAAATAAGATCCTGCTCATGCAGAGTAGCAGCTTTCCTTGATATATATGCTTTCCTTTCATTCTGTGGGAAACCCAAGGAGGATTTTCCTATTCTCAGTGTGGAACTAACTGAAAACCAAATTGCTACCAAAACTACCAGTGGCTGAAGCAATCTGTTAAAATCACAGAACCAACAGAATGGTTTGGGTTGGAAGAGACCTTAAAGACCATCTGGCTCCAACCCCTCTGCAGGGATACCTCCCACCAGACCAGGTTGCTCAAAGCCTGATCCAATATGACCTTGAATACTTTCAGGAATGGAGTATACACACCTCCTCTGGGCAACCTGTTCTTCACACAACCTGTATTTGTGCTTGGGATTGCCTCAACCCAGGTGCAGGACCTTGTACTTGGCCTTGTCGTACTTCTGAGGTTTGCACAGACCCACCTGTCAAGTGTGTCACGGTCCCTCTGGATGGCATCCCTTCCTTCCAGTGTGTCAGCTGCACCACACAATTTGGAATCATTAGCAAAAATAAGATGGAATAGAGGTGTTAACAGAACAGGTTATGGATCATGTGATAAGAAGGATATGTTTCCCTTCTGCTTTAAATAATAGGTTTATGACCTGTCAAACTTCCTTCACAGTTGGAGAAAAATAGCTTTTTTTTATGGCATGATTTGTCTGATTAGTACAGGTGCTTAAAAATAAGCAATACCTATGTAAGTGCCAGATTGTATCCTCTGTCTATTAGAGGAAAGTAGGGACTCACTGGATGCCGTCATGCAGTAATTTTCAACTCATTTCAGCTTGTGTGTGTCCTCCTGAACAGTTAATGCTTTTAAGAATTCTGCTTGTGAAGGAAGATTTGTTAACTAAAACCTCAAACCAGCCAAGCTGCAAACTCCATTTGCAAATGTGGAGAGAGCAGCAAAGACATGTCATAAATGTCCCCTAAAAGCTAAAAAAAAATCTGAAAAAACAAACAACAAAATTATACATTTGTGATTGTATCTTCAAGTCTAATGGTTGGGTTAGCTGAAGTAGAAAGGAGCTTGCTTGCTTGTGGAAGCACCCCCTCATTGTAACCTGGCTTCATTTACAAGTAAATTCCCCTTCCTTACATTGATTAGAAAGTTGTTTCAAAGCCTTGGGGCTCGGATGGTTAGAAGCACTCTGTAATTTTCAAAATAAACCTATTCTCCAATTTCATACGTATTTGACTCTTTGGCAATATCCTTTTGCTGAGAGAGACCTTTTCCTTCTGTGGTATTTATTTTGGCATATTTCAGAAGCAATATTGTTCACTTTTAGACTTCATTTTGCCAAGAAAAATAAGCCAAGCTGGCTGTGTACTCATAAGCTAAACAGTGTGGGGCAAGGTAGTCCTTAACCATTTCAGCACCCACTTCACTGTTCAAATATGAGCTGGCAGAATTTTTTCCTTCCCTCTCCCAGAAAACTTCACTGCAGCCTGTGGGACCCTGATGGATTATGAGTGTCTCGAGCACCACAAGTGACCACTGATGCTGGGAATTAGACATTAGGGCACCTGTGTGATGATGCTGCCCTTGAGACTGGGATAAGGAAGGGATATAGTGGCTGTGGTCATGTGAAGAAATGACGGAGCAGAATACACCAGGAGCAGAGCACTGACAATAAAAATGTTAAATATAGAGATGGGTTAAAAGTGTTTGAGGGTGAATGTTCCTGTGTCAGGAAAGATCTGTTTATTCAGATAACTTGAGTGTGGTTGGAAGTTTGTATAACTAAAAGAGGCTGACAAGTTGCTTTAAATATCAGTGCATACGTCTGTTTGCAACGCCACTCATTTTTCATCCTGTTTAAAAGAGTTTAGTGTTTCCGTAAATTGAAGATGTATACAGTCTGGTGTTGCTGAATTTCCTGCTAATAGAAGAACCTAAAATGGGCGTGTAGGGAAGAGATGACAGGGAACAAACATCATGAGTCATTACCCAGTTCTGTATCCTCGCGTTGGGGTGTGGAAGGTGTGAGTCGCAGTGCTGGTAGCTCCAGGAGACACAGCTTCTGGGGCCAGTTCCTCTTTCTGCGGTAATTCCTTTTATTAATGCAAATTAATTACTTGTAGTAATCTGCTTTCAGATGTCTGCTGTTTCTAATTTACATGAGAACATGTAGCCATACAATTCCCAGTTATGCTTTCCAGTTGCAGGCCCCCTCAGTTAATTGCTCCGGTGCTTGAGTAAGGTCTTCATCAGTTCTTTGGACTAAGTCATAGGGAACCATTAACTCTGCAATTTTGTTAGCACTCAGTTGTTCTATTCAACTCTTTTTTGATGCTTTTTTTTTGTATTTTAGGGACAAATGGTAACTTGCTATAGTGTATTAACACTGTATGTTTTTCCTGAGGAAAAATTCTAATTCTAATGTGCTTTACATAATTACAAAACAAACAAATAAAAAAGATAATAAAAACATTAAGAGCTGTTGAATAAAGGGTTATTCTTTATAGTGAGATTAGTTTTCATAAGTGTCTGTTTCTTGAGGCAGGCCTTGAAACACAAGACCTTGTGTATTCTGGTCATCTATTTGCCTTTCTCCCATCCCTGCACCTAGGATGCTCATCAGGTTCCCTGGAGGGGGATATCTCCTCCCACCTCACCCTTCTGTCCTCATTTAAACTAAATCTTGCCATAGCTGCATATATACATTAAACATGATATGCTAACATCCTATCTTAAAAATAAAAACCACCATCTCCATGGTACCGCTGCTGTTGCACAAGTGTTGGTTTAGCAATCTAGTTTGTAATTTTGCTACTTCATGTCCCCTCACTCCACCCAAGGCAAAATGAAAGAAAAAAATGCCCTTGGGCTAATTTTCTGATCAAACATTTGCTGTGGGTGGGGGGAAGTGCAGAATGAGCGGAGCATGACTTCACTGAAAGGGGGACCAGAGGGGTTTCTTACAGAACACTGACAGTACTGTTTCAAACAGGTCAGTGTACAGCTTTGTCATCTGCTTATGTCCTGCTGACGGAGGCCTTGTAGAGGACAGCAGAGTGATGGACATCTCAGTAGGCATCACAATTTGATCTGCTTCTCTCTTGAAACCCACTAAACAAATGAGTGGTTAAAGCTTGTTTTTTCCACCAAGTTTTGCTTGATTCCAGAGTGTTTTCTGGTCTTACTTGTGACTTCTAATGTGTTTTGAATATGAAGATTCATCGTAGGTTTCGTTCTCTTACAAAAAAAGTAAATAGGAAATGCTTAAAGGATGAGGCATTGCTTTCTGTCTGTGTGTGGTGACCCCCAGCTGAGTGCCCGCTCTGACACAGAGGGTGCAGCCTTGCGCAAATTATTTCATTTCTGTGTCTTGGCTCCACAAAGATATGTGGCTGTTTTTTGGAATTATGCTGGAAAGTCCTTAACTCTGACTGCCCCAGAATACCTTTTTTTTTGAACCTGCACAGCTTGCATGCACATGTCTGTAGGGTGGGAGTGTTGTGCTGCTGGAACCTCTGGTGCAAGGGGAAATGCCGAGCAAAACCTTTGGGTTTCTTTTTTTTACATAACTCTTCCTCATTTGTAAAAGTGAATGCTTGCCTTTGTGAGTAGTTTTTGTTTTGGCCATTTTGTTTGAAACTGTCCTCTTCATTCCTTAACAGGCAATTTCTCTGGGTAAATATCCATGTTTTTGCAAGCAACTGTAAAATGCAGAATTTTCAGTATAAGACTATTTATCCTCTTAAAATTTATGGGAGATAAAGGGTAGTTCTTGAACAGATTGCAGCCCTTGGAATTGAATTATTATGTTTTTCTTCTCTAGGATCTCGAGTAGCAGGATGGAAGAACTCTAACTGATACAGAGACAGACAACAGGCCCTTACAGCATGGAGACGACTCCGGCTGATGGGGAACTTGATAGAAATTCAGTGAGTAACTTAAATGTACCTTTGTGTAATGAGATGAATGTGAGGATGCTTTTGCAGGGAGAGGGTAAAATGGCGTGAATCTGATCAGTTTTGGTTTGCATTGATACTTTGTAGTATCATGTATAATTTCCTATATTCTCATGACAAGAGGGATGAATGTCCAAAAACATTTGGATTTTGGATTTATTTGATTTTTGGATTGTATCTCTGAATCCCAAAGAAAATGTTATTCATCTCAGTGGAATGAGGAACAGAAAAAGCAAGAGGAGTGATAATTATATGTTGTCAGAGTAATATGAGGTATAAGAGTTGATAATCTGTACTGATTATAAAATTTCTGAGGTAGCGAAGCTCTTTCAAAGTGCAGTTTAAAAACAGGAAAGGCTAGTGAGTACTATCACTTCATCATCATCATGATGTTGAAATTTTTTAAGAATTTAATTTTCCACAAACTGTGTTATGTAGAAGCACTCTAATAGCTGAAGTAGGAAATGTTTTTCAGTTTCCAAAGTTGCTTTCTGATATAAAGCACTGCCTCCCAATGGCAAAATAGGATATAGGATATATTTTCTGTAACTGAAGTGAAGGTCAAGTTTAACACTTCATTAGTGGCAAACTTTGTGACATTCAACTACTATGTGGAGCTATTAATTTGATGAAATGTTTTATTAAATGTTTTTATCTTAAATGATTAATTTGGAGACAAACTATTTTGCAGTGCATTAAGAAAACACTTGACTTTTTACTGCAATAAAGAAATTGGTTTTTTACCATGGCCTACACATCCTAGATGCAACATACTATGAGTATCAACTGTTGACTGTGGAGTAAGATATCTTTATTTTTTTCAAAAATCCTGTCTGTTCAGTTGCTGTGCTCCTTTTTTCCTAAAATTTTTTTTTAAAAGTACTAGTTTACAAGAAGTTTCAAAATAACACAAAATATGCTAGTTTTCTTTTTGTGACATGCATTCAGGATAGCATGGTCTTAAAAAGGTATCTTGAAATGAGTCTCTCTGTCTTACCAAGTCTCCTTCAGAAGAGCACTAAGTGTAAGAGTGTTAAGTGTAGGGATAATTGCCTGTGTACTTAGGCACCTAAAGTGTAGTCTCAGAATAATTTTTTTAACTGATGGTATACTGTTGTAGGCTACTCTAAGCATTTCTTACCAAAATATCAGCTAATGGGGTAATGGTCTGTCTTAATAGCAGTTACAGTGTCAAGTTTTGTGTGTTGCACTGCAGGTGTTAAAAGCATTTTAGGAAACTTACATGGTCTCGTGTACCTCATAGTAAAAAAAGTGAAAATTAAATATTAAAACCATCACTTAAATTTTAAGAGAGACTGACCCAGTAATTTTGAAGACGAATCAGTGCAAACCCTGATACTTCACAGAATTATAAATTTTTTGAAAAAGTGTTTAAAATTTTTCAATATCCAGACTTTTAGCTGCAGTAGGTTGAGGTTTTCTTAAGTTCCATTTGTCTGATTAAAATTCATGAAATACATGAGGCGCAACACATGTAAGAAATCCTGATGAACGTATTTTGGGAATGTTTCTAGGAGGTACTTGAAAAAGCCCTTTTTATAGGCATCGGCTTTTTTGGATTGTGTGTAAAAGAAAAACAGAGGAGGAGATCACAGAACTTAATACTGTAGTCTTTTCTTTCCAGAATCAGTATAGGGAAAATAGTTTTACATTAAATGATTTTTGTGTCTAACAATTAGGTTGATACATTCTGCATATAAATCTGAACACAAAGGCTGCAACAGCTCGGTCATCTATTTTTGTAGTCTGACATTATTAAAACAATGCAAAATACTAGAAGCTTTGGTTTGATTTCTTGTTTGAGAACAGTTTTTGCCTATTTTTCTATTAAATAATAATTTAATTTCAACAAGCCTTACTCAGAACATTACATGATAATGTTTAGTAAAAACCATTCTTTTTCAGAATTATTTTTTTAGTAATTTTTAGTGTCCTTTAATTTTTACCAAAAAATATATTTAATAAATTGCCTGTAATATAGATTGTACAATCAATCTTTGCTATTTAAATGCATCAATAGACATAAAAGTGTCATTTTTTCCTTGAAGTACAGAATACAGGTCCTCTTTACTGATCAGATTTCAGGTTGGCTTAGTGGTCCTGAATTTAAATGTAACTGGGCTAATCTTAATGATTCACACATACCAGAGACTGCCTTCAGGAGAAGTCTGTCTTAAGCAGGGTGAAAACTCTAACTTGCCTTTAGAATGTGCATTTCATATCTATTAAAAATGTAGCTGTAGGTTTTGATTGTAACACTAGTAAGTATATTTAAAAAGCTTCTTTTGTAGTATGAGACTCAGATGTGCTAGCATGACATTTGCTTTTTCTTTTACCCTAATATTCAACAGGAAAAGGATTTTTATTTTTTTTAGGATCACTAGGCAGATATAACTTAAAGTTTAGTAGCAGTTGTTATTAGCTTTATTTCTGAGAAATGAATGTCTAAGAAAATGCTTTTCTGAAGCACATCAGCTGCCTTTGTATGAAACCAGAATTATGGCTGCTGTCTCATGTGATGCTTTATATTGCTGATTCTATTCCTAAGTCTTGGTAAAAAACTTTAGTGTGAGGGGAACTAGGTTTTATATATTTTAGTAGCAACATTTTAAAGTAATTGTGCCTCAGTGGAAGCTAAATCAAACATGTAGTGTTGAGAACCTGCCCAAGGACTTGGTCTGTAATCAAAGTCATCAATTATATAATGTGAAAATAAGGGTAGGCTGTGTCTCTGGAAATATGTGGATGTTTCTCTTAATTTTGTATACTTAGAATAGGAGTTGTGGGAGGTGATGGACAGGAATGTTCTGAGAACATTCTTTTCAGTGCAAACACTGAAGTAGTAAAACTGTCATGTTTTGTTCCCTTAGTGGTGTGGATCCCAAATCCGCAGTGATATGAATTGCAGATGATAGAGGTGCAGTAAAGCCACTGGAAAAATGAAGAGATCTTTTTGCCCCAAATAGTCTCATTTCAGTACCTTAACATCTTGCATTAATGTTTAGAAATATATATTCTGCAGGTTTTAGGTAAATACACAGGCCCAAATACCTGTAATGAAGAGAGGAGGTTGAGCAGGAATGGAGGTAGTTTGGTGTGTAAACAGAATGTCTGTTGGAGAAGATCAAGGACAGAGTTAGACAGGCTTGTGTTTCAGCCTCTGGCGTAGGAGCTGTTTGTACCAGTTCACAGGATTAACCATGCAATGCTAAAATATTTACATGAAAAGCCCCTGGATCATTGTCTCTGGTGACGGGTTGCCCAGCTCTGTGGTGTCATGTTGTATCTTGGCCAGGGCTGCTTGAGACAGGCAGTGAGACAGGATCTGCCGTGGTGCTTTTTCACTCTTATTTCTTCAACATGTAAGTACTCAGTGTGAGTGAACGTGCTGCCTGAGTCTTCTATACTTCTGATCCTACATGTCTGTTTATAGTGCATTTTCCCAGGTCTGTTCTCTTGCTCTCCAGCTGCTACTGTGCAGTAAAGCAGACCAGCTCTGAATAGCAGCGGTGCTGCAGCCCCTCCATCGGTTGCTGGATCTCTGTACAGTCACTGCAGGCTTCTTGCTCTCTTGTCAGTCACTATTCTCTTCATTCTAAAATCAGCGTAAGGTAGTACAGATCCAGTACGAACATAAATTGTTTCCTCGTCTGTGATATGTTATCTGTACATTAAAAGAAACACTTAGCCTTGAAAGCCATTGAATTCTTGAATACTTTTCATGTACTGATACCTAAACCTGTCTGGTAAGTTCATGAGTTCCCTTAGCAGCATTTTACTCTTTGATCTAAATTTAGTGTTTGACCGGAATCGAAGGCTATTTACCAAGTGTGCTTATATTTTATTTCAACTTTTCTTGTTTAATCAAATCCTGTTCCAGAAAGTGCAGAATTATGAAAGAAGGGTTGCCTCACCTCTCTAATGATGTGTACTTCAATTGCTGTATTTTCACTGCAGTACTTTACATTTGCACATTGCACTGTCAATTTAACACCCCTAGGGAGATGTGCAGGTTAAAAAAAAAATTAAAACCCTGTGTTTTGAGATCAGGAGTGTAAGCCAAGACTCCTGCTTGCAAAGATTTTGATTATGATTTTTTTTTAAGTTTCCTGCTGTTTAGTCTTGATAAGAGAGGCAAGATTGGATCCTCTTTAAAGCAAGGCAAGGATTTTTTTTGGGTATAGAAGACATATCGTGTTTGGATTTATTTTATTTCTAAAGAGGAAATGATCATGCTGATCAGTATACTTGTTTTCTCCATTTCTATTATTCACAGATTTCAAATGTAGTAAATCCTTTAAGACAGGTGGAACTTGCCTTGCATCTGTACACAGCTGAGGACAGTGGGATCTTAGCCTTGGTTTTGGTCTTGCTTAGCAATGATTTAAAAAAGATTCCAGATCAAATATCAGAAAGGAGTGCAGGCTATTACTATGTAGTTACCCTCCTCTAGTGCCTATATTTGATGCATTCAGTGGGACAGAAATGAATTTTTATACAACTTGATTCTTTAGAAGTACTTTGATGTAAAATGTCCTCTTAAATTTAAAAATGCACTGCTTGTCTTGCATCCAAAGCAATTTAAAATGTTGCCTGTGTTTGTAGATAAGCTGAATCTGTGACTTCTAAATTCATGTTTGTGTGCAAAAGCAGTTAGGCTTGGATCTGGCATTAGTGGGTGCTTGTACATTTCTGATGGCTTTAAAGGTTTTTTCTTTCTAAAACACTTTTCTGAAAGTGGAGTGCTTTTGGAAACAAATTCTGTGTTATTTCAGCTTTCTTCAGAGCTTCAGTCTTTTGAAAACATTCCAGCTCAAAATTTCTTACAAAATGTTGTGTATCAAGTCATATGAGCACTAAATTGCTGGTGAAGTTCCACTCAGAACAATCAGTTGAGGCAGTTGCTGTTTACTAATGATGGCTTCTAATAATGGCTTTTCTATGAGCATATTTGTCAGTTTTGTTGCTTCAACTTTTCTGAACTGCTAAGTCTCTTGAGGTCTTGCCTTTGGCATCAAGGTGCATGTTGTATTTTAGTTATGAACTAACACTGTTTTCATTGTCCTTCTTCTTTCATGCTGCTGCTGCTTTTTGTGCACTTGCTTCTTCCTGGCCTGGACTTTTATGTTTACTGTTCTTCGTTCTTCAATTGTATGTGTACACAGCAACATGGTGAGAACAGAGATTCTCATGGACCATCAAGTAAGTGACTCCTCTCTCCTACAGTATGTTTGCTGCACATATGTTCATAATAGTGAGTGTATATTTTGCATATGGGGTGCTGTGCTAAATACGAGGTTTTCTTCTGTATCATAATTGGGAAAATGAAGTATGATGAAAATTTCCTGTTGGAAAAATATTTTACCTGGCATGCCACTCATCTAAATGTTTCCCTACCTTAATTTTTATCTTTTTTTAGTAGGAAAAGTTTATTCTTCACATCTCCCAGTCATGGCTACAAAAAATACGTCTTTTATATTATCTGGAAGAGAAAAATCTATTTTTGTCAGTTTGAAATGAAACCTTCAAATGCTATTGTAGTACAGATAGTAAAAACATGGAAATAATGGTTCAGAAATGCTTTTGTTTTTGAGCTGTTTATAGTGTTATATAGTTCACTTTATTTCAGTAATTTTACATATTCAGAACTGACCAGGTGTATATACTGTAATACTCCAGAATTGGATCTGGTGAAACGATATGGAAAACTTCAGACATGTGTATATGTGCTTGCATTGAGCCAAGGCCTTACTGGTTGTTGGGCGTTAGGGTGATAGCGTGATTGGCATATATGGGGATGGTACAATTTTGCCTGAGATTAAGAGTATGTGTATGTGGGGAAGAGAAATGTGCAGGCACAAATTGTTTCTTTTTGATGAGAAATCTGTGCAGAAGCTGTGGTCTTAGATGATACAGCTTACTGTAGACATAAAAACCCAGGGTTGAATTGAATCATAATAAATGTTTTCCTATATCTGATGTCATTGGAGTATTTTCAAGGGTGTAGGCACTTTCATATGCTTGTTACAGAAATGGAAGAAGTGGTAATCTGACACTTTGGCTTTTTTTTTCATATCCTTACATGAAATAAATTGGCTGTAAAGAGCCTGATTTGTATTTCTTCTGATGCATGAATTGTACTGAAAAACTATGTATTGGTAATTTGATGGCCAGTATGATGAAAATGAGTAAAGTGTGTATTCTCAACACTAACAGTTCTGTTGGTATTGAATTGTGCCCTCTAAAGAGTCATGAGGAGGCTTTGGCATTTACTAACTGACGTTTCTTCTCTAAAATAACCCTCTGCTTGTCTTCAAGGAGGTAGATGGTATGGGTTTAAACTCAGGTGAAGGAAGGAATGAACAAAGGTTGTCTTTCTCCTGGATGGGTGCCCTGAAACCTGAGTGAAGGTTTAAAAATCAGTTACCGCTTTGAGGCCTTTGAGTGGAAGGAATGATTGGCAATGCCATTGTGTGTCTTCTCAGACACATTGAGCATAAGTGCATCAAATCTGTCTTTCAAATGGCAGAAATGGCATGTGAAACCTAAGGAGAATTAGAATAATAGAATAGAAAGAACACAAAAGATCATCTAGATCCACCCCCTTGCTGTATGGAGGAACATCCTCTACTAGATCAGGTTGCTCAGAGCCCTGTCCAGCTCAGCCTTGAGCACTTCCAGGCATGAAGCATCCACCACTCTCTGGGCAACCTGTTCCGGTAGCTCGTCACCATCACAGTAAAGAATTTCCTACTAATAGCTAATCTAAACCTGCCTTCTCCGAGTTTAAAACTTTCTTTGTAGGACGTGTTTTTTCCCTCTGATAATTTCAGTGGACGAGGCTTTCACTAGGAACATTTAAAAAAACCCATAAAACTGATATTTTCGTTCTCACCTAAACTCATTAGAAGTGTGAGTGCTTCGAAGATTAGGCAGAAACTGAGTGTGGGTTTTGAGACTTAGAGGTTTTGATTTCACTGCAAAGCTGTTTCCTGAGTTGACTGAGTTCTGGTTATGACAAACGTGGCAAAGAAAGAAGTATTTCAGAAGTTAAGTAACAGCTTAATGCTGTATTTGTATTCAGTAGAGCAGCCTTTTCATCTCCTCAAAGTTTTTGTTTTCATCTTCTTTCTCATGTCTTAGACCAGTCTTATTGGCTCCTTTCTGCCATCCTCTTCAAAGCAAATCTCTGGTTTGAAAACCTCATCTCCTAAAATGAAATCTTTCATAGGCCAGCAGTTGAATGAGTACCAGTTTCATAAATAGCAGTGAAGGTCTTAACAGAAATCTATGCACAAGCATGTAACATCATTGACTGAGAATCATTTTTTATTTCAGCAGTGGTAACAAACGGCGAAGAATCACAGGTTCTAACTCCAGGAAAAATGAACCAGCAACAGGGGAAAGAAGCCTATTTTACCCCAACCAAAGAGTTACTCCAGCCATGTCTCAGCCCAGGAACTTCCCATAGCCATGGTAAGAGAAAGCTGGTTTTTACAGAGGTTTTCAAGAACTTAAATTCTGACTTTAGTTATCTGTTCAAAAATGGGTTCAAAAACACTGTCTTTTGCAAGTAAGAGGTAAGAAAAAAAGCATATTGAAATGTTGTATGTAATCATTTGTATCCTTATGTGTTAATCTGAAACAGGAAAAAAATGTATTATGTGGTGCACTGCTTTATTAAAGCATGCTGTGATTTGTGGGGATGGGACAACAGTCCACATGATGGCAGATCATTATTGCTGTGTAACCAACGGTAACATTCTTTTCTCAGTATTTAAGTTGTGCCTTTATGCAGAAGTGTGAGGATGTACCACCTAAGCCTGTAACCTTTGTGTAAATACCTTTTAAAATTACTTCTACTGAAAGATCCTTGTCTTTAGAAAAGGAAAAAAGAGAAAAGCCTCAACATACTTTTTACCAGCTTTCAGTCTCTCTGCCTTGCTAAACCTCTTGAAAACAAAACATCTGTGGATCCATGTGAACTGACTGTAGGCAAAATGAAACTCATTAGTAGACCTGTCATGTTGATAGTATGTTCAAGAAACAAAAAAAAAGCAAAAACCAAACTGTCCTTGTGTTTATTTGCGTTTGTTGCTGCTTGCATCATCTGACTGCATAGGATATCATTAGACATGTTTGTTATGGTCTGTGAAATTGTTAGTGAAAACCTCAGGCTTTCAAAATTAATCCTCTCTCCCCTTTTACTCCTGGCAGCCATGCTGGTCATCTGTGCTTCCTTTAGTTCTTCCCATGAGTAGTGTTCCTGACACGGCTTTTTATTTTTGACTTTTGTGGTATGAACCTCCCTAACTCCTATAGCTTGCTTTGGCAAACTAATGATATCAGTGTGTCAGCATAAAAAGGGCAGGTAACTTCAAATCATTTTCCTGTTTTCCCATTCAGTACTATTTAGATAAGAAAAAACTTTTAAACCAATAATAGTTGTTACCATGCTGAATGAGGTAGTCATTTAGTGTATTTTAAGAGTTATTATGGTAGTATTTTCTCTGATGTATTTTCTAATAGCTGCTGTTATCTCACTGGAGCAGCTCTTGATGTTCTCTGGTTTATGTTATGCTTAATCTGGAAATATTTTCTGTATAATATACATACATATCGTTTGTATTTTTTATTATGTTTAAAGAATTTTCTTTGTTATTCTCTCCACTTACTGTGTTGTATCCCTTATTACACAAAAGTAGTTACGTGTATACTTAAGTGTTCCATTAAATTCTTCCTTTTAATGTTGCTATTCCCACTAATCTATAAAATCAAACTGTTGCATTTTTTCCAAGGCTTTCACTCATAGGAAATGACTAAAAAGGGCTTGAAAAGCCCTGAGACTTGATTGTGCTACATCAGTCTCTTTGCAGAGATTGTCTTCTCTCCTGAATTTTTTCCCCCTCTGATTATTTCAGTGCTTATATAAGTGAATTTAAGCTGGTTACATGTATTTGTGCCTTTTTTAGCATCAGTCGTCACAGTCTTCCAGGAGCACTACTAGAAATTAAGCTGTTCTTTCAGAAAACAAGAAATTTGCCTTGCATTCTATTTGAGTAATGGAAAGGTACAATGTGGGCTGGACTTCAGCAATCCACAGTTACTGACTTGTAGCGTATCTGCAACTAGGGGTGTAGCTTTGATTTTTATGGAGGGGCATGACCGACATTTAAAAATTGGTTGAACATTTTATGGTAGTTATTCCTATGGCAAAATTGCAGTGCTAGAGAAAATGTGAGCTTATTACATATGGGGAAAAGAGGTGCTGTGGAAGCCTGAAAAATATGAAACAGAACAGAGTTTAAAGTGACGGAAAATTTGAGGTTGACTGCTGTAGCTGAAATCCAATTAACAAAAGTATTTAAAATAAACTGGTATGATGAGATTGGAAGTGTTTAAATACAGAATTTAAAGACATTTACTGTGAAGTAAGTGGAAATACTTTTAGTCACTGGCACCTGAATTCATCCTTATGAGATTGGTAATGAAAATATGCTATTCAAAATCATGCTAGGCACAGGATAAAAGAGAATCAAAACAGAAAAATGTATGATACATCTACAAAGGACTGATTATAGGTATATAAAGGAGAGCAGGGACATGGATACTTTGCTTTTGCTGCTGAACAGTTGGATATTGCTGAAGGCTGTTTGGCTGCTGCTACCTGGGTTGGTTCCTGCTGCCTGAATAAAAGCACCTGTGTGGCAGGGCCAGTTTTGTATAGAGCTTGTAGCTCAAAACCAGGTGACTTGGAATGAAACATAACCTGTCAAGAGGCAATCTCTGGAGCATCCAGCACTAACTTTGGTGTTAGCAGAGAAACATCACCATGTGTGCTGAATTCTTTGTCTGGCCAGCAGCTGTCCTGGGAGAGGCTCAGTGACCATCTCATGGAACATCTACTGGAACAAGCATCATTTGTGTCTTCTGCGTGTATTTTAAGTAAGATCCTAATGGCAAATATTACAAGGATGGTTGAAACTAAATGAGTGTGCAGGAGTGGAGGTAAACGTTTAATGTCAATTTGGTCCATTGACTTCCTTATTTAGAACATAAAGAAGCATGTAATGTGTCGATTAAAGTTGTAAGTGGTGTGTATTTTATCATTTTAGGTACTCCTGTGTATAAATACTGTATTTTAATTTATGTGACCATAGCTCTGGATTTCAGAAAGCTTCTATAGGGTAGAAGGTAGAGTACAGTTTTTGATCTGGTGGCATTGTCTTGTGATTATTCAACAAAAGTCTGTTTACAATATCATTGTTCTGTATAGTCTTTGTGTGAAAAAGTTGCAACTTCTTATTTTATGGAATATTTTTTCAGATCCTCGAAGTTACCCTGTCCTTTATTCTGAGGTTGAAGTAGCTTATGTTTGAGGGTACAGACTGGCGTGTGTAGGTAGGAAGGTCAGACTCGCTTTCACAGAAAGGTTTAGCAAGGTTGTTTAAAAAAACAGTGGTGGGGATTTTTCATGTCTAATCTTAACCTGTTTGTGTAGAAAGTTCAGCATTTTACTGGTGAAATGCAAACTCAG